>NC_084648.1:4877500-5217500 GCF_019802595.1 Syngnathoides biaculeatus | reverse complement strand
TGGCTGGAAATTGGCAGGAGATCTTGTAGCATTAATGGAATGCTGTTTAGAACAAGTTTGCGTTGGATACACTATATTTCACATGCCTCACAGTACACTGGAATACCTGTATCACTGTTTATGTACTTGGAAGATTGTATAGATTGAAAAAGATTGTACTTTATATACCTCACTGTTTTAACAACTTCATATGAAGTATCACTTACACTTGAATTTCTGTATACCACAAATTGGAGGCAATTGTACACACAGTGTCCTCGCAAGGTTGTGACACCAGATTGATTTCTTTTTTTGGGGAGATTAACGGTGAAAGTTTATTGAGTCCAACTACATCCAAGCACATTTTCAAGTACAGTAGCCACATTCTACTGCATCAGCCTTCTGTCCCCAGTGTCCAGAGGATCTTGTAACCTTTTTTTCAAGACTGCTGTAACAACAACGGACTTGACTGCTGTTCCCTTACTTCTTCAGAGAGGAGATGCGGTGTGAGAGGGACCATAAGAGAGACAAGCGAGGTGTGAGCGTTAACGTTCCAGCAATAAACCAGTAATTCTCATGTCAAATATATGGTAGACAACTAAAATGAATTTTATTTGGCTACAGAAGGCTGCCCAGCATGACATAAGAGACTTTTGTATTCATGTTTTTTATAATCATTACAACACATGATTGCACATGCACTCCCTACAAATAGTGGTTTAAAAGGGTTGGGCATCGTTGCATTTGAGATTCCAATCCTGATTCCGGTTTCTCATTTCGATTGCAGTTCCAAACGATTCTCAACTCTGATTATTTTGAAGGCTGGGTAAAAAAAATAAATAAATCATGGTTTGAATAAAGGGTCCCCAAATTATGAACAAAAATGTTCGTAGCAGTATGCAACATAGACTAAATGTCAAGGTACTGCCCTGTAGTACCACGCCGAAGCCTGGGTGGCACTTTTGAGCCCTCTATCTCTCACCCCTCCCCTCTCTTTGTCATTCCTTCCCTGAGACACCCTTGGTTCTTGGTATTACCTGGCACCAAATTCACAATCCCGCCATAGACTGGACTAATTTATCTATCACTGAATTGATTTTCCTAATGGTCTGTCCACTCTCTGGTGTTACACCCTCTGAAGACTCTCCACCTCCTGCAGCCAAGGCGGACCTCTCACAAATTCCTCAAGAATATCATGACCTCACCCCAGTGTTCAGCAAGGACTTAGCCATCGTGCTACCCCACCCCGCCCATATGACTGTGCCATTGACCCTCTGCCAGGAGTTACACTTCCCATCAGCCGACTTTTCAATCTCACCTGCTCAGAGAAGCAAGCTATGGAGGATTACATTCGTGACTCCCTGACTGCTGGATTTATATGCTTCTCCTTGTCTTGGCCCAGTTTTTTCTTTGTTGTGGAGAAAAAAAAATCCACCACTCTCCAACCATGCATTGACAACCGTGGACTCAATCATATTACTGTAAAATATGAGCCTCCATTCCTCCACCATCGACCCCTTTTTTTAACCAATCTGTGATGGCCAAATCTTCCCCATACTGGACATCCGTATTGCTTACCACCTCATCCATATGTGAGAAGAGGAAGAATGGAAGACAAAACCTTCAATACCCCTTCTCAGACATTTTGATCGTTTGGTCATGCCCTTCGGGTGACGATTCTGATTCCTTTGAGGCCTGGTTAAAACATTGTTTCCAAACATTCATAAACGATATCCTATGATTTAAGGGTTTGTATTCTTGTACCTCGATTAAACCTTCATTTTCTCCCGCTCCCAAAAAGAACACCATGTCCATGTACGCCAAGTCCTCCAGAGCCTCATCAAGAACCATCTTTACATTACACCAGAAAAATTTGTTCCACCTCTTCTCTGTTCATTTCCTTGGTCACATCGTTGTGAAAGGACAATTACAACCAGTCCCCAAGAAGATCCAAGCAATCATCGACTGGACCATCCACAGCCTCTCGGACATTCGACAAGCTCAAATCTCTGTTGCTCCCATTCAGTGACAGTCTGACCACTGCCTCCAGTTCATGGTAGAGGTTCAACCTTGGACTGCATAGCTTTCATACCACCGTTCTGCTAAACCTCTCAATCTCTGACAAGTTCACTGGGCCCTTTCCTCAGCAGGTTCAATTTCAGTCTCTTATTGCATCACAGTTCCTGTAACACAAAAGCTGATGACCCGTCTTGTACAGTAATTACTTACCATCCTCTAATTTAGCAGAACCTGAACCCATTATTCCATGGACCTGTTTTGTGGGACCTGGCACGCATCGAGAAGGCTACCAAAAAAAAAAAAAAAAAAAAAAATACAACGTCATCCAAAGACTGAGCCTCCTGACTCCCTGTCCGTACCAGATTCAGCACATTCCAAGCTACTGCAGTAAGCCTACAACTCAAAATGAACATGTCACCCTGGCATTATCTGTAAAACTCAATTCATCCAGCAGCACTTTTGGTGGACCAACCTCATCAATGTCACCTGAGAGTTTGTTTAAGTCTTGTCTAACTGCACCCAAGGAAATGCTTCGCACCTGGCCCCAGCTGGTCTGCTGCGCCCGTTGCCAATTCCATCCTGCCTGTGGTCTCACATTGCCGTGGACTTCATTAGCAGCTTTCTCCTCTCTGAAGGTAATACTTTCATCCTCATAATAATCAATCGATTTTCTAAATCTGTCCACTATTTGCTCCTCTCCAAACTCCCATTTGCCCTAACCTTGTATTGGATGTGTTCATACTCCATGGTATTCCCATTGATATTGTCTCTGACCAATGTCTCCAATTCTCTGAGCAAGTTTGGAAAAGAATTGTGCAAGGTGGTGGGCGCAGCAGCCAGTTTGCTATCAGGTTATCACACACAAACCAACAGCAAGATGGACCGGGCGAATCAGGCTTTTGAATCAGCTCTCTGATGTGTTGCCTCCAACCACCCTGCTTTGTGGAGTTCATTCATATCATTTAGTTGAACGCAAACAGAACATTCACAGCTTATTCTTGTAATTCATTTAAAGCCATAAAAAAGGGCTTACAGTTATTGCTTTAGGTGGCACTTGAGAGACACAACACGAAAATTGGAAGGACACCATTGCATATAGAAAAATGCTCACACTCACCACCTCAGCTATTCCAATTTTAAACCATGTGTTTAATTTGCCCTGTGCCCACAAAGCCGTTTAGGTAGTTTAATGTTGCGTGTGTCCACACCCCACCCCTTCCCACCCTCCCCCGACTAACCTAATGTCCCGCTCTTGGATGTCATCACTAAAGTGGTGACAGTGATAAATGTGATTGATTCCCAGTACATTTCTGGCAGTAAATCATGTTGCTGTTTTTTAAAATTTACTACGCTATGAAAAATATTTTTGACACTTGTTCCAAAACTGGCAATTGGACTACACGTTTTTTATCGGACAAAGATCACTTTCATTACACTGTACGGTATACTCAACAGGTGCAATGATACAAAGTTACAAACTGCCAGGATTCATAATGAATTAGTGTATATATACACACACACGCACACACACGCAAACACACACTGAAGTGTTTTCAATGTCCTCTCCATGTTATTTTATAATTCTCACACAATTGCTCATTTATGATTTAGAAATGTTTTGAGATACCCCATGGCATATTGAATGAGGATGAGGATCTTTTGTAAGTATCCATTTAAATAGTATCACTAACGACCATAAACTCCTCTGGCATCGCTATATCACTTGTATATAGTCATCACTACAGCTATTCTCGCTGGATAAACAAGTGTCTGACTCTCCCAACACCCATCCCCTAATTATTCATAAAAACCTGAATGGGGCATTGTTTATCAAGACTGTGGCTCCAGTGAACCTTGTGCACTGAGTTGTAGACCAACTGTATGTGTGTATATGTTTGTAGCAGGGCAAGCCAAAGGAGAATAAAGAAAAAAAAAAGATCTTGAAGTAGCTCATGGAGAGCCAGCCAACTTTCTAAACGGTAATTAAAAAACCTTTAACCAACCTAGTTCAGCTGTCTTCTCACCATTCTTATGGTAATGACGGTTCAAGAAGTAAACTGTGTTCCCACCACCAAGTGGGTGAAAAGGGAGTACACTCTGAACTGGTCGCCAGTCAGTCACAGGGCACACATTGGGGAACATTAATCACGTAATATTATAAGTAGAGTAAATTCTATTCAGTGTTGGGTTAATTGCATGGCAGGTCATATGACTGATCAGTTGATGTGGAATCCATCACAGAAACAGCAACAGCGTCACTTGGCCACCAGAAGGTACTACTCTCTTCAAGCAGATGAGGGGAGAGAGGTCAGGAGGGGAGAGAAGAGGCAGTAAGTGGCCAAAATCCACATATCATGGGGTAAGGCAGGGTGAGAGAATAATTGCAGACGTTGTATAGTTTAACCAAATGCACGTGTATATCACATTCCCAAGTAGTTATGTAAACATTTCAACAGGAGCCACTCTAATTTCCATGGGTATTGTATTCCAGAGTACTGAACCTGAACAGAGAGTCTGCTAGAACCTCATGACATCTTTTTAGCCTACAGAGTTATTTACGGACCAGGATGCAATGACTGTAAGGCTCGCGATGGAAGTCGAAACTCTTATCACGCTGGTCTGGATACTTTCGCATGGCCTGATATACACTAGTAACATTTTTTTAACACTATATTATGATCAATCAATTGTTTGGTTAAATTATTTTCTTATTTGTTTCTAAGGATTGCATCGTGGGCCTGCGAGCCTTATTTTCCCCACCAATGTTTCAGGAATGAAAGTGTACCTAATTAAGTAATCAATTCAAAAAGTTTCTCTTACAGCCGGATCGTACCAAATTGCTTTTTGTAATGAGCGGACAGACATTAGATTACTGTTAGTGCTTTTTGGAAGATGGAGGTTATAGATACCATTCAAAATTTGTGATTTTTTTTCCCCTTTTAATAAAATAACTGTACACAGAATTTCAATATTATGTTTGATCTATGGTATGTCTTTGTTTCCAAAATTAGATCTTCCTTCATTTAAAACTACCAAGCTCCTCTCACCACAGCCCCTCCTCTTTTTTATTGGCACACTTGTTAATTCAACATTTATAACTTTATTGATTCCTTGATTAGAAATTATTCCGTTATGACCAACAGGTATTCTGTTAAACACACACATTCTAGCAGACACTGTGATAAAGCTTACTAGTTAAGCCCTTTTTATGATGATGCAATCGCTGTTAGAATGTCTGACAACTATGCATGCAAGATGCTACAAGAAGACCCAGCAAGAGTTCTGCCTTATCACAATTGCCTGTTCCTGTCTGCGTGGCTGTTGGGGATTTTATTACAATCTCAACAAGATGTGAGTTTCCCCATTTCTTCTCTCTGTGAATCATTAAGACAACAAAGAAATCGGAACATTTCCCTGACCTGCTATTTGTAGATTGCGGAACATTGCATCACTTTGGTCCAAGGTAAGTTTCCCATCTCACCCTCCTGACTGTGAACGACTCTGCATCCTGGCTTTGAATTGACCTGTCACAATTGATCATGAATGGATTAATAAAATCCATTCTAACTTTTCTAGTGGTTTGGTGTTTTGCAATTGGGTCCTTCATTATACTCGCCACGTCAATTTCATCATTGAAAGGCCAAAGACAGTCATATGCACCTCCAAATGAAAAAAATAAATATGTGACAGCAAGGTACTTTGGACATCAAGCCAAAAGGGAACAGGCGCTACGACACCTCACGCCTGACACGCTCTGCACGTCCCTTGTCCTTCGGTACTGTCTTGACATTTTGATGAGACTAATGGACCAACCTGAACACCTGGCCATGGATTGTGTCTTGTTGGCCGGGTCCTTCCATTCTTAGTGTGTCTGCATCGTAACTCAGGACATTTGCGGTAACAAACGTGCATGTGTGGATTTACACTGATGTCACCGAGACACATACACTAGTAGCTTGAGCCTCTCCTATTTTGATCCCGCTTGTCTTATTTGCTAGTTGTGACTTCCTCACATTGTAGTATAGCTTTATTCTGTTGGATTTAGTATGTCCCAAATTATGTTCTCTTTCTTTGGTGTTATTTTTCACATTTTTGTGCAAATGCTTATGCCACAAAATGCTTTTCTACTCTTATTACTAGTACTGGCTGGATTTTTCATACAATTCAGACTACAATCAAGATTTTATTTGTCTAAATTTTATATTACAATAATCCAATGTTTTAGTTTCACTCACCTGTGGCACACACAGTGTCTAACCGGAGAAAATGCGCTACTCTGCAAGATCCTACATGTAGATGACACAAAACCCACGCAGGCACGGGGAGAACAAACTCCACACTGATGGGGATGGGATATAACCCTGGGCCTCAGAACTGTGAGGCCAACGCTTTACAACTGTGTTATCGTGCCACCCTATACTAAAAGTCCCCCCAGAAATGCGAAATAGACTAGTTAGTTCCCTTGTTGTAATTGTACAGCGTTCAAATGTTATTGGACTTTTGGTTCTCTTCCCAAGCACATGTGGAATGTGCTGAAGACTTTGACCTCCCAAATTTAACATCACCGTCAACATGTTGCAGGAAACGGGTGTTTGGTATGTACACTAACTATCCATTCCGTACCTGTGGTGCCTCTGATCTAACAGGACTCGTCCATTCTCCCCAGTGGCCGATATTTTCTGTGATTGCATCTCTTTTTGTTTTTTAATTGAGGAGGGTTTTCTTTTGCAGTTGTTTTTCGTGATTGTGTTTTTTTTTTTTTTTTTTTTTGGGGGTCATGCGTTATTCCTGCTTTGCAGCATGATCGTTTGCAGCGCATTTGCTCCTGTCAACCACCGCACTGGCAACATTCATTCCTTAATGAACGATACAGTTGCTACTACTTAATACTGTACCTCCTGGTATCCTGGATTAATAAGACATCAGGAAGCTACTGAAGTCTAGTTGAGTACCAGGTGTTCTAATATTTCATTGATAAAATCAAATACGTGTAAAGGCTGCATGACATGTTTACATAATATAACGTTGCATTCATTTTTGGTTTCCATTATCATTCACAAAATCATATATCTTTCCTCTTGGCCAACACAATCATTCCTGACCATTGAATTAGCACAAGATCAAATTGTCTTTTGCTGATTTTCAGGTGATCCCATTGGCATTTTCAATGAAGTTGGATGGGAACATAATGAGGGATGCAGAGAGGCAGACATGGCTGTTGGATGGCTCTCTGCACATCCTTTCAGAAACCTCCCTGGATAAGCACCCACTTTCAAGATAAAGCCCTTGTATCATTCAAATGTTAATAGGCTTTATATGGGCTTAAACCTGAATTTATTATCGTGCAAATTAACCAATTTCCTCATATCTATATGCTTCTGTTAGAGCTGGCATGTTTAGTTGTCTGAACTTAATTAGAATTATTGGAATAGAAGGATAATAGAAGGCAAGTATAGAGGACAAGGGGTGAAAAGAAAAGGGAAAGGTGAAGCAAAAACTTTCTGCATACTTTCTTTTTAACATGCAAATTTTATGGATGATTTAATTTTTCTCAGTCTGTTCTCTAAACAAGAAAATTGCCATAATTTGTGGGGGTGATTTTTTTTTTCTCAAGCAGATGTGGAAAAGTGGGAGGGAAAATTTAATATTGGAAAATAATATACAATGGATATACATTTGGTGTAGAGTCCAATCAATGCTAACCAAATCATTTCCAATCGCTAAGATCGGATGGGGACCCTTTGGCTCTAATGCGTTGAAGCCAGTCCAAGCCTGATGCATCCTCTCAATGATTGAAGCTGTCAATTTGAGTCTGTTTATTATTTTTTTTTCAACTAAATATACTGTAAGCATTAGCAGGCATATTGAAGCTGTCGGTGTCACCAGACAGTCTTGTCGACCCTCAAGATGAATTCATTATCCTATTTGAATTAATGGTTTGTTTCATGGCGGCACAGTTGAACAACTGGTTTGAGTGTTAGCCTCACAGTTCTGAGGACCAGGATTCGAATTCCGACCCCGCCTGTGTGAAGGTTGCATGTTCTCCCAGTTGTTGCATGGGAGAACCCTAACCCTTTCTCTGGGCACTCCAGATTACTTTTACAGCCGCAAAACATGCATTAATTGGAGACTCTAAATTGCCCCTAGGTGTAATCCTAAGTGTGATTATTGTTTGTCATTACATGGAAGCTGATTGGCTGGCAACCAGTTCAGGGTGTACCCCGCCCCCTGCCCGATGATGATTAGGATAGGTTCCAGCACTCCCGTGACGCTTGTGTGGATAAGCAGCTCAGAAAATGAATGGATGGGTTGGTTTTGCATAATGCTGGTTAGTTTTTTTGTGCTCCACTCAAGCAAAGAGTTTTAAGTAATATTTTTTTAGTTTAGCGGTATAATAATAATAATAATAATAGAAAGATTTTTCCAACACTGTGTCTTACTCTTGGGATGATGTTCTTTTTCTGAAATACATTTCTGAAAGATGTAATGTGACAGCCTGCAATTTTTTTTTTTTTTTTGCAAAAATATAACAAGATGTCGACCCTGGATAGCATATTTTTTTTCTGTTGATACATAAACAATGACCTTAACTGATGCAACTGCTGAGGGTTTTTGTTTTTCAGTTTTATTTATGCTTTTGTTGTAAAATCCTTTTGTAGGGAAGGTTCACCACTGTTGCATTTTTTCCCTCTATTTGTGGATAATGGCCCTCAACATGGTTTACTGGACCTATATAGCTTTAGAAATTGCTTTGTTTCCAGGTGAACCGATATCATTTATTCATTCATTCATTCATCTTCCATTCTGCTTATCCTCACAAGGTGCCGCGGGTGTGCTGGAATCAATCCCAGTTGATTCAGGATGAGAGGCAGGGTACACCCTAAGGTGGTCACCAGCCAATCGCAGGTCACATCTTCAGTTACCTACCATGTATACATCTAAATAGATAGAATAAATCTGATTGAAATCTTGTTGAATGACCCTAAAAAAGCTATTAATGCTCGAAAAGCCTGCTGCTGAATTAAAACAATTCTGGAAGGAAGAATGGGCCAAAATACCTTCTCAAAATGTTGGATAAAATGTAATTTATTTCATAAGTAAATTTGTTGAAGGTAAACACTTGTGTTCACTTCCTGTTTAGTCCAATTGAGAATGGAATGTTATATAATATTTAATGAGGGTAACACAAAGGGGTCTAACTACAAAATGAAAGAAACCCAAAGGATAAACGATTAATGGTGAAAGAGAAATAGGTGCACAAGAAGGGAAATCGGATATTGTGTGTTGCTAGGCTAAAAATTAAAATGTGAGCATTTAATACCTTGAGTCAGAGAAAGAGAGAATAAAGCTGGAATTGTTTAATATGACGCTAGTATTTTCCCCAAAATTATTAGTCAAAAATGTTATAGTCGCTGGCAATGAATGTCCGACTAACGACCGTAGATCAACTGGTCTGCGGGGATGGGAATTTGCATGGGGCAGGTTTGGTTGAGGTAGAAGATGCACAAGAATAAAAAAAATAGAAAACTTAAAATCTTTGTCAACTTGGGGCATGCTCGTAACATTCCTGACTTGTGGCTGCCCCTTTCTTGCTCTCAACTCAATGTACGTGTCATTTCATAAAATTATTCAATTCAGTACTCTTATTCAAAATATTTGTTCTTTTGGAAGAAACATTTGTGAAAGAAACAACAATTTTGTCATCTTTGAAAATTGATTTTTACAGACATCTGTAGAGTTAGAATTATATCTCTGCTTTTGCATCTTTAATACTAAATCTGATTATCTGAGAACCATTCTGAGGAATATTCAACCATCTCAAAATACTGTCGGAACATCTGACAATGAAAGGAAGGGAAATGAATTATAACACTCTTGTTCAAGTATGATTATAAATAATTACTGCAATCCCATAAAATTATCAATTGAATGGAGAGTCTATTACCCAAATAGTATTTTAGCTGAATTGTAAAAATTACAGATTGCTGTGGAATACATTGGAAACAAAGTGTCGATTTATTTTGAGGTATCCCTACTTTGATGTCCCTGATAAGCAGATCCAGAGAATGTTTTGAACCATACTGACTGGAAAATACTACCAAAATAGTTCATATAATTACAGTATTGAGTGTGTACTTCCCAGTGAATTACTGAACATTTTCTTAATAAGAAACCTTGCGTGACAAGAGAGGTTCAAGGAGTTTTAATTGTTGAAATATTGCATTGTGTGGTGATTAAAACCACACATGGAATAGCTAAGAAAGAGCTGGAAATGATGTTATGTGAATGGAATAGGATCCAATAACATGGGACTAGTTAAAAAAACCGAAGAGGCTTTTGGAATAATAGTTGTAGTGAATACTGGACTTTTCAAGCCAATTCTTTCTTAAATAAATACAAAATAACACTTGCTTTGTTTTTCTCTTGCTGTGTGTGTAAAGTTTATTAATTGCTCATTCTGGAGCAATTGTAACATCTTGGGATATGCTTGTGGACTTTTTAGAAAAAATCTGGACTAGCCTCCAGTTAATAACTATCTGCATTTGGCAACAATTTCCACCCATCAATTTTTCATTCCACTTCTCCTCATGAAAATTGGGGGTGTGCTAGTGCTTATTTCAGATGACTTCAGCTGAGAGGCGGAGGTACACTCTGAATTGGTCGCCAGCCAATGACAGGCCATGATAGGGTAAAGGGTCGAAAGAACTAGTTATTCGCACATGCATTCACAGCTACGGGAAATTTCGAGTTTTCATTTATACTTTATCTACCATGCATGGTTTTGGGATGTGGAAGGAATTTGGCGTACCCACAGAAAACCCACACAGGTACGAGGACAATATGCAAACTCCAGACGAGGCCAGATTTAAACCCGGGTCCTCAGAACTGTGAAGCAGATGTGCTCAGCAGTCATCTAGTGTGCCACCCTGGCTTTAATATTCCAATCTTTTTCTTTGTTCTCCTTTTCGGCTATTAGGTCAAGCAGAAAGGAGGATCTGTTTCCCTTTTATGCCGGAACAGTTTTAGTGTCACAGTAGACTTTTAAGATGCCGCCGGGGTTTCTTGGTATTTTATTGGATATTTATTGATAATCAAAGTCGATCAGTCAAACAGAAGAATGTTTCTTGAGGGGGATGAGAAACGAAGACAACAAAAGACAATGCGCTATCTGTAAACAAGATGAGGAAAGTAAATCATTATACAGTTACTGGAACAACTTTTTAACATGTCACAATTTTTCTCAGTTAATACATTTCTAAAGGTGTGCTTTATATGAAAATGTTACCAGATGTTGGATACAACCCAATCCACTCATACAAAGAAACTTGAACAAATAAGCTCAGAAAGTTATTTGCAATCATGTGAAATGACACAGGGAAAATGATTGGTGACATGCTAAAAACACATTTCAGGCGCTATATACCAAGAACAATGCTGCTATACCCTCTGAGAGAAATGCAGGACAATATTGGACAGGATAAAAACAGGAGGGGATGCGTGCAGAACAAACATTGTGAACCCAGCTGTACAAATGAATGAAAATTCTAAACATATATAGGACCAGAGTGTGAGTGACGGTATACCCAAGAAATTAGCATAGTCAAGTTATTTGTTGCAATGAGTGAGTGGCCCCAAACCTGAATACTGTAAGTCCCAAGAGTGTGTATCTGCGGACGCATTCACGTGAATTGACATTTCACATGCAAAATGTCCCAGAATTACTGTGCCTTCACCAGAGGGTCTGAGAACCCCACCCACTCAATCGAGTGGTGGGGCTGGTCTCAGTGGACAGAACACATCCCACACTGAGGGATCTTGGGCAGTCTATCAGACCCACGGAGGTGCCCCGAAAACCTAGAGGAGGCTGGAAGGCGTCAATGCAACCACCCCAGTCAATCCCCCTCCCGCCCACACACACAGGCATACAACCCCCAAGCCCTGCATGGTGCCATGCACCCACCACTGTCTCCACCTTCTCACCCCACTTATCCCTCGGAGAACAAGATGCCTCCCCTCACCCTTAAAAAAAAACCCTGAGTATGTGTATGGGCATGGATGGACCAGTGAAAAAAAAAAAAGAAAAATAATATTTACATTGTTCCAAACTGATGAAAGCAAACACAAGTCATGGAACCTGCACTGAAGTGGACTGAATTATGCTGGAAATAATAGTTTTAATGCTCAATGATTTTAAGTGTAGTGCAGAATCTATTACTCAAATGGTAGTTAATCATCACAGTGGCTCAAAAAGAGGTTCAACCATCTGTTAGATTGTACAGTTATATATTTGTTCAATTAATACATGTAAGGGCCACCAAAAAGGAAATATTTATTTGTAGAGCAACGAGGTCACAGTCTGGAGTGGAATTGAATTAAACTTGGAAAGGAACATTACAATTAAAGCAACAATAATTTAATTAGCTCCAAACAATAGTTTATTTTCAATGTCTGACATAATTGTCTGTTGTTCTGTTTCATAACATGTTATACATTATGTGTCTAGAGGAGGTAGGGGTGTTGAACAGTTGTGAAAAATAGAACAACTGTTTGAAGGCCCTGGGCATTTGGGGGAGACCACCCCAAATAATAATAATCACAATAAAAAATAAAATATAAAGCTTGATCATAAACCACTCACATTGGTTTATTAGTGTCAGTTACATTGAGATTTGCCCTCCCATCTCCAAATGTCTCAATCTATCGGTAGATGTGTGTTGTACTAGGTTTCAGACGAGAGGACAGGTTCAGATTATCAATCAAACTAATTAATTTGTCAAACATTCCACGTTCTAGTGCCAATGACCATCAAACCCCCCCCTTTTTTTTTACCAAATCTGCATCTTACATTGATTTGTTTGCATGTCTCACACGCTTTTGCCATTGTACGCACATTCTTATTTTCCATCCTTATTCCATTTTCTGCCTGTCTGCTTCTTATTTACCACAGATCTAAACTTCTCTCTGTTCTTTTAATCCAAAAGTGTTTTTTTTTTGTTTTTTTTTTCCCACAGTTCTCTCTTTGTTTTTCTTGTCACTGCCTCTAGAGCATTTCTTACTCTACTCTCCCCAGGCGAGATTCTGTCCATCTGCTACGTCGCTGTGACAGGACAGTGACAGTGACCACTGACATCAACACAATCAGTCAGAGTCTGGCATTTGGGATTGACAGATCTCTTTCTCACTCAGTTTTTGAGCAGTCCAACTGCTCACTTGCTGAGACCTGCCAAAGATTTTCAAAAGATTGTTGGTATAGATGAGGCCACATAAGCCAAACTGCAGGGGTGTCAAACTCATTTTGCTGTGAGCCACATTGTGGTTACGGTTTTCCTCAAAGTGCTGTTATGACTGTGAAACCATAAAAATATTGAATCACCTCATTATATAGCACACAAAATTGATGAGCTAGTTTTAGAATCAGAACTCGACGGTATTGGGGTTTGCAGTTCTTCATGTTTAGTAACACAAAAATTCTTGTAATATTTCAACGTTATCAATTATGATACTTGACAATTTCAAATGTTGGTACATATTTTCACAAGAACCATGGAATTTGACACACTAGATTTGGGTTCGCGGGCCACATAAAATCATGTGGCAGGCCAGATCTGACCCCTGGGCCTTAAGTTAGGCACCTGTGTCTTAGAGCCTTGGACGCCCAAAGTTTTAAATTAACTTATACGCATACTGTACTGATAACAGAAATGCATTAGGCTTGTGTTTTTCTGCATTCCTTTTAAGACCGCGTGGCACGGGTTTAAGTAGTCTGCAGCAATCATTTGAAGAAAAGTAGTGGGTGTGGTTTCATGCATGTGAAACATCATATGGCAGTATGAGAATGTAATACCCATGGTAGGAAAAATATTTTTTTTACTTTAGTCAAGACGAGGTGTGACAGTTTAATATGCAAGGATGAAATAGCAGACCATGTGTGAAGACACAAGAAAAAAAAACAGAAAACGAGTGTACGTGTTAAGGGACAGCTGAGAAACAGGAGGCTGCTACCTCAATTACTTTTCCAATCCCCCAAAAGTATTTATTTTGTTTAGTTGTTGTCCACCGTAATATATCATAAAATTACAGATTATACTGACATCACTTTTGTTTTTTTCACAACACAGTGATATATTTTGTAATGAAGAAAATATTATTTTCTATCTGAACAACACAAGTGACTATTCCCCCTCTGAAATTAGCTAAATTAGTTCAAAAACATAATGAATGTAATCATTTGATATAATTTATTACACACTGACAAATATTATTTAAATATTTTTATCTTTTCCTGAATATTATTTTTGTGGAAAAATAATTGAAATTTAGAATCATCATCATGTAATCATAACCATTCATTTATTTTGTGCTGACAAAGACAATTAAATTATGGCAGCAAATAAAGTGAATCACTGTAGTTTAACTGACTCCTCCCTCAAGGTTAGAGTTATAAAGTAAAATACACTCACAGTTTTCAGAAAATCCTTTAAAATTTGTGTGATTGGGCCACCATTATGTTCATCGTTTCTTTTGAGTGTGCTGCTCAGTGAAGTGGCAAGTCAACTCTAGTGGGATCCATGGCCGATGCCATCCCAAAATTCTAAACTATTTCTTTTTATACCTGGAGTCCAATAATGAGTCCTATGAGAAGAGTATTTGTGCAGACTAAAGAGATATAAATAGAGTGTTTATTCCTTTTTTTAAAACTGATCTAAAAAAAATAAATATTCTGATCGAGGTGATTTCACCCCGGATAGTGATTCTTAGGAATATACTCAGTAGTAATTTACTGTAAAATAACAATTAAAACCATCATTCATGGTGAATGTTTGTAATTATGAGAATGCAATTTTTGAAAAACGATTGGATGATCTTTTTTTGCAATCTGTAATAGTGGTGGTGGAAAAAGTGGAACCGCTGTAGAGTGTTGGTCTCACAATTCTGAAGACCAGGGTTCGAATCCCGGTCCCGCTTTTGTGGAGTTAGCATGTTCTCCCCCTGCCTGCGTTGCTTTTCTCCAGGCACTCTGATTTCCTCCCACATCCCAAAGATATACTTTAATTGGAGACTCTAAATTGCCCCTTGGTGTGATTGTGACTGTTGTCTCTCTACATGTGCCCTGCAATTGGCTAACAACCAGTTCAGGGTGTACCCCACCTTCTGCCCGATGACAGCTGGAATAGGCTACAGCACTCCCGTGAACCACGTGATGATATGCAGCTCTGAAAATGGATGAGTGGATGTAATAGTGGAGAACCGAGGCATGGTAGCATAGTCAATTGACTGGATTGGTCAATTTTGTGTGTGTGTGTGTGTATGTGTGTGTGTGTGTGTGTGTGTGTGTGTGTGTGTGTGTGTGTGTGTATCCATCCATGCATCCATCCATTTACTGAGCCCCTTATCCTCACAAGGATCACAATGTGCTGGAGCCTATCCCAGTCATCTTTGGGGAGGAGTTGTGGTACGCCCTCTGAACTTGGTGCCAGAGAACTGCAGGGCACACAGACACAAATAACCATTCACACTCACAATCATGAAAAAAGTCCATGCAGAAACCAAGCGAAAACCCACATATGCGAAGGGAAAACAAGCAAACTCTTGGATTTGAACCCCTATCCTTAGAATTGTGAGTCTAATGCTTTGACCTACACCTTTCCACCATTTACACCACTTTGTGAACAAGTGCATGAGAAAATAGTCGAACAGTTTAAGGATCACAGACAATAGCTAGGAATTTAGGGGTTTCATCATCAACAGTCCATAATATCATCAAAAGGTTCAGAGAATCTGGTGAAATCACTGCATGTAAGCGGCAAGACTGAAAACCAACGTTGAATGTCTGTGACCTTTGATTTCTCAGGCGGCACTGCATCAAAAACCGTCATCATTGTGGAAATTAATTCACCACATGGGCTCATGAACACTTAAGAAAAACAATGACAGTAAATACAGTCCGGTGCAACACCCGTAAGTGCAACTTAAAACCCCATTATGCGAAGCAAAAGCCATTTATCAACAACACCCAGAAACGCTGCCGGCTTCTCCAGGCCTTAGCTCATCTAACATAGACCGATTTAAAATTCAAAAATTGTTCTGTGGTCCTACAAGTCCAGTTTTAAATTGAGGATAGATAGATAGATAGATAGATAGATAGATAGATAGATAGATAGATAGATAGATAGATAGATAGATAGATAGATAGATAGATAGATAGATAGATAGATAGATAGATAGATAGATAGATAGATAGATAGATAGATAGATAGATAGATAGATAGATAGATAGATAGATAGACATATGTCTATATAATGGGCATATAGACATGCAGTAGATAGCTGGGATAAGTTCCAGATCAGCCCTGACCCTGGTGAGGATAAGCACAACAGAATATGGATAGATTGTGTGTATTATTCAAATTCCATTCATTGGAGAGACCTTTTATTTATTTGTTTATTTATTCCCTTCTAACCATGTAACTTTTACATTTAACGAAGGCATGGTAATCAAAAAAAAAAAAAAAAAACCCTCCATGAAGTAGAAAAGATGAAATCTGTTAAGCAGAAATGTCTAGATAATTTTAGAAATGGCTTTATATATTCCAAAATCCACCAGTTCAGTCATCTTGCAAGCATTTTAACAGTAAATGTATTTTTTTTTTTCATTTTTGTAATATTGAATTCTAAAATAAATGGCTGATTACTTTGGATACTCTTACCTACTCTGCAGGTATATATGTGTGTTTCAATTGTGCTTGGGAAAAAACAAAGAGTTCAGACGACCACCTGACTATCTTATTCATCTCATTAATGAAACATAAACTCCATGCATCTCCCGTGATGATTTAAAGATTTGGGAAGAGGTTGTGCATACAAAACTCAAACGCTCCACTGGCAGTTGAAGCACATACACTTTTTTTTAGTTTCACACTGAGCCTTTCATGTGACATTACAATGCAATGTGTGTCATAAGTGATAACGACAAAACCCGCTCAACAATGCACCCAAGTGACACATCAGTAAGGCGGAAAAAGAATTAATCATTATTTCCGTGATTCACACTACTCAGTTTGTAAAGGGATTAAGGGTCTAATTATTCATTGATTATGTTGGTAGCTTGAAAACGTAGCGGGTTTATCTCATGAAAAATTTAATTGGATCCGACTTCCTTGGGATGGACTGACACACACTCTCTACCTCCAAGCATGTGCATGTCCTCAAATAAATCTAAAACCCATTACATAAGCCACTGGTGACTTGTTAGCATTGAAATGATTTACAAATTCACTGCTGTGCCACTGCTGTGCTGAAATGTTCCGTACTGATGTTGTAGTGGAATTCACATCATAAAAGAATATGATCGGTATAGTCATACTTTTATGCCCAGTACGTGAGTGGTTTTAATTATAGTACAAATCCAAGATGGGAGGATCTTTTGAATTGCTCAGTGTGTGATGAACTGGAGATGTCGTGAACCCAAACTGCATCTGGACTGTGCCATGCTCAGAGCTCTCTTCATTGTTGCACTAGTGGCTTCCTCAGATCGAAAAAAAGGTGCATTGCATTTAGATCTCGTATTTGGGATAGTTTATCATGCTCCAGGAAATTCCTGTGGGACATTTTGGATTCCATACAATGGTGGTCAGTAAGACACGGAGGGGTAATTGGTTTATTGTATGCTTAAGTGAAGTTTCTTTTTGTATTTATTTTCAAATCATGTTAGTCGTTTTTGGTTTATTTGTTCGATAGTGTCTTGTATAACAGGAGGAATTCACACCACCTCCTCATTATTTATCTTAAAACTCGATTTTTAAGTCCTATAAATGTTCCATTTTCCAACAAAAAGTCCCGCATTCACCATCAAGTCCACTGTCAATGTGATTTGTGGCACCTAAAGTGTTTTGGTGGCTTTTACACCTCCTCTTCAACATCTATCAGCAAGAATACAGTTTATCACAAAGTGAAGATAAAAAGTGGTGAAGCACTCTCCAGCAAAATAGATACAAATCCTCTGTGGCCACAACACTAGTAAACAAAATGTCTCAGATTGTTTTGATAGCTACAGGGAAGGGGTTGAGTAGACACATTTTGACATGTACTGTATGTGCAGTGCATTTCTAATCACTCTAATCAACCACCAAGAAAATCACAAGCATATTTTTTCACAAGTGCTTTGTTTGGATATGCATCGACTGATTGACTGATCGACCGAGCTTTCCATCCACCCAGGATGACTCACCTTGAAAAGAACATAAGTCAGATGATAAAAATAAAAATGGAAAATTACAATAAAAAGCAACACATTGGAGGACTGGTTATACCATCTGTCTCACAGTTCGGAAGACCCCAGTTCAAAATCTGCCTTTGCCTGCATTCAAAATCAATTTAACTACATTTTATTTTTGAACAAATTATACTGTGTGCCACATATGTAGAGCAGGCACAAACTTCGACTTTGACAGTCAAGCGAACAACACAGCGCAAATCAGTCACGTCTCCCTCCGAGCCACCGAGCACGCTTCCCACTCCTCAAAGTCCCCACAAAGCAGCACATGAAGCACACAGCGGACTGCGCTTACAATCGCCATTCGGTGCCAACAAACAGAGCATGTTAGGGAGAGCTCCCGCCAGACGAATGCCAGGCAATAACGTCCACATCTGCAAAAGCGTGCCTAAGTAAGCAGGTGGCACCGCTGCGCAATCAGGCCCATGTGCAGCTCAGTAATGGAGAGTGGAGGTTGGGCAGCACTCAACCTGCCAATTAGTTGTTGTTTTTTGTTTTTCCATTATTGTTCCTCTCCCATTTTTTTTTAGGTTGATAAATTCAGTTTCATTCCTGTATTTTGTTGAGTCTACTTTGGGGTCCAAGATTCAGAACAAAACTGCTAATGAGCACTAAGGGTGTCTGTGGTTGCAGAAATAGAAAACAAAATGTTTTTTTAAATTTACTGCATTATTTTTTCCGTCATTATTGAATCAACAATCAAAGATTTATATACTGTGGCAAATATTGTTGATGACAGTGGGACACTATTATTATCAAACTATCACAAAACAGCTTAATTATACAAGCATTAAATATAAATGTTGTTGATCATTTTTGTTCAGTTGCACACTTATTGAGGAGTGACTTTTTAATATATGAATCTCAATATTCTCCTTAATGTACTGTCACACTGAGTCTTGGGGCTGCTTGAGGTTTCCGTCCAAGAGTGAGTTTTTCCTCGCCTCTATCACCTAGGGCTTGCACATTTGGGGTTCAGTTGGTCCTTTTTTTTTTTTTAAGTTAATGAACAGGGAGTTCAGGGGGAAAAAGGACTGAAGAATTTCAGAGGTTTCGTCTCCAGGCACTCTCTCTGTGATATCCTCCAGACACAGTAATGATAAACAGACCAGAAAATCTACATGTATTCTGTTGTATCTTCTCTGTCTACTTCAAGGATGAGGGTAGAAGCTGAAAGAACGGCTCGGGTGGAAAATGCAAGAACTTTACAGCAGATCTTAAAAATAGAAAGAGAAGAGTTTTTTCTCATGGCAAGAAAATAGGAGTTACCGCCAAATATTGCTGCTACTAATGCAAACCTTGTGAATCTCATTGTGAAGAAGGTAGTTTGTACAGCTACTACTGAATGAAGAGCAGAGCAATACATTATGTCTATCAGAGAGCTCCAGGCCAAAGTACTGAATTTAGCTTCAGGACTGTGTAGTGAGATCATGAATAAGCCACGATATGATTTCAGACATAGAGTAGAATGCTTCACATTTTCTCCTAAAGGAGGACATCAAGAGCTGAGTGACAAGGTTAGCAACCATCCCAGTACAGGTGGGAGTGGACCTGCTGGTATTTAGGATCTGTTAGCCATCATACAATATCAAAATAACATCATAGAATTTTTGGTGAAACAAGAGAAGATGTCAAGTCAAAGATGTTAAGTTTGCCTTCAACAGGGATTCCAGTCTTTAGTAGATAAGACCTGTGTTGTTGTAGATTGAAGAAGCGCAAAGTACCAGTCTCCCTCTCAAGTTGCTGCAATACAATCAATAGCATGGTGGAACAAATTGACGGAATGAACAACCCAACCAAACTCTGGGCAGTTATCTTAATGTTTCCCTTCAAGTCAAGACAAAATTGGATGGGAAGTTACGTGCAACATAGTGCACAGGTCAGTTACCAAAGTAAGGTTCTCAGATATGGTTAGTTTTGTGGATAAGCAGGCTAAAATTGCTTCTCATTTGTTGTTTTGTAACATAGGCCTGCAAGAAGCTGCTTCATAAAACAAAGGAGTGAGTTAAGAAACTGAAGAAAACACTCCAAGACTCAGGGATGAGAAAAAGAAGTCCATGCCACAAGCGTCACATTTGTTCCAAACCCATCAAACAAAAGGCTCACAGGAAAAGCTTGATTTCCTTAAATATAAGGGATTTGTGCTTTGGATGCCTGGCACAGGGATGTTTAAGTAAAGGCTTTCAATAAAGACATGTGTGAAGCATGTTCTCTGAAAAATCCCACTCACCTGAATTTGGATGGATAGGAGTCTGCATTCCATATAGATTAAGGCAGGAAGTCCCAACAACCTGCCCAAAGCCAATCCCCCACAGGTGATGAAACTTGCGGTTTGTACTGAAGCTGGAGAAGCAGCTTGTTCTCTGTCAATCGTTGCAGTAAAGGTCAGGTGTTTGAAGACCAGCAAAGCTGTTGCTGATGCATTCTTAGATCCAACAAGTAGACTTGTGAGGACTGTGGAAATGCTAAACTACAGGAATGGCGACCCAAGTTTTATCTGCAGCTCAAGCAGCCTTTTTTTTTTAACTATAAGTATTTTTACTTACTTTAACATCTTTTGGGAATGCTCATTTAACTCAACTATACTTTAAAAGCACTTTAAAAACAACCAAGGCTGTAAACAATGGTCTTTTCATGCAGATAAAAAACAAACATAAGATGTAAAATAATTGAACACAAAATAACACAATTAAACAAGTTGAAACAATAAAACAGGTGAAGTGTTTGAAAGTCAAGGAATACAAAATTGATTTTAAGATGAGATTTTAAAAAGGAATAATGAGGGGGCTTCTAATGTGCAACACAGGATGGTTGTCTATATAATAAGTTTACAATATTATGTTATGCATTGCGAAGGTTAGGGCAGGACAGTAATGCACAGATAAGATGAGAAACTGCAGATACATTATTTGGGAACATTAATGCGTGTATAAAAATATTTTGTATTTTTTTCTACAAGTTTCACAACACAATCAATATCATAGAATACAGCGATCAAATGGACAACCTAACCAACATGTGGTCCATTATTTCCAAGCTTCCCTTTCGGTTAAGAGGAATGTAAATGGGGAATTGCTTGTGCCATTGGAGAAAGGTCAGGAATGAGAGCCAGATCCCCAGATGAGATTAGCTTTGTGTATAAGCAGATAGGCAAATCATATCTCACTCATCGTTTGGGAGCATACAGCAATCTGCTTCTTAAGAACCAAGGAATGAGCTCAAAGCTTATGAAGAAAATGATCCGAGATTCTCAACTAACTCAAATGACCTGGAGACCTTTAACCCCAATCAACTACAGTATTACTGATGAAGGCCAAATCGATAGTACTTTGTGAACTGGAAGGGATGGGTTCCTGCAGCCTATGACCAAGGTTTGCTTTTTTGCATGAATGATCTGTTTTGGGTAATAGTGAAGAGGAAGGATTTAATTTTGAATTTGATTTTAGTTTGAGCTTCTTACTCATACTTTGAGGACTGGAGCACACAATGTTTGTGTATGTTTCATGTATCGGACATTTTATTGGTAAGACTTCATTCATTCATTCATTCATTCATTGTATAATTTTCATTATTTGGCTTTTATATAATATATCTGTATTCAGTGCATTGATGTATCTGTGCTCCAAGATTTCAGCTTTTGAATTGTGCTAGTATTTTAGGCACAGATACTGTAACTATACTGACAGCATTGAAATGACTTGCAAGAGATTTTATGTCTACAATTACCATGTCGACAACCGTGGAGTCCTTGGCTCTTTTTCTGTAAAATGAGGAAAATAACACATTTTCATATTTAAACACTTTTACATTTATATTCCAGATTGTATATGGCACGATATAAAGGTGGAGGTTTTGTGGTGAAAATGTAATTGCACTTTCTAACTTCACTCGTTTGGAGTGGGACAAAACAAATGAATAGTTTAGACCACATGTGGGTCCAAATCCAAGATGATCATGATGCTGAAAGAATGTTGTTCTCAAGAGTGTCTTAGAAATTATCTCTGAAGAGAGAGAAGCTTTTGAAGATGATGAAGAGGAATAATTTTGTCAACTGAGTGCCTGGCACTGAATTTGAAGGAAAAGATGATATTGACCAAGAGCCAGCTCGAAGAAAAAAATAAATGACCACCATCCAAAAGACTGGCCTACTACCTGCAGCCAACCACCAAACCTATCCTAGAACATGTCCCGAAGGAGCCAGTAAAAGGAAGAATATAACCATAAAAAAATGGTGAAAGTTCCCAAGATATAAGCTTCGATGCATTTCATATGATGATCGTAAAACAGGACCAAAACATTTTTTTATACCTTGAGTCTATACCTTGTCTAAAAACCTGCAGGGTATTTACCAGATTGCTTAGTATGATAACAGCGATGATAGCCCTGCTTCGCAGCAGTGTAACATGCTGCCATCAGGAATGTGTGAGTTAAGTGGCTGCATAGCCTCCTTGTTTTGCAAACTGGCCACTCTGATGTGTGTGGCACAAAACAGAAACAAAATATGTATCATGTGCAAGCAATATACAGCATAATTGTAACTCACAGCTAAACTCTGCCCCCACCTTTTGTATAGGTTGGCTGCTGCTGAAATGATGAACCTGAAAACAAAACACATTTATCTCTTGTTTCAGCTAAAATCTTTTTCTGACACCATAAGTAAGGAAGTAATCTTGTCTCGCTTTAAAAGAATCTCTCAATCCTAAATTTGGTTTAACAAAGACAAATGGCAAGAATTAACCATGCTGTTTATGGTATCATAAGTTCTTGCAAAATGGATCAAGTGAACAAATATTT
Organism: Syngnathoides biaculeatus; assembly: GCF_019802595.1. Classification (NCBI taxonomy): domain Eukaryota; kingdom Metazoa; phylum Chordata; class Actinopteri; order Syngnathiformes; family Syngnathidae; genus Syngnathoides; species Syngnathoides biaculeatus. Next base: position 5,194,435 of record NC_084648.1, on the reverse strand, counting down.
TACGTCACATGATACATTTTTTATACAGTAGTTGTATGGAAGGAAAGTGGAGGGTCCAAGAGACCTCTGAGCACCTGAATCACAAAACCATCCGTCTGTCCATTTTCTGTACCACGTACCATCAGTAGGGTAGCGAGCCTTTTGGAGTCAATCCCAGCAATGTTCAGGCAAGTACCAGAGTAATCTCTGAAGTGGTTGCCAGCCAATTGCAGAGCACATGTAAACACGCTGACTCTCGCTTGAAGATAACGCGGATAGGCACAAGCACACCCCTGACCCAAGTGAGCATAAGTGGTTAGACAAATGCAGTTTTATAGAATTGGGTTAAATCAAGTCAATGTTCTTAATGATTAGCATCCATCCTTAACTGAGGTCAGCCCGCAGAAGCAGTAGCTTTTGCAGGGACACCCAGACTTCCCTTTCCCCCAGCCTCCAAAGCTGCATTCCGCTTTGCCAGTTGGTACCCATCAGCAGCCTCTCCTTATAGGACTTTTTCTTCAGCTTCATGGCATCTCTCACCATTGGTGTCCACCAACGGGTTCGGCCAACTTACGACTGCAGCTCTGGTGTAGCGACTTAGCAATAGAGTGGCTGAACACAGTTCGCTCGGACTCAATGTCCCTTGCATTCATCAGAACATGAACAAAGTTTTGTCCCGGGAGCCAGCTTGTCCCCAGCCTAGCCCTAAGGGTGCAGCCAGGCCACCACGCTCTTGCCTTCGAGCCCCACATCCAGGCCTGGCTCTAGAGGGGTTCCTTGGTGGCTTGTGTCCACCCAAGAGAAACCTATAACCATTTTTTGTTCTCATCATCGGGGTTTGTGGAGCCATGCTTTGTTTGGTCCTTCACCTAGGACCTTTTTGCCGTGGGTGATCCTCCCAGGGGCGTGAAGCCCCAGACAACTTTAGCTCTTAGGATCATTAAGACACACAAACTCCTTCACCACGATAAGGTGATGGCTAAAGGAGGGGATGATTAACATCTGCAAATGTTAGCTATTGCATTTTTTTTCTATACTGAATCAAGACAATTGAAAATCTTATCGCTCCCATACTTATTTGAACCGTATTAAATTGTTCCGCCATTAAAGATATCCTTTTTTTAATCAAATCACTAACTGTGCATCTGTGTATTTAGTCACCCTCATGCCAGAGAACACTAGAGTCTATGGTTTACAGTTCTGTCTTTGTTTTGTTTCTTTCATTTGTCATTAATAACTTTTCCCTGCCTTTCTGTGTTTTTTCTCTCTCGCCTTCCGGCTAATTTGAAATTGTAGCTCCAAAACCATAATTGGCTTTTTTTTCCCCCATGCCTTATTGCATTGGCTTTTCTTTTTCCTCTAACAACATACAAAAACAAGATTCATATTTATTCATTTATATTAAGATGTTATGCCACAGTGAATGAAAACGGAATATGATATTCCCTGCCTTGCAGATTAAAGAACAGATATCTGGAAGTACAGTAATTATGTTTCAATGCGTACATCTATTTGTTTTATCGCTATGAACATACGCAGTGTACTTTTGAATGTACCGTGGAGGCAAGAGATCAATTCATTTTTGGGGTTGTGGGGGGAAACTGAAGTACTCAGAGAAATCCCAGAACCACACAGGGAGAACATGCAAACTTCACATTGGCAGGGCCTGTGTGGGGTCACTCACCCAAACCTTAACTCACCATGCTGTCTACATAAAACTACCTGACTACAAAACAGTAATGAAAAAGTTCAACTCTTTGTTCCCAGAAACCTGTGTAACTACTGGTACTTTCTTCAATGAACAGCTCCCTAAATATCTCATCCTCTTTGGTCACACATAAGTTTTAAAATGTATCTTTCAACATGACACAGTGTTTATGGATTGGTTTCATTGTATTTCGATTGGTTTCATTGTATTTCAATGACATTCCGTTTCCTCCATTTTTTTTTTCAGCAAGAACATCCAGTGGTCAAGTATAGAGCATTGACTGCATGTAACTTCCAGACTCTATAGTTACATCTTTGTCGTCCAGATCTAGCATATCTGGCTCTTGAGTGACATGCCTTTCAATGTAAGATGTTTCTGCCCTCCAGAGAGTGGGACATGCTTCAAAGTCATAATACAGCACAATGGCTCCTTGTCAGGTGATTAGGCAGGCTGTTGTGTTGTCTGGCAGCAATTTCAAATAACAATGCATGTCAGAGCTGATGAATGAGGAGCATGACTGGCAGTGTTTTCTCTCGTAGACCTTTTCACTATGATGAGAATGTCAGGAATTTCATTTGGGATTTGCCAGAAGAGGCACCTTTTAAAGATTAAAAAAGTCATTTGTTATTGCCCTCCTTGCCTTCTGCGGAATGAAGTATGACTGTGTGCTTATGTGTCATGTGTGATCCATTACGCTATAGTTAATCATGTGTAAATGTCAGTATTAAAAATAAAAAAGATGATTGGTTTCTGTCTCATGTGTATAAAGCTTTGGTACCTCCTGCCAAACCCTCTATTCAAACACCCTGGCTTTGACAGATCCCGCTTTTCTTTCGCTCTCACATCTTGTTCTTGTCATTGTGACAATTTTCTCGTTAATAATAAACGGCATTTTAATAGAAAATGCCTGGAGAACAGACAAATCCTCCTAAAAAAAGTGATAATATATTGTTAAGAACACCATGCTATTGCTCTAACTTCTGCAACCATTGCCATAAAGTTAAGGCGTAATGCATTTAGACGACATGTATCTTGAGGGCAGGAACTGGGAAGTAATGGAAGATGTTATGGATGTGAAGGAGAACAAGGTCAATGCTGGGGTGGGGGGTTTGGCTATCAAGTGCTTACTCGGTCAAAGAAATTATAGCCCAGGGGCAGAGTCGATTGTCCCACCCAATGTGGGGGTTGCCAACACAGAGACGAGGTTTGACCTCTGACCTTGGATCACTCCACATTTTGTAAGCGGTCAGAAAAGCACATCTAAACCCCTGTTTAGTATGTCAAGCCCCCGAGGGACTTCCTCATACAAGCTGATGAAGATATTTAGCTCAGTAACCATTATAATATATTTTTTGATGAAGCCATTGTCTCTTTTACGATAAACGATCACGTGGATTGGTCGTGTTTGGCTTGAAAAAAAATCTCTTCAATAGATGAAACTGAACTGTCGTGGAGGTATGGGCAAACTGGTAATACCATCAAGCAGATTTCAACAATCTAATTCGATCCAATACAATATGTTTGGTTATGATTCATAATAATATTGAGTTGTTTTGAATACTCCGAGAAAGATTTATCGTCAATAACGGGTCATCCATCCAACCCATCACTTCATATTCAATTTGTGCATGTGCTACTAATAGTGACCAGGGTACAGTATATGATACCAGTTTAAATTTTATATTTCAAACATTTTATTTGGATTACAAAATGGTCACTGTGGTGAAGTAGCTGTTAGTACATGTACCACACAGTTGTCCATCCATCCATTTTCTTTGCTGCCTATCCTCACAAGGGTCGCGGGGAGGGCTGGAGCCTATCCCAGCTAACAACGGGCTGGAGGCGGGTACACCCTGAACTGGTTGCCAGCCAATCTCAGGGCACATGGAGACAAACAGCCACATTCACAATCACACCTAGGGTCAATTTAGAGTGTCCAATTAATGTTACATGTTTTTGGGATGTGGGAGGAAAACCCACACAGGCATGGGGAGAATATGCAAACGGCACACAGGCGGACATGGGATTAAACCCGGAACCTCAGAACTGTAAAGCCAACGGTTTACCAGCTGCTACGCCGTGCCACCCCACACAATTGTCATCAAATTAAAGTTAATTTGGGTGTGAACGTGGTTGTTTCTTTTTCCTGTTTGTCTCCAAAATTGCCTGGCACGTGTTGCAGGTATAGCCTGCCTACTCTCCTCAATCAATTGGGATTGGGATTATCCATAACCCTGAAGCTAATCGTTGTATAAAATTGACGAATGGATCTAAGGCAAAATGACACCTGCATATTCCATGTTAATATCATGATGGCGCGTGATGTGTGCAAATGTGTATTTTGTTGAATTGAGGCTTGGAGGTGTGAAAACACTTCATATGTTGGCAGGCAGCAAATTCCGCCATTACTTTAAAAAATGTGTTGTATATTTGAGAATGTCGAAATCATTTTGTATTTCTTTATTAAGATGGTTTTGTACTTTTATTGTACTAATTGCCAGATGTGTGAGTCTGATTCGGGCTGAGTACCCCTAAAGTTCAGGCTTGGAATAACAATTATAATTAATTACTTCACCAGTTTATGGACTATGCCACCAGGTGCCCAAAGTCGCTGGGATGGTTTCACCGGGGACCCCCAGTGAGCAAAATAAGTATAGCAAATTGATGCACGGAATTTCTCAATGTCCATTAATTTAATAGTGGGGAAAAAAACAACTCCAACTGTAGTCATCTTCATTAATGATCAGCGTAATGAGTAGCGGTCAGGTGAATTGACAAAAAAAAAAAAAAAAATACAGATGGAGCGTATGACAAGCAATTAGATCAGAATTAAAGTTTCACTTCAAAGTATTATCTCTCTCTTTTCAAAAATCATGTCCGTATCTTAACACGCTCCCTCCCGCCTTGCATCTGCCTTCCTCATCTTCTTCGTCTGCTTGTGTCAGCCTGTTATGGTCACCTCTGCCTCATTTTAAAAATTGTTCCTTTCCTCAGGGTAGTGTTAACCTAGACAATTCAGTCACACATCCCGAAGGCCAGTTATTTCAGAGACGGAGAAGGCATGACAACAAAACATACACAGAAGACCAGACAGAGACATTTCTTTGCCTGTTCATCTATAAACACACCTCCTTTGACCTTATTATCTTACATAGCGGTAATTGATTTGGCCTCATCACACTGTTTTTGCTAGTCAACAATTTATTTACTGAGATAATTACACAGATTTTGTGAAAATGATTTTTTTTTTCTCCTTCCAGGTCCCATGTACATTATGGCTGATTGAATGCAAAGCAAAGCAAATTCATTTGTATTGCGCATTTCATACACAAGGAATCAATGGCATTTATACCCGTGTAAATCTATGATCAAATAATTAAAATCTTAACAATAAACAGACGGCATTTGTTCTGCCTCTAAGGCAGTTTTTCCAAACCTTCATTTAGCCAAGCCTTCAATTTTACATTAGAAAAATCTTACTGCATGCCAAGACCAAATAAAAAGGCAACATGAACAGACAGTTTATTAGAAAACAGAGGAACAAAGGTTCTGAATGTGCTTCCTTTTGTCACGACTGGTGAGAAGGCTTACAGTTGCCGGTTGAGTTTAGAGTCATTATTTTTTTAAGTACCATTACATTGGGTATGTGGTCAGCAGATACTCATACGGAAAAAACAAAAAAACAAAAAAAAACATCCAAACTTTATGTGTATGTTGTCACATTAGATTAGAAGTATGGCTCACTTATTCAATTACACATTTTAAATTGTTGTTTTGCTTTTTGCAATACTGTGGGAGCCTCATTTTTTTTAAAGACGGGTTGTACATTGTTCCCATAGGTGCTACATTTCCTGAATGCCATAAGATGCTGATACATCTATTCCCTGAGCCTGTTGCACACATGGACCGGAGAGGAAGCGATGATTCACCGATCAGCTGAAGTGGAATGTGAAGTTGTGCTCGAGCCTAGGGCGCAATAAGAGATTTATTACACGTGTCCAACATGCACAATAAATGAAGAGAACTTTCCAACGTTCTTAATGGTGAATTGTGGAGCAGACATATGTAGACACTGTTCTGTGTTTATGATTTCAAATTCTTATGCCCACTTTTACATTGTTGGAAGTACATCTGCAGCTTCACTTTGAACCAACATCTTAAGGAGGATGTGCTGGCATTCAGGGCCGCCAGCCCATCCATCCATCCATCCATCCATCCATCCATCCATCCATCCATCCATCCATCCATCCATCCATCCATCGATGATGAAACCCCTAAATTCCTAGCTATTATATGTTATCCTTAAACTGTTCAACTGTTTTCTCACGCACTTGTTCATAAAGGGGTGTAGATGGTGGAACGGTGGAGGTTAAAGCATTAGACTCACAATTCCAAGGATCTTTGGGGTTCAAAGCCAAGCCCAGTCTGTGTGGAGTTTGCATGTTTTCCCTTTGCCTGTGTGGGTTTTCATTGGGTTTCTGCATGGATTTTCCTCATGATTGTAAGTGTGAATGGTTGTTTGTGTCTGTGTGCCATGCGATTGTTTGGCACCAAGTTCAGTGTGTACCACACCTCCTGCCCAAAAATTGACTTTGATAGGCTCCAGCACACTGTGATCCTTGTGAGGATAAGTGGCTCAGTAAATGGATGCATGGGTGGATGGATACACACACACACACACCCAATTGACCAATCCAGTCAATTAACCATGCTACCATCCATCCATTTTCAGAGCTGCTTATCCTCACAAGGGTCACATGAGTGCTGGAGCCTATACCAGCTGTCAACGGCCAGGAGGCAGAGCACACCCTGAAAGGGTTGCCTGCCAATCACAGGGTACATCAAGACAAACAACAGTCACACTCACAATCACACTTTGGGGCATTTTACAGTGTACAATTAACGCATGTTTTGGGGATGTGGGAGGAAACTGGAGAGGTTGGAGAAAACCCACGCAGGCATGGGGAGAACATGCAAACTCCACACAGGCAGATCCGGGATTGAACCCGGGTCCTCAGACCTGTGAGGCCAACGCTTTACAGCTGCTCCACTGTGCCGCGGGGCTGCAAGATTGTCTGAATAATTTAATTTCATTTGAATATTTTTTATACACTACTAAAAATTACACTCATTTGCTGTTTATCCACTGCAACAAATTCACAACAACTGAAGAGTTTCTCATGTGTGGACAGTGGCTTCTGTCTTTGGATTGTCTTCCGTAGATCCTGCTAATTTATTTTGCATGACTACAGATTGGCGGCATGGTGGATCAGCTGGTAAAGCATTGGCCTCACAGTGAGGACCCGGGTTCAATCACAGCCCCGCCTGTGTGGAGTTTGCATGTTCCCCCCGTGCCTGCGTGGGTTTTCTCTAGGCACTCCGGTTTCCTCCCACATCCCAAGAACCTGCATCATTAATTGGACACTCTAAATTGCCCCTAGGTGTGATTGTAAGTGGGACTGTTTATCTCTATGTGCCCTGCAATTGGCTGGCAACCAGTTCAGGGTGTACCTCACCACCTGCCCGTTTACAGCTGCGATAGGGTCCAGCGCTCCCCGCGACCCTCGTGAGGATAAGCAGCAAAGAAAATGGACGGCTGGATGGATGACTGCAGATATCAATTTGTTGTCGTTCACAAGGTTTTTAATTATATTGGTTAACTTGCATTTGCTTCCGTATCAGAAGTACAATGATATAAAAGCACCAACATGACCAGTCCAGCTGCTGGAGAATGCCGTGTGAATCAAACATTGTTTTTATGACCTTTCTTTGGGGGAAATGGTGACTGAGGCCGACTGCATTGTGCTCTTTAGTGACTGAACTATCAACAACACTCATAGAAGTTGAGATGGTGACTGAATCATTGTGATGGCAAAAGAGTAACCTTTAACAGCGTATGAATAAACTGTTGGTGCTGTGTTTGGTTGACATTTGCTTTATTGCCTCATTGTTTGGGGTCCCACAGAGTCCACTGCTGCGTGCTGAATTAATCCTAATAAATATAAATGCTATTTGTATTTTTTCTGACCTTAGGAGAACCTAATACTTCCAGAATGCTTTCTTTTCATATGCTGAAATGAGTTGGGCAGTTAAGGGCAATGTCGAAAAGCAGATATCACCGTGAAGCCTTTTGCTTGCCATAAAGTCAAAAAGCATGAAATGTGCTGCATATTATACACTTCTGCAAATTTAGAGGCAATTAGACTTTGCAGAGCCCAACAATTTACTTTGGGAATAAACTGTTACAAAATTGAGTCCTAAAAAATTAGGAACTGTGGTGCCTTGAGAGACAAGTTAATGTGTTCGATGACCATGCTTGTAAATCAAAGCACTCGTATCCCAAATCATCTTTTCTCTTTCTGTTTCAGCCTCCCCACATGAGAACGTAAGGGATTAAACCGTTTATCTATGAATATTTAATACTGCAACTTCTGGGAGTATCACACAGTCATGAAGACAGAAACAAAGAAGAACAGTCCCTGATTTCTTCAACTACTACTATGACGAATACAACTAGTACCATTAGGTCTTGTCAATTGTAGCTCAAGGCACGATTGTACCACCTGTCAGTTTCAAGCCACCATCATTGTGCCCTATTTCATAATGTTTAATAAAGCTGTGGGTAACATTAAACACCCAGTACATAAGTCTGTAATTATATTTTCATCATAATTATATTTTAAGCAAAACAACGTATAGTAACAATGCTATGTTAAGTAAATGGCATGTTCTATACTATACTAAGTAGTTATATGTTAATTAATTATTTTTAGAACTCTTATATTAGTAATAGCAGATGACATCAATACTCGCACGGCTGATTTATTGTAATGAATGTGGTTTTCGTTTAATGACTGCATATGGCAACTTGACCCTTTCAGTCCAGTCTTGACTTGTGCCCTCTGTTTGAGCTGTCTTTTTTATATTCCCATAACCACACCATCTATCATCCCAATCCCCACCTCTGTGATCCTTGACCTCCCTTTTTCAATTACTATACTGTATATATATTCCTTCCATACTCTACATCCTGCTATTAGAACCTCAATTTCACAATCCTCTTTCATTTTGCCTGCAAATCCTGCCCCATTGATCATCTCTTTTCTTCTCCAAATACCAATCATCTTTTCAAACCTTCTTACATCTCCTCACCTGACATCAAGCCTCTCTTGTCATTCCTTGGAGCTATCGTTCTGCCTTCTCTCCTTTCTACCCCCTCCCTCCCTCTCTCCCTCCCTCACTTGATGGGACCTGACCTCCAGCCTCCCTATGATCCTCCCTCCAGAGTTGAAGCCATCTGTTCCGTCAGTCCTTCCCTGGCGCTGTTGCTAGCGAGGCTACGCGAATGGCATTTTTTCCCATTTGTGTGTGCTTTTAACAGATAATCCTAATGTTAGGGGTGTAAACCACATGTATTTTAGATGTATGCGTTGTTTTATGGTCCACTGAGGTTTAAACTAAGGTTAGGCTACAGTACCTTTAAATTACACCATTAAATGATGTCCTTTAAGTGACAGAAATATGTTATGTGTGTTTGATAACAATAAAAAAAGAAAACTTTTTGTATACAACTTTTGAAGTCCAATCATTGATGACTTGCTGTATAAACTAAATCCAATAATCAGACGCATACTAAAAAGGTCGATAGCATGACCTTTTGTTTTAAGTACTCATTCTCTGTATTTTTGTGTTTACCTATTGTTTTGTATACATGCACAGAATAGTGCTTTAGGCAGAGTTGTCATGCTTAGTTTGGTAAAAAAAAAAAAAAAAAAATCTGGATTTTGTTACCCATAATTGTGTCCAGCCAGGGGATGCAACAGAATGGGTGAAAAATAAAGTATTGTTTTAAAATGTAATGGGTCAGAAAGGACAGAATAGAAAGGTTTTTATGCATTTTGTTTACTCCCTTTCTGAATTGACCACAAAGCTCCATGTTCTCTTGCCGTTATTATGTCATGCTATTTACAGCACACATCAGACTGCAATGTTTTTAAGTCATAAGGACACATTCCCGACGAAAAGGCTATCCATATCAGGATGAATCGTTACAAACCTTGTGAAAATGGGAGTATCGTAATGTTAATTGTGACAAGCACATGTTGTTGTTTAGTGAGGGGAAAGAGAGAAGGATCTATTTTTTCCAGTGGCTCTGATAACGAACATCTTTGAGAGCACACTATCTGAAGAAGTATAGTAAAAATTCAAAGCTGAACTTATTTGATTTTTGATTTTATTCTATTTGGAAACATTAGAATTCACTGCATTTTTTTTTTCAGTTGTCAAGCGAATAAAAACTTCAGGTTATGTTATATGTAGCAGATTTGATCTTTTGGACGCACAAGGAGAAGGAATTATTTACTGCCATTTTAATGTTTTGGCAGGGTTATTGTCATTTTTTGCTCAACTGGTGAATTCAATCTTATCAACAAACAGTCGCAATAATGTCCACAATGCATGCACCTTTCACAGCATGGCTGAGCGTTTCCTCTCATCTGAGTAGCAGCTGTGTATATTCCTCCTTAGGGTGAATCCTCTTCTAGCGAGAAGGACTACTTTACATGAATGACCCAATTTATAGGACAGTCTGTTGATGGATCTAAATTAAAATCTGTGTGCCAATCTTATAAAGGCCAGTGGTAATCATATTGACATGGAATATTTTCAGTTCCACTAAAGCAGTGGTCTCCAAGTTAATTTGCACCAATGACCAGTTTAACCTCAAAACATTCATCTATCCATGCGTTTTCTTTGTCACTTATCCTCACGTGGGTCACAGGAATGCTGTAGCATATCCCACCTATTTTCGGGCAGGTGGTGGGGTACACCTTGGACTGGTTGTCAGCCAATCGCAGGGCTCCTAGAAATAAAAAAAAGACATTCACACTCACAACTACACCTTAGAGTGTCCAAGTAATGTTGCATATTTTTGGGATGCCGGAGGAAACCAGAGTGCAGGGAGAAAACCCACACAGGCACGGGGAGAACATGCAAACTCCACACAGTCGGGGCCGGGATTTGAACCCTGGACCTAAGAACTGTGAGAAAGATGCTCTAACCAGTTGTTGACCATGCCACCAAATACAGATTAAATGAATAATTGTCCAATTCCATTTTTTTTTGTTCTTAAAAAAAGTGTCATAATTTGACTATGCATCATGGCAGGCAGTATAAAGAAAAAAAATGTATGGAGTCACATATCTTCAGATCGAATCAGGCCCCTTCCAAATGAGGAAAATATATGTGTCACGTATCTTCCAATGCATGTATCGCATGCACACATAATTGTGGATCATCAACATTGGGCGTTTTAAAAAAGACACAAGAAGCTTTTCAATTGGGTTTAAAGGAACTGCTTTTCTTTTCTTTGTAGAGCTTTATGCTTTATTGCTGATTTTGGGTTGACTTGGGTCATGGGTGAATTTGGGACAAAATGCATAATACAGCCTGAAGTGGCTCTAGGCTATCCATGGAGGATACAGTATACGTAAAAATGCTCACATACACACCACTTTAGGCTCTTTAATTAACATACAAAGTGCAATGCCGTGAAAAAGAATTACATTTTCACCCCGTTAACAAATGTAATTATGTTTTTCACATATATGTTATGCAGTGTGGGTGGAAACCAGAGAACCCAGAGAATACCCACACAGACACCCACACATCATGATGTATTGTTATAATCTCGCGTAATTTAAGGCGCTATCTCCTGCCAATCCATTGATGAAAGCTAGCAGTAGATGATCGATATCTTCCTAAAGCAAGTAGAGGGGAAAAGTTTTCAACTTCAAGATAACGTGGTACCACGGGGTAAAATGACAATTCGCATTTAGATATGGACAGACTAGTCTAACATTAGAACTTAGATCGAGGCAAAGTAAACCACAATCTCATACTTATTATAGTTATATACTGAAACATTACCTGTGTTATATCCCAGAAATGTTTTCAATGTAACTCAGGTATGCCCAGATTTTTTTCCCCCAAGATCAAGGGGGGGTGTGGGCACGGGTGGACGCGTGCATTGCCGCGACTGCCGTAAATAGGAGGCCGGCTTGCGCATTTATGTATGTGCGCTCGACATATTGGCCACACCTTAATCAAGCGACAAGTTGGATGATAGTCTAACATCTTTTTTTGGGGGGGGCACGCCATCACACGATCAACCAAAACTGCCTCGCAATCGACGCATTGAGCACCCCTGGTGTAACTTTAGTTTTCCTTTGACATGGCTCATGATGTTGATGACTCGACGTAAATGCGCTCGCAGCATGTGAAGCAGCTCGGAACATGTCCTGATGACATCACTTCCGTACATGTTCAGTACGGTTAACTTGCATTTCCTGTTTACAGGTGAATACTGATTGTTTAGGAGCAGGCTTGTATTGTTAACATTTATGAAATAAACACATAAATTAATGTCAAGACGACACAAAGTATGCGATGTGTTTCAATATCTATTTTTTCTACCTGTAACAAATTTTACACGTGTGATTTTTCATTCTCAACTGTTCAGATTTGCGAGTCTGATGGCGCGAGTAATTGGAAATGTATAGCTTTTTTTTTAATTGCTGCTACCTGTCTTGGCCAGGTCTCACTTGAAAAAAATCGTTTTTTAATCTCACTGACACCAGACTTGGAAAATAAATGTTAAACTGAAAAATATAATAATATCTGGTGAATTAAGAAAGGAAGTAAACCCTTGCAGTGTATGTGCTTTGAGGTACATTCAATGTTCTACAGCGAGAAGAGGAGTGTAGAGAGGACATATCCATGGTGGGCTCCGATGCTGATAGTATTTGTGGAAGAGGTGGCGTCGGCCACCCTCACCTTCTGTTTCCTGTCTGACCGGAAGCTGTAAATCCAATTGCAGATGGCAAGTGAAATGCTGTGCTGGAGAGGCTTGGAGGAAATGAGTTGAGGGAAGATGGTAGTACAAGTAGTAGAAGAAGTAGTACAAGTAGAAGTAAATGAACAATATCTTTGCACAGGTCCCTGTGCTGTCGGGTTTTCCAGGATGAAGTGCAGTCCCATGTTGACTGAATTATCCATAGACCAGTTTGTTCCTTAGGCAAACAGCAGGGGGTCTAGCAGGGGCCCAGGTGAGGTCAGGTGGTCCAGTATGTGGCGTTCAAAGGAGTTCATGACCCATTTCCTTTTTATGAACATTTGATACGGATGGGGGTAAGAGATGTGATGGTGGTTGTGAAAATGAATAACAATCATGTCTTTGAAGTCATCTGTTTTTAACTCCCACATCCAAACTGTTTAAAGACTTTTAGAAGTTTATGTAGTTTATGTCAAGTCAAGCCTCAGGTCCTCTTGAATCAAGTCCTCTTCTTTTCAAATGGCTAGTGACACTTGAAAAACTGTTATTCATTAATGCTGAGGACGACTCACATACACACAGAGAATTTCTTTCAACGATACAATTTACCTTGATGTTATCTGATCGACTGAAAGATCTCGACAAGAAAACTCTCCTTCTAGGGTGTGCTTTCTACCTTCCTCTCTCTGTTTCTGCTGCACGTTGTTTTCTAAGAGGGAATCTTTTGGATCTTTGAATAAATGTGTTGTGTTTCCACAATATTTTAACCACTTTTTTTTTTTATGTTTCCAATTGCCATTGTATGATTTACGGCCTGAAATGAGAGCCAGACAATGTCATCCTAACCCTCTGCCATCCTTCAGGTTCATGCTTCTGTGCTGTTTTTTTTTTTTTTTGTGTGTGTGATGGCAGTGTCATGCCAGCTGAGTCTACTCGCTTGTTAACCAGGCACTGCTGAGTCACACGACGGGCAGCAGAATGACCAAACAAAAGCAAAACACAAAAAGGGACAAAAGTGTTTCTGCTTCATGCTGAATTGTAGGTCTTGGGTAGTGACAGACTGAAGTGAATTCTTCAGTAGAATTGCACCAGTGCATACAGGAGCGAAACCAAAACTCTAATTTGTTTGACGATTACTGATATAAATTAGTATCAATACCAATGCCGAGGGACTAATGCTTTGTGCAATAACCCCAAAAAGGAGACCCCATGTTAACTAGTGCTACGTGCTGACCTTAGCAACAAAAGAGAAGCTAAATGTAGGGCATCCATCTTTATTGTACGCGTGCACATCATCTTGTTGCAAGCTATACAACGGTCCTGCTGAATGCTCATAGATCAAATTTGTCTCATAATACAAAACAAAAAAATCGATCAAACGACAGCTCATGACTCAACAAACAGCTAAATTGGCAAATCTATAATCAATGTACCATTGTTTATCAATATCAATCCCAGTTGCTAACATAAATTGATGCACCCCTGGACACTGGTCAGGATCAGGATACGTTGTGTATGCAGTTAAGTTTTCCCTTCCTCTTTTGAGGGACTTACTTGAGAGATTGAAGAGTGTGAAACCACAGGAGCATAATGAGTAATCCTCACTTTAAAAATGGAAACCATCAGCCCATCTGTCATAACATCAATGTGGAAAATGTGAGCAGGTTCCCCGCTGAGAAAATCCCTTGTAAAATTCTATCACCCCAAGTCTAGTTGATTCATTCTTTGCCAAAAGTCAAGAATGTCTATGTATGAATATGTACTGTCTATAGACAATTAATTTTCCAAAGGGGTCACATGACCACCCACCCACCAGGTGGACTACATGGTGGCAGTACCTCAGTCAGTAATTTTCCGGGCTTTGAAGCCAGAAGTCAGCTTCATGTTCCACAGGGTAAAATGTAAAATCAGGATAGCCACTCGTTGTTGGATGGACTCCAGTTTGTTTACTGGATACTGTTGAGGTGTCCTTGAGCAAGACATTATCCCCAGCTCTACAGTGTTGTGCTTGTGTGCAACATACCTTTTGAAATCATGCCCAAAATGTTCAACTTTGATTTCATTTGAACCTGATAAAATCCTCTGAGTATATGGAAAAAATGTGGTATGCTGACTCCCACTTTGCAAGGGTTTGAATGTGGTTGTTTCCTTCTGAACACAGCCTCCACCAAGTTATAAACGGATGTGCAGACATGTGCAACCACAATATTTTATTTTGTTTTTACATGGGTTGGGAATCTCTGGCACAAGGCTAAAATTTGAAACATATCTAAATATCTGGATATGCACGATATCTATGAGGAGTAAAAGATATGATTCAATTCTGTATGGGAATAATATGATTCAATTTGGTGGAGGGAAGAAATGCAATAGTTAACATTTGTTGATGCATACATCAATCACAAAGAAACTTGATTTGATTAGAATAAACCCGATTCTAAAAAATTCAAATATGAAAAAGACCACTTATCTAAGTATCGTTCCTTGATGCCACTTTGAATAAAATAAACCAAAAAATATATGACATAGAGTGTATCTATTCTTTCAAATATAAAACGAATTATTTAAATAAATCATAATTACTTAGTTTGGTGGAAGGCGTAGTTAGAGCCTTGGCCTCACAGTTCTGAGGACCAGGGTTCAAATCCCCCGCCTGTGTGGAGTTTGCATGTTCTCCCTGTGTCTGTGTGGGTTTTCTCTGGGCACGCCGATTTTCCCCCACATACCAAAAACAAGCATTCATTGTAGACTATAAATTGCCCTGAGGTGTGAAAGTGAGTGCGACTGGTTGTTGGTCTCTTTGTGCCCTGCGATCGGCTGGCAACCAGTTCAGGGTGTACCCCACCTCCTGCCTGTTTATAGCTGGGATAGGATTCGACACTCCCACGATCCTTTTCAGGATAAGCGGTTCAGAAAGTGGATGTAATGTCATTATCCAACCCGCTTATCCTCACAAGGGCTGTGGAAAACCTGGAGCCTATTCCAGCTCGCTTCAGGCGAAAGGCAGACTACACCCTGAATTGGTCGTCAGTCAGTCACAGGGCAGATACCGAAACCATCACTGAGCGGGAATAGATCCCACGCTGCCCGCACCAAAGGCAGGCGTGTGTACCACTATTTCATCTAGAAAATGGATTTGATGAACACCATCTAGAAAGTGAATGGATGAACAATAATTTATTTTGTAACAAAAAAAAATTCTATTGTGCATAAACAAACAATTCAGTGAGTGAAAGTTAAGGGGTCTACCACACAGTGCTGTTCAAGCTAGGAACGTCACACAAAGCTTTCTTTTTTCCTGACGGACTTTTTTAACTTTAATTTGCGATAATTAGCTTAGTTTGACTGGTTATTTAGCTTCAGGACATACCTGACTGTGTCCTCTTAGTATTTTCTTTCTAGGGTTGCAGAGTCAACCAATGTAAGTTTACTAAATGCTCTCGAGAAGAAGCGTTAGTTTGCTGAATTGTATAACCCATAATAATTGGTAAACTGTAGCTTTTCCATGTTGTCAGCACGTTTACATTTCGCCGCCGGCCCAAATGTCAACAGCAGGCTTGAGATAAAGTATGTAACATGACATTGCATTCAGTGTATACAACTTCTACGGGAAATGCAGCATCTTTGAATGCCACTTTGTTATTGCTGTGACCACAAAGTAGCTTAGCTATTGAAAGGCTATATGATGTTGAAACAGTGATGCTACAAAGTAATATATTAAAACAAGTGGTGTTGCAGGTGCCCAAAATACTGTTGTATTTGGTTGTCAGCATGTTATGTCCGCAGCGCAGAGGGCTAGAGCTCCCGTGTTTGTTTTAAGATGAAAACTGTAAGGCCTCAGGCAAATAATTCATAGCCTCACGATATCCAGTCTTCAGCCCTACAACCACTGTCTCTTCTTGGCAGATTCTGGAATCTTGGCCGATTTTGTATCATTTATGGAGTTAGAGCCATTGTGATCGGTTGCATCAGTTTGTCATCCCCAACATTAATTTTAACTTCGCCTCTTGAAAAAACATCCAATTGATTTTGTATTTGGTGGGCAGGGTTGTCAATATTTTCTATCCATTTTGTACAGAATATTGATGTTTTAAACTACAAATATTTTTTTTCGGCCAAGTGGAAGAGCTTCATTTGGCCTGCTGAGGGAGAATGACAACATAGAGAAATACACAAACATTATTGTTTATGCTGAAATATTAGTATCTTTTGTTATGTTGTTGAATTTAAACACGTTATCAACAGTATCAAAAATTAGCTGTCTTGTCTTAACGATTGCATGGTGTTTATTTGTGTGCCAACAGCAGGGACACAACACAAATAAATGTGCAATACTAGGTTTGCCTTATCTAGTCACTTATACTCTCTGTCGTACTCCACAAAATGGGTTGAAGAAACAAAATAAAGTCCACACATTTATTTTGCATTAAATTTGCTCTTACAACTTTAGAAAAATATTCACTTTCAATGGGATATTAAACATAGTGAAGTTCCAATGGAAAAATAATGTACAAAGAAATGTGAGGGATTTTTAAGGAGTTGCATTGCCTTTCTTCTAAACAGCGTACAGTACATTTAAAAATGTAGATCCAGTAATCAAATCAACAATTTCTATGGTTGAGACGTTGACATTTAAGAATCTGCATTTGGCTTCGTGTCAAGTCTACTCCCTATATAACATTGAATGTCACAACAACCCACACGGTGTGTTTTCATCTCTTAACAACTTTGACCTTTCCAATTAGGCAATTGACATCTACCCGCCGGTTCTGGTGCAGTGACTGGTCATATAGATTTCAGAAAATGGCAATGTGGAGCTGGTCATTAGACAAAAGAGCAAGATTGCCTGTTACAGTCGTTTTAAAATAATAATATTATAAATATTGGATTGTGAAAAAGAATCAGATTACTTCATCTTTGCTCGCATCACTCCAACGACAAGATCAATTGGCCAGAATCATCGCAGTGGCCAGTGTTCAATACTGAGTAGTCTGCTACCTCACAAATGCTAACACAAACATCATGAATTAGGTGATACTATTAGATGACAAACAGTGACTGTTGTGTCCTATGTAACTGTAATGACCCTTTCAATAAAACAAAAACGTCAAAATATAATATCTTGATAAAATCCTGATGCTTCCACACGTATTAAAGGTTGAAATAGTTAATAGAGGGAACATGTTTTTAGTCATTTCAGAGGGTCCACTCAATAAATAAAATACTTGTCATCCAACTTAAAATCGAATTAATAACATTGAGTTTTGCTCTTGCCGAATTTAAGAATCAAAACAAGGGCATTCTGTTGATCCCCTGCAAAGAACACATGATAATGTTTTATTTCTCATTATTCCTTCAACGGTACTTTGATATGCCTGAAATTCTTATCCTTTTTTTAATGTGATAAGGTCAATCCCCCTTTGGGGGAAATTTCTATTTTGGCACCCTGCATCCAAATTTTCGACTTAAAAGTTTGTGGCCACCTATGAGGTCAGACCATGAAAGAGTTATGGCCTCATTTTTTTCGATGATGTGGATTAATGACAGCTAGAGGAGAGGAAGATAGAGGAGCAGGGTTGGTGAACAAGGACCTCGCCAGAAAACGAGAGCCACTAGCTTGCACTAATGCAAAGTTCACTCTTGCAGGTGGGGATAATGAAATACTGTACATAAGAACGCAGTACAGCACTTTTTCAAAAAAGAAAGATTAGATTTGCTGAAGAGTGAAATGTGTAGCCTCTGTTCACTATGCTGGACATCCGTGCTGGATTTAATTTAATGCTTCAAACCTGGGGCTCATTCTATTACAACATGTACAAGGACACGTTTCATATATTGTAGATTACCAACTTCTTAAACTGCTAGTTACTGGCATGCTGATTAGTTGTTGCCATTTTATTATTGTATGCATCATTCAGGATTGATCTAAATACAAATAGAATATGCACAATGTTTGCTATACTGCTACATGTGCTTATTTTTACCTTTAGATTTTTTTTAAAAATGAAATATTTAGGTATTCTTTTTAGACGGGAAAAGGCTTGAATCATTGTTTGACTTGGGTGTCGCCGCTCTATTTTGGTTCATTTTTACATAGAAATGGATATTAACTGCACAAGGTGGAATGGTAAATCAGATTGCAGCATCATGTATTTAAAAATTCAGGGTCAACAGTTCACCTCTCATTAAGACACAGAAACTCAAAATAAACATAACAAAACAATGACAGAAGAAAAGATATTGCTCAAGTTCATTTCGACATTCGGTGAACAAACACGCTACGTAAAACACCAAGATACGGTGTCAAACTAAAAATTAAAAGCTGACATTTATGTTTTCATGTTTCTTGCTTTGTTTGTTGCAGAAGTTGTAATGTTTCTTTAACCTTGCCTTACCTGAATCAAGTGATTGTCTTTGCTATTTTAGGGAGAGTTACTCAAAGGTCACCCCAAAGTGTCTGTTTTTAGAACTTCAGTGGGAAAAAAAGATTATTCAGATTTGCATTTTTGCACTTAATACAACAAATCCAAACTCTCCAAATTATCTCTGCTCATTTTCACAGGAGAACGATGCAATCATAGGTAATTTGATTTGTAATTTGTGATTTGGTCAGCCAATTGTCTACGTACTAAAAATAAAATATGAAGAGAAATTATTTTCCAATATAGACATTTTAGAAAATATTTCAAATCAACTATTAAAATAAGAGTTCTGTCTGGACAATATACCAACAGTGGTTATTTTTCTGCAATTGTTTATTTCTTATTGCCTGAGTAAAAAAAAAATGGACTCCACACAGAAATAACTGTTTAACATTGACCTCAGAGTGATTTGGTGTCAATGGCTGACAGCAGAAGCACTTTGTCAGCCGTGATGAGAGCAACATAGCGTATACACGCATTTAGACACATACACGTGTACAAAGTTGGTGACACGTGGATTGACTCACAGGCAAACAAATAAAAAGACAGCTAGTGACAGGTGGGGTCATACACATGCACTTCGAAGCACACTCAAACACACAGCAGCTCTTCAGTTGATCAGCGACTGTTCCAGCATCACCCCTCTCTCCAGCTCAAACCCCCGAGGAGCTTGCTATATGTCAGCGACGCCAATTTGCAGACGATGTGCCTGCCACTTCTGTGAGTGCATATTTGTTTGTCTTGGGGGAGGGAGTTAAATATTTCATACCTGTGGAAGAATGGAGTGGGAATATTAATGGTGGCTGCTCAAATGTCTTGTAAGAGATGCAGCAGAAACAGACATGGCTTCACAGATCAATCTAATCAGAATCAGAGAAACCAAATATACAAAGTTCATTTAGAAAATATTCTTTTACTATAAATACCACATAGGAAACGTGAAAAGCAATATCCACAGACAACATCAAACAAATAAATAGTAACTGTAAGTATGTCTGCGACAGCAGCAGTTCATCCATCCATTCATTTTAATACCTGTTTATCCTTACGAGGGTTGCGGGAGTGGTGGAGCCTATCCCAGCTGTCAACAGGCAGGAGGCAGTGTACACCCTGAACTGGTCGCTAGCCAATCGCACGGCACATATAGAGACAATCAGCCCCACTCACAATCACACCTTGAGAGTCCGAGAGTGTCAATTTAGAGCAGGGGTGCTCAATGTGTCGATCGCGATCAACAGTCTTGGTCGATCGCGGGACGGTGTGCCCAAAAAAAAAAAATGTCAGCCAATCTTCCCTTTAAACTGCGCACGTGCGTAATTGTGCACCGCTGATGCAGTCTCTTTGCAAATATTCTGCGTTGCGTGCAAAAAAAAAAAAAATCCAATGCAAATTTAAAGTATAACATACACCAATTCACTGTGTGCCATTTTGCAATGTGATTCAATGAGTAAGAGATGACTGGTTGTTACATCTAGTGGCACAATTCACATAAGTACTGTAATAAATGAAAAGAAGAAGCCACTGCTTTCTTTTAGGCAGCACACGGAACTTTCTCTAACAAGAACCGCTGCTCCGCCACACTCTCTTTTCCTAGTTTACCTTATTCATGCACTCTTAAAGACCTGCACTCATAATTACAAATGTTACAGTACTTACGCAGCCCATCAATATGTTTTATAATGACAGCGTCCACCACCGCTGCTTTAGTTACACAGTCTGGGCAACGTAGAGCAAAGACGAGTTAGACATGCTGTTTGTTTTTTACTTTCAATATTAATGGAGAAAGTTAAAAAAGAAATGCTGTTGTTTTAAGATGTAATGATTGTCGGAGTATGTGAATAATCAAAGAAAAAGTGGATCAACTGGATGAGATTTTCTTTGCGAGTGGGAAAGGTCTGGTCTCAAGTTAAAGTAGAAAGTAGAAAGGATGAGATGGTGTGTAATTTTAAAATTCCACCTTGGCACAGCCTGATCCAGGATGAAAGGACAGACAATACAGTGCACAAAAAGCGAATTCTGTATTTTCAATATAGGAGGCAACGTAACAATAATCTTAAAACGGTTTGGGAGCATCATCATCATCCACCCCCCCACCCCCCACCCCCCCGATCATCGGTAGCTCTTGGGGTAAAAAAGCCTGGGCACCCCAGATTTAGAGTGTCCAATTAATGTTGCATGTTTTTGGGATGTGAGAGGAAATCAGAGTGCCCTGAGAAAACCCACAGAGGCACGGGGAGAACATGCAAACTCCACGCAGGGAGGGACAGGTTTGAACCCAAGTCCTTAGAACTGTGAGGCCAACACTTTCCAGCTGCGCCAACCTGCCACGCAGAAGTTCAAAGATTCTAATTATTTTACAGTTTGGGCCATTCATAACAAAAATGATGGGTTGATATGATTAGTATTAGTTTTCCAAACAAAGAAGGCGTTCTTTTTTTTTTTATCTCCAAAGCTCTGAAAAATGTGAATTCCATGTAAAGCAACAAAGAAAAAGAACAGACTTGTCAAGCCAATGTTTTGACATCTCCAGGCGGAATTGCACAGCTGAGCTAATGGTAAGTGATAAAATGTAGGTTTATGAAGGATTAGTCAGCTGTGTGTGTGAATCAGACACGCGCGCACGCAAATGCACATGAAGGCACATGAGATTCCCCAAGTTTAGTGATGCATTAGTAGTGTTTACAACAGCTTTGAATGGAGCTTACCCTCTGCTCCTGTAATGCCTGCCCTCCCCATCGCTGTCACCACATACAAATATTGAAGCTACGGAAACCGGTTTTGGAGGGTTTTTAGTTAAAGACAGAAATTGTCAGTCACAGATGTTCAGGTCACCCGGCATGGGAGGGATGGAAACAATCGTGCTGGTTGTGAAAGTGGGGTTACAAGGAGAAGGGGATAGGGGTCAAGGCAAAAATATCTGGAAAGGAAGAAGCAGAGATTTGGGGTCCCATGCAAGAAAATATGCTTTGTACTTAGTTGGAGAAAGGACAGTAGGAGAAAGTCGGGAAAGAAAGCATTGACAAAGGGAAATTAAATGATTGCTGGCTGAAACATGACAATGGAAAAGAAATTGTGTCACCATTTAATTAGCTTTTTCAGCGAATCTTAATACATCCATTACGGACTTGTGATACAAATCATAAATAACCTCCATGAAGCTTTTGTCCAGCCATAGGATTTCATCTGGGTTTCCAGATCGCATCTCCAAATGCAGGTAGTCGGAAAAATGTCCAACCACATCAATTATAGATTCCAGTAAAGGTACTCATAATACTGAGAAAGCAACAGCAAATTCAGTACCATTTTAGGATTGGGACTTTGGTTTAGACTGCAAACTGATAAATCGACTGATGTAGCAAATGCATGAACTACCCTCACTTCTTCGATCTCAAGTCATTTCCATTTTTCTATGAAAAAGATTTTATATAAATATAAAATATGAATACCAAAAAAGTTTTGATCTCTTTTCGTATCAAAACGATGGCTTGCGCTTGATATAGGACAGAAAAACTCTTAGCTTAGAGCTTAACAAACACTGGAATCTTCTTAAATCTATACTAATCCATTATCCTCTGGTTGCACAGTGACCAACGGGAGGGGCCAGTGTTTGTGTGTACTTGTCTGTCTGTCTGTCTGTCTGTCCGTGTGTCTCTGTGTATGATGCACCAATGTTTAGGTTCATGGAAATGGAGATTTACAATCAGCAAAAACCTATATATATATGCGACAAAATAGAATTGTCGGGGGGGGTGCAGTTGGTAAGTGGGTATCAATTCATACATTTTTTTTATTGTATCTGAGGTCATATAGCTACAAACATACTCGATGGAGATTATTTTGCAGGGGAAAACTTGTAGTTTGGATTTTCATTGTATCTTCTACCAGCTCTAGAATATTTCTGATACACCAGTATACATATCTTCTTCTTTTCCTTTCGGCTTGTCCCGTTAGGGGTCGCCACAGCGTGTCATCTTTTGCCATCTTAGCCTATCTCCTGCATCTTCCTCTGTAACCCCAACTGCCCTCATGTCTTCCCTCACCACATCCATAAACCTTCTCTTTGGTCTTCCTCTTGCTCTTTTGCCTGGGAGCTCCATCCTCAGCATCCTTCTACCAATATACTCACTCTCACGCCTCTGAACATGTCCAAACCATCGAAGTCTGCTCTCTCGAATCTTGTCTCCAAAACATCCAGCTTTGGCTGTCCCTCTAATGAGCTCATTTCTAATCCTATCCAACCTGGTCACTCCGAGCGAGAACCTCAACATTTTCATTTCTGCCACCTCCAGTTCAGCTTCCTGTTGTTTCTTCAGTGCCACCGTCTCTAATCCGTACATCATGGCCGGCCTCACCACTGTTTTGTAAACTTTGCCCTTCATCCTAGCAGACACTCTTCTGTCTCATAACACACCAGACACCTTTCGCCAGCTGTTCCAACCTGCTTGGACCCGTTTCTTCACTTCCTGACCACACTCTCCATTGCTCTGTATTGTTGACCCCAAGTATTTGAAGTCGTCGACCCTCGCTATCTCTTCTCCCTGTAGCCTCACTCTTCCCCCTCCACTTTTCTCATTCACGCACATATATTCTGTTTTACTTCGGCTAATCTTCATTCCTCTCCTTTCCAGTGCATGTCTCCATCTTTCCAATTGTTCCTCTGCATGCTCCCTGCTTTCACTGCATATGACAATATCATCTGCGAACATCATGGTCCAAGGGGATTCCAGTCTAACCTCATCTGTCAGCCTATCCATTACCACTGCAAACAGGAAGGGGCTCAGAGCTGATCCCTGATGCAGTCCCACCTCCACCTTAAATTCCTCTGTCACACCTAAGGCACACCTCACCATTGTTCTGCTGCCATCATACATGTCCTGTACTATTTTAACATACTTCTCTGCCACACCAGACTTACGCATGCAGTACCACAGTTCCTCTCTTGGTACTCTGTCATAGGCTTTCTCTAGATCCACAAAGACGCAATGTAGCTCCTTCTGACCTTCTCTGTACTTTTCCACGAGCATCCTCAAGGCAAATAATGCATCTGTGGTACTCTTTCTAGGCATGAAACCATACTGTTGCTCGCAGATACTTACTTCTGTCCTGAGTCTAGCCTCCACTACTCTTCCCATAACTTCATTGTGTGGCTCATCAACTTTATTCCTCTATAGTTCCCACAGCTCTGAACATCCCCTTTGTTCTTAAAAATGGGAACTAGAAAACTTTTCCGCCATTCTTCAGGCATCTTTTCGCCCGCTAGTATTCTGTTGAATAAGTTGGTCAAAAACTCCACAGCCATCTCTCCAAATTGCTTCCATACCTCTACCGGTATTTCATCAGGACCAACTGCCTTTCCAGTTTTCATCCTTTGTAGTGCCTTTCTGACTTCCCCCTTAGTCATCATTTCCACTTCCTGGTCCTTCACTCTTGCCTCTTCAACTCTTCCTTCTCTCTCATTTTCTTCATTCATCAACTTCTCAAAGTATTCTTTCCATCTATTTAGTACACTACCGGCACCAGTCAACACATTTCCATCTCTATCCTTAATCACCCTGACCTGCTGCACATCCTTCCCATCTCTATCCCTCTGTCTGGCCAACCTGTAGAGATCCTTTTCTCCTTCTTTCGTGTCCAACCTGGTGTACATGTCTTCATATGCCTCTTGTTTAGCCTTTGCCACCTCTACCTTTGCCCTACGTCGCATCTCGATGTACTCCTTTCGCCTCTCCTCAGTCCTCTCAGTATCCCACTTCTTCTTCGCTAATCTCTTTCCTTGTATGACTCCCTGTATTTTGGGGTTCCACCACCAAGTCTCCTTCTCCCCTTCCTACCAGATGACACACCAAGTACTCTCCTGCCTGTCTCTCTGATCACCTGGCTGTCGTCGTCCAGTCTTCCGGGAGCTTCGGTTGTCCATCGAGAGCCTGTCTCACCTCTTTCCGAAAGGCTGCACAACATTCTTCCTTTTTCAGCTTCCACCACATGGTTCTCTGCTCTACCTTTGTCTTCTTAATCTTCCTACCCACCACCAGAATCATCCTACATACTACCATCCTATGCTGTCGAGCTACACTCTCCCCTACCACTACTTTACAGTCAGTAACCTCCTTCAGATTACATCGTCTGCACAAAATATAATCTACCTGCGTGGTTCTACCTCCGCTCTTGTAGGTCACTATATGTTCCTCCCTCTTCTGGAAATAAGTGTTCACTACAGCCATCTCCATCCTTTTTGCAAAGTCCACCACCATCTGCCCTTCAAAGTTCCTTTCCTGGATGCCGTACTTACCCATCACTTCTTCATCGCCCCTGTTTCCTTTACCAATATGTCCATTACAATCTGCACCAATCACAACTCTCTCGCTGTCTGGGATGCTCAGAACTACTTCATCTAGTTCCTTCCAGAATTTCTCTTTCAACTCTAGGTCACATCCTACCTGTGGTGCATAGCCGCTAACCACTTATACATAACACCCTCAATTTCAAATTTTAGTCTCATCACTCGATCTGATACTCTTTTCACCTCCAAGACATTCTTAGCCAGCTCTTCCTTTAAAATAACCCCTACTCCATTTCTCTTCCCATCTACTCCGTGGTAGAATAATTTAAACCCTGCTCCCAAACTTCTAGCCTTACAACCTTTCCACCTCCTCTCTTGGATGCACAGAATATCAACCTTTCTCCTAATCATCATGTCAACCAACTCCTGTGCTTTTCCTGTCATAGTCCCAACATTCAAAGTCCCTACACTCAGTTGTAGGCTCTGTGCATTCCTCTTTTTCTTCTGACGCTGGATCCGGTTTCCTCCTCTTCTTTGTCTTCGACCCACAGTAGCTGAATTTCCACCGACGCCCTGCAGGTTAGCAGTGCCGGGGGCGGGCGTTGTTAACCCGGGCCACGACCGATCCGGTATGGGATTTTTTAGATGAACGCTCATATTTGTTTGGCACAGTTTTTACGCCGGATGCCCTTCCTGACGCAAACCTCTGCATTTATCCGGGCTTGGGACCGGCCTACAGATTGCACTGGTTTGTGCCCCCATAGGGCTGCATTATACACCAGTATACATATATTTTCCGTTATTAATCTTCCATTTTTTTTATGAATTAATGCATTCCATGTCATCGAATATACACACGAACTTGTTTCCCGTTTAATTTAGCACACACATTTCTAATCTACGTTGACATTGAAGTTCTTTTTTTTTTAATGTAAATTTTTTCTTTTATCCTGGTTGAAGCAGATTTTAATGAGTGTGTCTTGTGTTTGGCCTGACTGGGTACCGGTAATGGGGTTTAATGGAAGGTCATGCCACCAAACCAGAAAAGACGTTGGCGGTTCCTGCATACGCATGGATAACTACTGGCTGATGATGTGATGGTTCGAACCTAAAGTTATATATATATACAACCATCAATTTTCTTAGCCGCTTATCCTCATGAGGATCGCAGCAGTGCTGGACCCTGTCAACGGGCAGGAGGTGGGGTACACCCTGAACTGGGTGCCAGCCAATTACAGGGCACATTAAGACAAACAGCCCCACTCCAAATCACACCTAGTGGCAATTTAGAGTGTCCAATTAATGTTGCATGTTTTGTGATGTGGGAGGAAAGCCCAGTGCCCGGAGAAAACCTAAGCAGGCGCAGTAGGAACATGCAAACTCCACACAGCCGGGTCCGGGATTGAACCCTGGACCCCAGAACTGTGAGGCCATTGCTTTCCAGCTGCACCACCATGCCAGATTTTGTTTTTCCATCGCTGATTTCTTTGGACAAAAGTTAAATACATGGATACCACTTAGTTATACTTACATGCTGTATGTACAATTTAAAAAAAAAAAGTCTAAACTTAATATTGTCTCATCTTTGGTAACTCTTTAAGACAAAACAATAGTTTACATTATAGACATTTTTGTACAGCTACTTTGTCCTGGTTTTCTCCCATAGGGCTCCGCAAGTGACTTCATTTGGAAGGAAGTGCTTTGCCCTAGTTTAACAAATGGGAGATTTGGTTTGACATAAACCACTATGACCAACCAGGGTGTTGAGCAATTGGAATTTTAGGGGGGAAATTGTAGACCTAAGTGACTGGTGGGAAAATTACTACTAGTTATTTTATTCCACTCTTCTAGTTCTCAAACTCTGTATATGCAACCTTCTTTTATGCCACTTATCCTCACTCGGGTGAAGAGTATGCTGGTGACTCTAAAATAGTTCTTCAAGGCAAGGCCAACGCTCAAAGAATCTTTTAAAAATGTACATAACAGACTTGTAACAATTTCACTAAAAACTTAACTGGAATTTAACTTGTTTTGGCTCTCCTCTGAGCTTTGCTCGGTTAAAAAAGAAACGTTCCCTACCATAGTTGCCAGTGACTTCTGTTTTGAGGGGAATTGATTGAACAGTATAAAGAGCTTCGTCTATTATCCTTAAGATTGTGTATTAGATAAACTAAAATGAACTGAAAATGGAATTCATTGTTAACAGTTGAACAGCACTGGCCTGCCCAAAAGCAGCTAATCGTGCATGATTTTGTGGCTACACAAAATAAGTCAATAAAACACGTAATTTTCATCCAAAGGACAAACAAAGTACCAAATGGTTTATTGCATTCCCTTCCTGTATGTGTGAATGAGTGTGTACTGAAGACTGTATGAGTGATGAGGCAGCATCTGTTACGCTCTCTACTGCAATGATAGACTAATCAAAGACAATTATGATGTTGACAAAGCCACCCAGCCGATAGTACTGATTCAGCCTCTGCAGGAGTTGAATATTTCCATTGAAAGCATTGGAAACATTTTACTGCCATTTATGCACACATGGTTTTGGCTGTGAGCAATCTGGAAGATATGTGAGATCCCATTGATAGTAATTGACTCAAAATACTGTGCAGCAGTAATTTACTAATTAAAATGTTTGATTCATAACCATCCATTGTCCAAATATTTTCTTTAGTGCTTATCCTCACTAGGGTTGTGGATGTACTGGACGCTATCACAGCTATTTTGGGCAAGAGGTTGTCTACACCATGAACTGGTTGCTCGCCAATCACAGTGCACATACAAACAAACAACCTTATGCACTCATATTCAGACCTACAGACTATTTGGAGTCTTCAATTAACCTTCCATGCATTTTTTAATATGTGGGAGAAAATGTGAATACCCGAAGAAAACCCACAAAGGCATGGGTGAGAACATGAAAACTCCAAGCAGTTAGGCCTAAGCTAAGATTTTTGACATTTTAATTTTTTATACTGACTAGTGTCCCTCAACACAAAATCTTTCAAATGCAGTAAATAATGTAATCTGAGAAAAACTCAACAGTGCACAAAATTCTTTTAAAATTGACCATTTACTAACTGAGTGCATACTGCATCTCTCTGTCTTACACTAACTGCCCTCAAGCCTTCCCTCACTACAGCTATAACCTACTCTGTGGCCTTGCTTTGGCTCTCTTGAGTGGCAGCTCCATCCTTATCATCCTTCTACCACTATGCTCAGTGTCTTTCTGTCCCTGTCCAAAAACACAATTTTACTGCTCACTCTACCTTTGTCTTTGAAATGTCTAACCTTGGCCGTCTGCCTGATTAGCTAATTTCTAATCACATACAAACTGGTTACCTCTAAAGAAAACCTAAACATTAATTTCCACCACCTCCAAGTCTGCTTTGTGTTGTCTCTTCAGTTTCACTGTCCCTAAATCCTGCTGTCGTCATTTCCTTATAAACGTTCCCCTCACAGACACCCATGCATGAAACCATATTGTTGCTCACAAATACTCCTTACTGTCCTGAGTCTAGCCTCCAAGACTTTTTCCCATGACTTCCTTGTCTGGCCCATCAAGATTAATTTCCGTCCTACAGAGCGCACCAGATTATAAACCTCACCCAGTACATTTGTGAAGGAAATACCATTTGGTGCATACATAAGCCACACCTGTGTAAAAGCCACAAGTGCCCACATTCAAACCCACATTGAAACACGACATATTTAGAAAGATGGTACACAGAAAGAGTTTTCAAAGTTTTAATACCTTAGCTTAGCTTAACATAGCAACAACATGGTAGGACAAACGGGGCTGGTAAAAAGCAACACGGTAGCACAGCACTAACAGGGCTGGTTTAAAAAAAAAACATACCTAAATCACTGAGAAGTGGCAGTAGCACAGCAGAAACCTGCTAGCGTGGTCCTAACAAGGCCTGTTAAAATAAAAAAACATACCGGTAAAAATCACTGAGACGTAGCAGTAACACAGCAGCAACATACTAGCACAGCACTAATCGGGCCGGTTTAAAAAAAAAACATACCGGTAAAAATCACTGAGAGAGGGCAGTAACACAGCAGCAACATGCTAGCACAGAGCTAATTCTAGCACAGCACTAACAGGGCCTGTTAAAAAAACATACCAGTAAAAGTCACTTCCTCGGCACATATATTCCACTGGTCTCACTCTTACCTTTTCCGCTCGAGTGCCCCCTTGCGACCGTTATAAAAAAATGCTCAAATTACCTGTATCACCGCATAAGCCACAGGGTTGAAAGCATATGAAAAAATCGCGGTTTATAGGCCAGAAATTACGGTATTCCTCTAAAGTTCCCACAACTCTGCACTTCATCATTGAGTAAGAGTAAGTAAAATGTGTAAGTAGGCAAGAAAAGTAAGTAAAAGTGATTGTATGTGTAACATATATATATATATATATATATATATATATATATATATATATATATATATATATATATATATATATATATATGTGTGTGTTGTGTGTGTGTGTGTGTGTGAGAGAGAGAGAGAGAGAGAGAGCGAGAGCGAGAGTGTAAAGGTTATTTCTACAGTGAGGCCTACTAAGGACCCACCATAAAACCAAGGCAATTAAGAACAGCAATGAAGAGGGAAAGTGACGTTGCACAGCAGTGCAGTGATCCAACATGGCCTCACTTGCACAGTGTAAGCGCTAGCACTGCAGAAACTGACAATGAGGGAAAGGGAACAGGTTATGCAAATGACCATGGCCTCTAACAGAGGAGAGTCAATGGAGTTTCTCCTCACTGACAGGAGCAGAAAGTTAACTATGCAAACAAGTCACTAGAGCTCTGAACCGAATCTTTATTTTATTTTTTACTTTTTTTTTCTTTTTCTGAAAGCGATTGTTGAATTTTAACCAGATTTTTGAAAAATCTTCCGGGAATTTTACAATTGCATCTGAGATTTTGATTAAAAAACTCCAAATGCACCTAAATGTGTTTTCAGATACTATTTGTCATTCTGAAACCACATCTTGTCTCCTCTGACTCAAAGAGTTACTTGTATTTCATTCAGCTTAACAAGTCTGTTATCTTTTGCTTGAGTTTTTATCTGACTTGAGAGAGGGGAAAAGGATGGCTGGGTTTAGTGGGTATATTTTCCTGCCATTCTGGTGGGAGAAACTTGGCCTTGTTTTCAAAGCCTGGTGCCAGATGGTAGGAGCAACTTGTGAGGCAAAGGAGGAGATAAAAGAAAACAAGCTTGACTCCAAAATGCCAAGACCAGATGAGAAGACATAACCCAATTCACACACACACACCGACACACACAGATGTCCAATTTTGCATCTCGAACACCACTTCAAAAGCCCACTTTAGGTGATTTTTTTTTTTTGCAGGAGCCTTAGGTGCGCTCTTGCATGCTATTGTTAGAATGTGAATGAAACCATCTGTCCATCGCCACATGGAAGATCCTAAATTTACATGAACAATAAGTAGGTGAAACACTCTCATATATCCTCTTTATAGCTACAAGAGATTTAGTCTCTTAAAAAGTACTGTCAGATATTACAAAGCACACTGATTTTGAAGCCTATCCCAGATGACTCTGGGCGAGCGGTGGTGTACACCCTGAATTGGTCGCCAGCCAATCGCAGGGCACATATAAACAAACAACCCTTCACACTCACATCTACACCTACAGGGAATTTGGAATCTTTAATCAACCTTCCATGCTGGTTAGGGGATGCGAAAGGAAACCAGAGTACCCGGAGAAAATCCTCTGAGGCACAGAGAGAAGACTCTACACAAACTCTACACAAGTGAGACCGGAACTAACAACTCTAGGCAATTTGGAGTGTTCAATATACCTTTTATGCAAGCACAGGAGGAACATGCAAACGCCACACAATTAGCTCCACACAAAGCTAAGATTTTTTTTTTAATTAGTTTTTTTTATACTAACTGGTGTCCCTCAATGGGAACTCTACACACTCGACCAATACTCTATGATAGACACCAAGCAAAGAACAACAAAGTACCAGGTATCCTGCACCACTTGGGTGGTGGGGATAATGCCTTGCTCAAAGGGAACTCCACAGAAGTTAGCGAATAGACCAGCATCTATCCAGAATCACAATGAGCAACAACTAGTTGTCATTTTTGTCCATAGCGTAACTCGATCCATCCTACAACTTCTAAGCCCATATCCTCACAGCATTCTTTGGTACTTTTGACCCAATTTCAACCTAGAATGTTTCAATTTTACTTGAAAAAAAATTACAGATTGCTTATGTTGAGCTTTATCAAATAACTTGTTTTGTTGTGAGACTCTGCTGAGACCCTCATGACAGTTAATTATTTAGTTTTCTTTGGGTGGTGTTTCTGAAATATTAGGTATGGAACGTCCTCTGCGTGCCGCCGAGGATCCATTTGCAAGGCATGAAAGACTTCTCTATTTCAAGAAAAATACTCCATAATTAAAAAGATGAAAAAATAGATATACTTTGAATTGGTTTTACATTTACAACAAAAATAAAAAAATGAATAGGTTTTAAGTGACTGGGGTCAACATATGGTGAAGCCAGACAGCTTAGGTCCTCTTTAGACCAATAAGGGGGTACAAGTCAGGTCAACCAGTCAAGTATAAAGATTATACTTGGATAACCTTTTGAAGAGTCGGTCCTGACTTCTGTTTACTGCTCAAATCTCAGTAATTACCCCAGGCTTGTGGCAGGAACCTTAACAATATATATTCGAGACATCAACAGCATGGAGGATCTTAAGAACTGACATGAACAATTTTTTTTTCCACAAGTGATTTGGATCAGACAAATCAGATGATTTTAGAGATAAAATACTCCTACATTTGGATTAACCCTCACCCTAACTCATAGCACCCCAACTCTGCGTGGGCCCTGGCTTTTACTGGACACTGAGACAAAGTGACCCTCTTGTCCACACTATATAAAAAGAGAGCGACATTGTAATTCTTGCTTCTTTGGAGTCAGTGTAGTGCAACCCAGCTGCATATAATCAGCCTCTGCGCCTGCCGTAAAGTTAGACCCGTGGAATGCTCTTTGACGGAGTCAAAACTCTCCTATGTCTGTGGGTCTGGGTGGCCAATTCAGTGACCTTATCCAATGTTTAAAGAATCCCATGGGAGACAATCTTGTCATTGATATCACCAGACAGACTGTATAAAATGGGTTGATCAAGGCGGCTGAGATCCAATGGCTAAAACTGGCTCTGGTCATCTCGAAAGTAGATTATGTACTAGTCCTCTTGTTAAGACCCATCAGTCCCCGGACTACGTCAAACCTGGGTCCTCCCAAACCAAATAATCTTGTGTATTCTCATGGAAAATAACAGATAGTTAAATCTGACCTATAAGATGATTGATAGTAAATGCCCATCACGCACATGTTCAGGGCTGGAATGAGTCACAGAACACATTGTGCTTTGAGTGGTTGGCTGTTAGTAACAGATGTTTGCCGGCCATCTGAAGCTGCATGCTCATGATGCTCGAGGACACCTTCCTTCCCATGTAGGGGATTCAGGGCAGAGGTATTGTTTGGAGGGTTCATGACTGTCACGAAAAGTGGCAGGGCCCAAAAGCACAAGTGAAAACCAACTTCGCAAGCATTTCAGTATCTTGCCACCAGCTGCTCTTAAAGTGTAGTTTATGTGTGCAAGAGTGAGTATCATGTAGAAGCAACTGAATTAATTCACAGGTCACAGGCTAATTCTTGGGTGGAAACAGAAAAATATAGATATTTTTTTTTCAAACTTAGGTCTCCTGAATGTGAGGGAGATGCGCGAACTATGTTCACTTACATTTTATCAGCTTTTACAAAAGCAAATAAATGTTTATGAATGCATTAATCATCATGTTGCTTATGAGCAGCATGATGGTTGACTGGTTAGCAAATCCGCTTCACAGTTCTGAAGACAGCGGTTCAAATCACACACTGCCGGTTTTGAGTTTGCATGTTCTCTCTATGCTTGCATGGGTTTTCTCCTGGCACTCCCATGTCCCCAAAACATGCAGGCAAGGTTATTTGAAAAGTCTATATTGCCCACAGGTGTGAGTGAGAATGGTTGTTTGTTTACTGTATATGTATGATTGTCTGGCGACCAATTTCGGGTCTATGCCGCCTCTTGGCAGAAATTATCTGGGATAGGCTGCAGCTCACTCATGACCCTAGTGAGTAGAAGCGTAATGGAGGATGAATGAATGAATTAATTAATTAATTAATTAATTAATTTGTTCATGCTTTGACACTTCAATCTCATTTCTTTGGGGAATAAATTCTCGAGGTAGAACATCTGGAGACAAACCATCTCATCAACTCAATACAAAAAAGGGAGATGAGCTCCATTTTTGGGTGGATCTAGTATTTCTCCTCTATCTCGCTTACTGTCTTCAATCCTCACATTCTCTGGCCTTGCTAACACAATACGAGATTTCACTTCCCATGAAATTAATTTTACTCATTACTCTCTGACAATTCTGTATTGAGCATGTGTGCCTCAGTTTAACATTGTTCCAATACCACTCAATATGTTTTCAATAAAACATTCATCATAATAGTTAACCATTTTGACATCTAATTTTAGCTAATTAATTTGAGAGAAATAAAGCTTGTGTTGTAGAGCCCCTTGAATGGCAATGAAAACTCTAATCATAAAGAAAATGATTCTAATTGTGCACTCACACAAACAGTAAATTAATTGGTTCATGTATTAAAGTATAATTTTAATATTACCTTTACAAAGAACGGTATTGTTCTAAAATGTGTATCTTGTGGTCAAGTGGTCACTCAATCCACGTTTGCCATCAGACAGGAGAACAAACGCTCAAAATAATAAAAAGGTTGTACTTTAAAACAACAGCACAACCACCATTGCGAAATATAAGTCATGCAAAGTTACACATCCAGACTCAAAATATTAAAAATGTAAATATTAGTTTTAATTGAATTTGTATATTGTTATCAGTCACAGCTTTATGAGTACTCGATGAGAAATTTATGAAAGAGATCTTCATGTTATAATGTGAAAGTTTGAAAAACAAAAATGCAAAGCAGTGAGCAACAATTTAAAACAGAAACAAACGATTGGGTTGGTTTCTAGTGTAAAGGTCTTCCTGTGTGGTGCGGTCCTACTCACGGGTCTGCAAAAACCGCCCCCCAAGTTGTGAATCATTTGAACTCACCGATAGTCCAACAGCCTGCATCCTCTTTTCGGTATTCTGAGCTATGAAATGCAACTAATGTACATTTGCATACTGCCCGCTTGCATTCATTATAATAGTATTAAAATACTGTAAGTAATCAGGAAGTGCAGACACTGTTGGCAATGATACTATCTGTGAAGCGGCTATGGCTATGTTTTTTTTCCCACTTGTGGAAAAAAAATTGGCTACCGTATCAACATATAACAGTTTTACTCTACTTACATCACTTATTTGGAAAAAAAGGCTCCTTTGTTCAACATTTTCAACACATCTTTGTATTTTATCTAAAGTGTGTGTCATTCGTTGTCCACGCCAGTGTTCCCCAACCTTTACTGAGACAAGGCCCATTTTCTCTTCGAAAAACCGCACCATCAAAAAAAATAAATAAATAAAAAAGTGGATATAAAGGTCATTATGTACCTTCTGGCATGTGGACGAAGAACAGATAATTGTTCTGTCTCTGACTATAGAGTATGTCACTGGCATTGATACTGTAGTTGAAAAAAGATACATTATTTGTAGCAAATAGTTTTTACTGGAGCTTGCATTACATGAGATTCCAATCTAAATAAATTCTGTGCAGCCTGCTACTGCTCATATGACTAGTCATGCATTTTTATTTCAACCCATTTTCAGCCTCAATTGCTGTTCCAAGTCCGACTAGAAAATACTGTATGTTCACTCATCTCTACTTTGTCACATGGCCTCTTACAATCTCCAGGCCTAGCAACATAGAAACAACAAGGATTCATGCAGGTATTGCGTTAACCAACAGCGCAGTGTGTTCCGTGACTAACAGCTTTATTTCAACATTTGTTATGGTTCAAGAAACAACAGAGGGAAAGCTATAGAGAAGACACAGGTTATTTTCACATGTGCCGCAAGCTAGACTGATATGCAATTTTGAGGCACCCATATTGGCTTTGACTTTGAATCTCTCACAATACATGTTTTTTTTTTTAGGTTGCTTTTTTTTTCAGTGGGTTGATGAGAGTTTGTCAGTATAGGGCTGTGCAGATCACCAATTCAATTCCAAGGGTGTAGCATGAAATTAAGTGACTTTACAAGGAGGACATGCTGGGTTTTAGCTAGTAGGAGGTACAGACAGCTTTGCAGTTTTTTTTAAGATCTTTTGTTCCTACATAAAGAACAACACATATCTATTTTATTGCCATGACAAGCACGTGTGTGTGTATACTGTGAGTTACTGGTGCCTTACGTATCATTTGACACACCAGACTGCACCGATTTCCCTCCTCATTTCCGGCAAACACCGGTAGACCCTCTAATTGCACATCATCACCTCTCCTAAGACTCCGTCAGTTGTTGGACTTCCTTGGTTGAAGAAACACAACTCACCATCGACTGGAAAATCCCGTCAATTACTGGTTGGAGCCATCTTTCTGTGCCGTGCTAACCTTCAGTGAACCTCAGCTATCATTAGCACCACCCAATCTCTCTAGTCCCAGAACAATATCACAACCTCTCTCCTGTTTACTGGAAGGATTTGGCTGTCTCTCTAGCTCTCTTTATCCCTGGGTTTCATAACACCAATCATGATGCCTTTTCATGCCTCATGGTTAAGAAGACTCTGAGGAGCCGACCAAACATCCAGACCATCTCCTTGTGCCTGATTTGGCCTGCTCCCAGATGCTTCAGTGGGGACACAGCTCTAAACTCATCTGCCATCCTGGAATTACCCAAACCCTCCATTTCTTAAAAACAGAACTTGTCGTGGCCAAGCCTGGTTAAAGTCACCCGGGAGTTTGTCCTAGCTTGGTCTATCTGTGCCCAAGGAAATGCTTTGCATCATCTCCAGCCTTTCTTCTCCGCCTCTTACTCAACTTGAGCCGCTCCTGGTCATCCAATGCCCTGGACTTTCCTACTGGCTGCGCCACCACTGAGTGTGACACTATTATTCCTACAATCATGGATAATTTCTGTAAGTGTGTTCACTTGGTGCCCCTTCCCAAGTTACCTTCTGCACTCAAGACACTGACCTTCTTGTTCTCAATGTGTTCAAGCTTCAAAGAATGTCCATTTAGATTGTTTCTGACAGAGGTCCCCAGTACTCAGTTTGGAAGGAGCTTTGTAAGACAGTGGGCATATCAGCCTCCCCGTCTTCTGGTTATCACCCACATAACACTGGCCAGACAGCGTGGGCAAATAAAAATCTGGAGTCTGCTCCTTGTTGTGTCGACACATGTAATCCCACCTCTTGTATTTTTTTTCTTGATCGAATATGCCGACAACCAGCTCACCAGCTCCGCCATAGGTATGCCTACCTTCATGGCATGCTATGGTTTTCAACTCCCTCTGTTTGGGTAGCAGGCCCATCTGGTGAGGCAGCACCTGTCATATGGAGGAGCATCATTTCAGTTCTGTCTCACTTCTTCTGCCAAAAAGAAACAAGCATTTGGCAGATTTCCATCATTCCCCTAAATCTGAGTTAAAGGTGGGTAAGATGGTGTGGCTGTTTTCCTGGGACCTGCCTCTTCAGACGGAATGCAATACTTCATTGGACCTTTTCCTGTTACCAATATCATCTACTTTATATCTGTACAACTAAAGTTCCCCAAGTCTATCAAGATGAATCCCACGTTTCACATAATCACTGCTCAACGCTGTCTCCACCGGTATTCTCTGTCCTCTGACCATAGTCCCCCCGCACTCGTAAGGCACTGACGATCAGCTTGCCTTCACTGTGTCACGCATCCTTCATGTATGGCTACAAGGCCTGCAGTTTCAGTTTCTTAAAGACTGGGAGAGGGAATTTTTGAGGACACTGTGGACTTCGTGTAAACTCATCCCGGATAACTCACTCTTTGTGGATTTTATGCAGCTCACCCTGTGAAACCTAGAAGGACAACGGGGGGTTGGTTCTATTGACGAGGGTGGTGACCAGCACTCTGACCCTCTTCAGCAAACTGACTCTCCCTCCCTTTCCAGCACTGGTCACATCCTCGTCTAAACACCTGGTTTCCATCAGCACTCATCA
Source organism: Syngnathoides biaculeatus (assembly GCF_019802595.1). Taxonomy (NCBI): domain Eukaryota; kingdom Metazoa; phylum Chordata; class Actinopteri; order Syngnathiformes; family Syngnathidae; genus Syngnathoides; species Syngnathoides biaculeatus. The sequence continues at coordinate 5,157,010 of NC_084648.1, read as the reverse complement.
CAGCCTGTACTTTTAAGCATGGCAGTCCAAGTGTTCCAGGACCCGGGGGCATCTCTGTGGTCCACTGGCCGATTCTTTGCCGAGTATTAGTCTCTGAACAAAGTTATTTTATTATGTGTGCTCGTATTTACCGTTATGTCATCTCTTCCTCCTCCAGTGTCTCCTGCAACACCACCCACCTTCACCACCTTGCCAGCTTCACTTACCTGCTTACTCGTCAGTCTCCTGCACTCTCCTGCTTCCATGGATTGCCCTCACACCTCTGGTTTCTGGATCTCAGACAGTTTCCAATAAAACCCCTTCCCATTACCTCTTCAGTTTCAGTCTGCTTTTGGGTCCAATCTAACATCTAGTTTCAAACTGTAAGAATTGTCTTGTAAAAAAAAATCGACCTTTCTAATACCAAGACTCACTTTACTAACTCTTAAATAATGCTGTGACATAAAACCAGCTGGTAACTGACAAACTCAAAATGAGTTTAAAATTGGGAGGATCTCATCATCACTTAAGGTTCCATTGTTGAGAAAAGCTGCAATCGGTTGAGTCAATCTGAGTGAAGGGCCACAGAAAGGTTAATTTGTGCCATCTGTGGGATAGCAATTTCTTTGAAAACCAAAGTCTAAAATATACACAATATTTAATTAATTCCATAAGTCTCCTATATTCAAGAGGGATAACATTCAAAATGCTGACGCATTGATATAAACATGACTCTATGACGTGCTTTCCTCTTTCTAAGTGCTTCTCTTCATTTTCTCAACTGTGTTTTATTGAATACAGTAATTTTGGTCAAAAGGAATATATTTTACTCACAAGTGCTTCTTATGCTCTTTTTCAATTCTTCGCATTTGTGTGCAGGCTCATGTAACTGTACAGGAAACTTGTCCTTGCTCTGACACATTCTCTTACAATGGCACCTTTGTAGTAGGGAATTATGACATGCCTGAAGAAGTCACCACAGGGCTTTATCTGTGGCTCTAGGGAAGGACATGCACAAATGCACACGTAAATATACTCATTAAGTACAAGCCAAGACATCAACAAAATTCTTCCAACATCAGGTCAATGGGGATCCAAGGGATTAAATACAACATGCAACCTTGGAGACTTGCCTTTGTATGGATAAGGCATTTTCGCTCAGCACTCCTGTGGGGTTGCTCTCATTTTTTTGTCGATAAAACCTAGAATGCTTGATTATATTTAAAAGGCTGGAGCATGTGGCCGTAATTCTGCCACCAAGGTAAGGACACACTTATTGGATCGTTCTGACACAGTTGCAACAGACGGAGATCAGATGTACGAGTCAAAAGGTTGTTAGTTTCATTTCAATACCATGACAAAAAGAGTTTTTTATTCATTGAAGAAGACAAGGCCACACACACACACACACACACACACTCAAGCAGGCATGTATGCGCGAATACAAACAGTTAATATGAAAGAACCTCTTCCTTATTTATGACTAATAATACAGAGAATTCCTTTGCTGTGCTTCTTTGGCCTTGTCACCTTACACCTGCTTCTGATACACAATATTAATATGATGATTAAAGCAGCATTATTCCTTACATTGAATTCCTTCTCTTTTATACCGCATTTTCACGTGGGGTATGGTATTCATAAAAACGTATTTAAGTATCAATGGAATCAGAGAAAGTTCAGGTAAAACAGTTTAATATACTTAATACGTGTTCACTTTGTCATTCATAAGCAATATACTGTAGATGTTATTTATAGTTGTTTTTTTTATGTTTAACTTTGTTATATCTCATTTTTCGACAAGAGGGGTATTGATTTTTGGTATTAAATAAGACAAATCAAACTAAATTTGAACGAAGGGATCAGTGAAAAAGAGTGTGTCACACGCTTCACCCAACACAAAGTTTACAACTCTAGGAGCAAAAGTTGTGTTGTTTGTAGAACTTGCTTGTGATTCTTATACAGTATATTGTAGTGCGTTTTCCTGTCCATCATGGGTCCACGAAACTGAATGTTAAATTTAGTGGCGGGGCACGCGCTTGTGTCACACTGTCCTTTTGGAAGACTTTTGCATGGAGGTAGTTATTCCTCTGTTTGCAGAAGGTGTTGCATGCACCTCTTAATGAGTTTTTGGCACAGACGTTCCTTTGTTTTTAACATTTTAAATTTGAGTCCCAAGGTAGGAATGTGATAACTACACTAACAGTATAATCAGAATCTTAAATGGAACAAGGAAGGCATTGATGTACAGAGTAATCAATTCTGGCTCAGTTGGTTTGTATTTTGAGTACTTGACTTGTTTTGCACCTTTGCCAAGAAATGGGGCACCAGAGTGGAGGCCGCATGCTTACAAAGAAGCAAGTGAACTTGTATTCTAAGGAGATATATTTAGATTATATTTTCCATATTCTTAAACTTATGTTTCAATGTCATGCCAATCTGAGATGACAGACAGTAACCATCTGGAAGACTGAATGGATGTGTTGGTTCTGTAAAGCAATGTTGAGTACAGTTATTTTTGCATGTATTTATTGGGGCGTGGGCAACACCCAGTTTACTCTCATTCATGTTAGATTCCATCCATCCATCCATCCATTATCCAAGCCGCTCATCCTCACAAGGGTCGCGGGAGTGCTGGAGCCTCTCCCAGCTGTCAACGGGCAGGAGGTTCACCCTGAACTGGCTGCCAGCCAATCGCAGGGCACATCGAGACAAACAGTCGCACTAAAAATCACACCTAGGGGCAATTTAGAGTGTCCAATTAATGTTGCATGTTTTTGGGATGTGGGAGGAAACCGGAGTGCCTAGAGAAAACCCAAGCAGGCATGGCGATGACATGCAAACTCCACACAGGCGGGGCTGGGATTGAACCCGGGTCTCAGAACTGTGAGTCCAACCCTTTCCACCTGAGCCCAAGTACAAATTAATTGTCTAAAAAAAGTAAGGATCTGTTAAATTCTTCTTCAAAAAAAAAAGGAAAACAAGTAGGTGAGTTTGTAAATGGAAAATCACAAATAGGTGGGGATCACGCTGCTACTGATGAGCTCCATTACCGAAGGTACAAATCCAATAATTCTTAGTTTTAAGAGATGTCAATCAGTCTCCATGGTTTTAATGTCATGGGCACTCTTTGAATACCGGCCATTAGATGGATGCCACTATAAATATGCGCAAGGTATTTTGCATACCAATAGATTTTTCTATTCACTTGCGGTGTTTCCTGATTTAACGACACTTTAAATTATGTCAAGGGTGCAGAGTAGCTTTGATCAGCTGTGGGGCATCTATTCTAATTATTATTACATCAGTCTGGACAGGGCTTTTATTATCAATAATGCAAGTAGGGAGGCTAGTTACTTGCTTACAAAGCACAGGGACTGAACTTAAAACCCCAGAGCCTGAAAAAAGTTGTGGAAGTTCATATTCTGTCTTTGATGCAGTCAGCATATCTGTGTGTAAAAGAAATTTCGTTGCTCAGGTGGTAGAGTGGTTGTCTCCCAATCTGAACGTTGTGGGTTCATCCCTCAGGGCTTGTGACCACGAAGCAAGATACCGAACCCCTAGTTACTCCTGATCCTGCATTATCAGTAAGTAGGTGAATGAGGAGAGACTGTTAAAAAATTCTTTGAGAAAGAAAAGGGCTGTATAAGTGAAAGCCCTAACATACTGAATCAGCTTTATGTGATCAAAAACAGCTGATTTGTCACGTACGAGGAAAATGCCCTTTCTCTGTAAATATGTTCATGTATCATCAGTGAGTGCCACGCAGGATGGACCAAGACAACTATGTAAATATTTCTTCACAATAAAATAAATATATATATATTTATATATATATATGAATTTGAGAGGGTCAAATTACACACATAATTCTGCCATCACAACCTCAGGGTTTTGATTGCAATCACTTGTTTCTCTACATAAGATCACAAGTAATTTATTACTCTGTATAGTACATCTGTTTATTTTTTATGCCATTGCAGAGTGTCTCTCAATAGGTAAATGCTTCATGAATCTGACCTCGCTTAACTGTCTCGCCAGGTAGGAGACCCCCTGTCTTGGTTGTCATTTCACAGTGTAACAGCTGAGTGCACAAAAGAAGGAGAGGAAGACAGACAGAAGGAAACATCCCGACAAAGTCTGGGTTGAAGAAAGGCGAAAAGGGATTTGAAGGAAAATGCCGACACAATAGCTATCACTGGATCAACAGCTCCCCTGTGCAACGTGAACAAATCCTCAGTTTTTGGACCAGGCGCTTGACGTCTCAAAGAGAATTATGGCTTCCGTGTCTCACTCTGTATCATTGTAGGATTGAGAGGTGAAAGGGCATCAGTTAAGAAATGTCTCTCAAGAGGAATGCCTTTGTTGGTGCAAACCCCTCCCCGCGAAGGATGCTATCAGTGTCTCAGAGGTAGGGGGATTACATTGCTCAATTTATATTTGACAAAATAACAATTATTAGCTGTTGGGCAATGTTATATATATATATATATATATATATTTTAAATACATGTTTCATATGTATTTTAAGTCTATTATGTCTTTCACAATTTATTCATTCATTCATCCAACTGAAATGGAACATATCTCTTAAAGTAAACAAATCTGCATGAACATTATTATCAAGTACCATGCTTGCATCATCATGTGTGACAACATAATCTAATCAAAGAAGCTTCATTTTTCTTTTCATGTATTCGTTGGCCTCAGAAAGATTTGCTCCTTTAAAGCATTTGTGGTGGCTGTGTACTTAGTCTGTTTTGTCTTTGTCAATCATGTTGCGTTAGCTCAGTGCTGGAGGCTGAGGTCTGTCCTCTCTTGTGTTGTTCCCCCCTTCGGGGGTCAGGGCATGAATCAGAGGCCTGATTCCGTCACCCCAGGTTACCAACTCACCACTTCCTATCCAGAATATTAAAATAAGAAGGCATGGTGGCTGAGGGCAAACTGTTTCAGGCCTAAAGGGGGAGTGCATGAGCATGTGTGTGTGTGTGTGTGTGTGTGAGTGTGTGCAAGAGCTTACGTTTTTTTTTTCTTTTTTTTCTGGAAAAGGGGAGTTACTGTAAAGTAGGACAAAAAGACTGTCTCAATGAGAGATAGATCTTAGTTCGATATTCATTCTTACCATTTTACTTACGCTATGTCATGTCATTTTTACATGCAGATTAAATTTTGTAAAACATTTTAAATGTAAAGTTCAGTAGGATCCAATAGAAGGGTACAGTATTGAAAATACTGTAGATAGAAATAATGCTGTCATGACTTACTGTGGTTAAAGTTTGCATTACATTGCAGCATACTGAGAACTCTCACCAACATTTTGCCACTTGTGAATAAAGAGTGGAATGGCGGTGTAACTAGTTATGAAATGTTCCTCACAGTTCTAAGGACCTGGGTTCAAATCTGGCTTCACCTGTGTGGAGTTTGTGTGTTCTTCCCTGTGCCTGTCTGGGTTTTCTCTGGGTACTCTAGTTTCCTCTCAAATCCCCAAAACATGCATGTTAGATTGACTGAAGCCTAAACTCAGGAGAAAGCACACCATAAGAAGGAAAAGAAAGTCAAACGTATTATCTGCAGTGGCATTATTGTACAGCCTACATTGATCAGAATTTTCACATTGTTCAATGTTATTTAAATAATTGCATGTGGTATTTATTGTACATATGTTGTATGCTTATCCTTACACCCCACATAACATCCAGAGGCAAAAGGTCAAGTAAAACATTATACAGTCTTTCATTATGATGCCAAATATTTCATCAGTACTGCAAATTACAACCAAGTATCATATGCATAGCAATTGAAATGAATTACATTAGTTTATTCATGCAAGTGCATTTAATGTTGTCGCTGGTACAATAGTCAAATTCGTCCTGATGCTGTGGGGGAACATGCATTTTGCGTTGCTTGTCCATGTGTGGCACATATAGTTCAATGTCTGGTGTTTTGATTGTCACTTGAGTCATGTCATGTCACACATCTTTCCTGTCGCCTGGTTCCATTCCATGCCAACCCACGCCATTTGCGTTGACATTACATGTAATCACACTACTTGAACCATCCAATACGTGTCTGGAATGAATGCAAGCATTAGTGTTCCTCATTGGTGTTCAACTTTTTCAAAATTGGTCTGTTTTTCATTTTGCAGGTGCGTGGACTGGATCTGAACTGTGGCTTAATATTAGAGGAGCTTTCTTCAAAACTGTTGACCTCCATGAATTATATTTAGATCGATATTGCATGTGGACAGCTCCATAGTTTACAAATTGATATCCTACTATAGCCCTGATGATGACTGAGTCAGGAAAAAAATAAATATAACTAATGTATTTGGGTGGCACAGTGGGGGAGACGGTGGTTAGAGTGCCTGCTTCACAGTTCTGTATGGACTGTGGTTGAAATCCCAACCCGCCTGTTTGGCGTTTGTATGTTCTCCTCATTCCTGTGTGGGTTTTCTCAAGGTATTCCAGTTTTCTCCGACATACAAAAAACATGCATGGTAGGTTGATTAAGAACTAAATTGCCCATAGGTGTGGATGTGAATGTGAATGTTTGTTTGTTCATAAGTGCCCTGCGACTGCCTGCTGACCAGTTCAGGGTATAATCTGCCTTTCACTTCAAGATAGCTGGGATTGGCCGGAGTGAGGATAAGCGGTACAGAAAATGGATGAATGGGAAGATATTGATGAGACTTAAGTGTCCTACAATGTGACACAAAATTGAAGGTAGACTGTTGCTGCCATTCATTTATTGGTCCCCAAAAAAAACTCCCAAATACTTGCAAATGTTTTTTGTAGGAACAGATTAAGAAAAAAACAGATCAAGCAAATTTTGGCCTCATCCACATTGCGGTGTTGGTATCACAGTAAAAGATGCTGTTCACAGCATCTTTCATGAGACCTGGGATAGCTGCAGACCTTAATGTGAGCTGTTTTTGCTTTGAATACTGTTAACTTGGTATCCACTCCAAGGGGTGTTTAATTAACCACGTTCTATTTCATCAAAAGAGTAATGAAAATGTTCTTTGAAAGTATTCACATTTAATGTTGGCAGTTATTTTGAGAACTGATTTAATTAAAAATTAATCTTTGGATTTAAAATGCTTCACTGCAACAAGTACTTTTTCCAAAGGTTATGAAGAAACTGTTTTGATCTTTGCGGTTTTGTTTGAATTGAGGATCTGAGGACACTTTACATTGAGTCATTATATTTGACGTGAAATTGTAACATCTCCCAGATAGCCATAAGTTTGTCCATGTCTTAGCATGACTGGAGAACAATTATTGTCTGCTTCTGGTCAATTGTTTGCTGCAACCTGACAAAGTGGAAGAAGGATGTGAGGATGAAAGTCGGCTGTCAGCTGGGGTCTGATGAGGTGGCTAGTTGTCAACCAACAGTGTGTATGTTAAAGGGTGTGCATGTGTGTTGGCTGTTGGGCCTGTAAAACGATAAGGCAGTAGAAGAGAGGGGAGTGGTACATGTGTGTCTGAGTGGGTGTGTCATGTTCCGTCTGTGTATGCGTAAGGCAGAGTGCGTATGGCTGATGAGGTGTCTGTGTTGAAAGGTGAGAGGGCTGATGGGGTCTCTAGAAAGTCTATTTAGCCAGAGTAATGAAGTGCATCTGCCAGGGATGAATATGAGGGAAAGGCTCGGCTGCTCAGACTGACAGCTAGGTCACCTCACTCAACCTTGTATAGTGAGAAGTAGTGAGATAGACACCATGATTCAGCTGCAATGACTTTGTCTGCTACGGAGGCATCTTAAGATCAGCCGGCTGGGTCGTTGATTCGAATGTCCTTCTCTTCTTTAAGGTCATCCGCATTTGCCTAAGCAGGATGCGTAACTTTTCCTTTTTTATGGTAATGCCAGTCATGGTGAGTTTTAACTTAAGAATGATAAAGTTTATTTTGTTTGTTTTTTCCAACAACAACAAATATTATAGTATAATGACAAAAGAATTGGGACCTGAAAGGCAAGTGGAGACACTTATTAGGTTTTGGAGTCTGTGTGTCTGGGGTCTAATCTTTAGAAGTGCCCTCATCAGCATGTCAAACATGCAGCACCTTCCAATTAGTGCATGCAACCACGAGGCTCAACTATTTTTTTTTTTTAAACAAATGATTTTTTAAAGAATATTCTGTTAAAAGAAAAGATTCAACCCTTCTCACTTCTGAAAAACATTATCATTAGCTCCAGACCACAATGTCACATTCAATATGACCCCAATTAGTCTTTTGCTTAACTGCAATGTCTAAAACTAATTAAGAATGAATACATGATCCTTTGTAGTGCAGGTATTCATTTTTTAGGCTTGACCATTTTTTTTTTTTTTTTTTTTACTAGGAAACCTTGGGCAAAGACTCCTGTTTAGGTTTGGCTTTAATGATTCCATTCTCGTCCGCCCTTTGCCATGTTTAGTTGTCTTGGTACTGGTTTGTCCCTGAACGTTTCTCTTTTCTGTCTCCTTCCCCTTGTGTAATTATCTGGCCTCGCCCATCAGCTTTACTTTCGCTTCCTTTTGATACCCTTGAATCCCATCTGTTCTTTGCCAGTTCATTATGTTGTTTTGTCTCATTAGTTTCATTAGCATTTTTGTTCTTGTGTTTCGACCTTTGTTCGTATTGACCAATGATTTTTTTTTAGCTTTGCATTTGTTAAATGTGGTTGGACTGTTTTCTGGTTTTGGCACCTTTTTTAGGGGCAAAAGAACTTTTTTTTTCCCCTCAGATATCTTTATTCTTGACTCAATGCTAAGGTTTTAATTCCAGCTTGTCTTGTAAAATCATATCACAAGCTACTCAATATTGTTACTGTTCACTACTAACTCTGATGACCGTGTTTAAGAAATATATATTATGGCAAGTTCAACATTTGGTTCAGTGGCGCATTTTGCTATTAGGTCCATTTGACCCTTTCGGGCTTCTGTACTTCTTGGTAAAAAGCATGCATGGATTAGTATGTTTGAGTTTTTGTTTTGTTTTTGATAATTAAAAGAATAAATATAATTGTTTAAAATATCCATGCTGCACTTGATTTGTCATAAAATTACCAACTTGAGTCAAATAAGCTTCTTGTGCAGTATTACGCACCAATGTCATCAGGGTGCGGCTGACAGCTATGTATTAGTATATTAACAGTTGTGTAAATGAATTATATTATTGGGTCCTTGCTATGTTGCTAGAGTTTAGTTGTGATTTACAGTTACAGTTGGAAAATTACATATCATTCCTACTATCCACCCTAATGAATTCAGTTGTTTTAGTTCAAAGGTGTTTGATATGGTTTGGTTCTGGGCTCTGTAAGGGCCAGTCAAGTTCTTCTACACCAAAGTCTCCCAATCATGCGTTTTTGGACCTCGGGTTGCATACGTGGAAAAATCCAAAGTGGAAAAAAGTAGGAAATTTCCAAACCGTTCCCAAAATGGTGAAAGCATAAAATGTTCAGGAGTCTCTTAAAAACATATTTTTACACAGCAAAATATTATAAGATTAAGTGTTTTGCTTTTCTTTAAAGTTGAACCAAAGTTACTCAAGAAATTCATTAAATCAGGAATACCATTCAAACGTGCTAATAACAGTTTCCATACTAAAGGAATGCAGAATTTCATGTAAAGTTGAAAAAAATGATTACATATCATTTAATACAGCATATGGAGTGGAGGGTATAGATAAAAAGTAATACATTGTGAAATACTACACATACTTCCCTTTTATTGTGTTTACAGTAGCTATAAACCGTCTGCTTCCAATCTTCAGTCTCATGCATTTGGATTTGATAGAATGTTTCTGGATGAGATGCTAATCTAAACCCCAAAGGCCACTCACTCATGCAGGAAACCACCGGATCAGTCACATGCGGCAGTCACATGAATCTCTGCTTCTAAAAGAAGGCAATCTTGTGATGGACACAAACAGATCGTCTCTGTTTGCAGTCAGCCAATTGACGGAAACCCCTCCACCCCCCACCCCCACTTCCTATGACCCTGACTTCAAGAGCTCTTTCTCCTCTTGTGAACATTCTGCAAGACCATGTGAGAATCACATTGAGGTGAACTGATAATGGGATTGGAATGCAAGGGCTGAAGTGTTGTCACCAGTCATTTCTTTTGGGAAGATAGGCACTACTGTAGTGTGACCGGCACCAGAAAATATTTTTTTGAGGTCATAAGAAAGTAGAGCAAAACCATAGCGATCACATACATCTTTTAAGTCCACAAGACTCATCAGGGATAACTCAGTGTCTTGTGAAAATTCAAGCACTAAAAATAGCGAAAGCAGTTATTGTGCTCCATGATAAAACCAAGGAAAGAGCAGGTTTCCCAGTGGACTTGTGGCAAATTATTCCCGACAAAACACACATTAGAGAACTTCAATAACACGGTTTATTTATTACTTGACCTTGTGTGTGTGTGTGTGTGTGTGTGTGTGTCTGCGTGTGTGTGTTTGTGAGATCGTATGATTGTGAAACCTTTGAAATATAGCTCAGTAATAATAGCTCCTCCCCTTGCTGTACAGGATCATATCTTGAGCTAAAAATACACGGGCGACCAAGATCTCGGTGACATGGTGAAAATAACAATCAAATAAGAAAGTCAACCTAGCCTTGGTTGGCCTCAACGGCATTTGCTTTTTTTTTTATATATATTTTACTTAAAGCATTCCTCCTTTCAAATCAGAACAACTCCCATTTTTGTCGCACTTGGAATGCTTGATTGAATGAGGTGTAGAAACCAATGCTTACACAGTTTTCGGGAAAACAAAATTTTGTTTGAATATAGTCATATATATAGTTAGATATGTAGAGATATATATTAATTTAAACGCTTTTTAAAATAGCACAGTAAACACTTTTCACACATGATAAAAAACACTGAATGTGTCCGATTGTTTATGTATAGGCCAAGGGCGTTAAAAGAATCGCATCCTGGTAATCGATCACTTCACTTCCATTAATCATGACGAGTTCAAACGTTAGAACATTCTCGCAATACTAAACATGACCTTCCATCTCGTTTTCTGTAGTAAAAAGCCACCCAGAAGAGGACTGAACCTCCACGTTGCTGTTTGCAACTATATGTTGTAATACAGTTGTATACAACTGTATTTGTCCACATGTGAACCACACAGAAATAAAACTCAAATGAAAAAAGTTACATAAGACAGTCAGTCAAAAACAAAAATGTAAAACTTGTCGTCAGTTCTCTGCATCCTCTTTTTTTTCTGTGCCATCAAATACTGTACCTGTATATCACCTGCTGGCCCTCCTTCACATTGTATGTCAGTCATTATATATACCCACATAGTTTCTGTACAGTTGGCTCACTGGTGACCAAAGAAATAGCTAAAGGGCTCCACATGATGTTGGTCCAAGTTGATGACCCTTAATGTATGTAAACAGGCACACACAGCTCTCCAGAGTCCAAAGCCATTTCTGTGAATGAGCCGGTCCTTCATGGTCCCTTGTATTCCTCTTTCATTATTTGTCATTCCTTTGCTGATAATGTTAATATCTCCATAACCTCAAAAGACTGTTTCAAGCCCAGATCTCAGTCCTGCTGAGAGGAATAAGGCCTTGGAATGCTCCTCAGAAAATGAAAGGTTGACAGCTACTCAGAATTTTATTCTCCTCACCTCTTTTTGGCAACCAAAGCCAAGGTTTTGTCATAGATTGCCACGCGAGAAAATGGCATTTATCCAGAGTTGTTGTTGTCCAGCTTTGTTTATTTAGTCTTAGTTTGAGGTCTCTATCATCAGTGTTGGTGGTCTATTACTGAACTTCACGCTGTCTCTGACAGGTCCACATGGAATGAGCTAGCAAATCCTCTTGCGGGCTGTAAGACAGAGAACAGTCATTAAGACAAATGACACTATTTCCCATGCGGCTTTTCAGTTACAGCTACAAATACAGCTCGTTGAAGGATACATGCCACGAAGGACTCTTTGTGAAGATATTTATACTCCATAAAAGCTACTCCACAGTGTCTAATACTAAACCTAAGGAATGGGATTACAAACTGTGAAGATGAATACTCAAAATTTTACGTCTACATTATGTAGAAAATACACAGTACAAAAATTGTGTCAGTGGCTATAAGTGGCTCAACAAAGAATGATATTGATATATAGTATGAAGCTAGCTGTTGTTTTAGCTATGATGCTATCTTAGCATAGCATCAACCTCTGGAGCTGTTCTCCTTATTTTTACGCCATGCTGAACATCACAACTTCTGCTGTGCCATAATGAAGCCCATTTATTTGGAAAGACCAAAATAAAGTAAAACACAAATCAAAAGGGTATAAAATATATATTTTACAATGGACATTTGTCATTACACTGTGAGGCAGAAGAGATGAGCAGCCTGTTATATTAAGAGCAGGTTATTGCGCCTTAAGGCTAAATAGCAATGATTTTTCCACACGGGCAATTGTTGTACTGTAGAGAAATTGCTTGGCACACTTTGGTAGGTCACAAACAATTCTTTACCTGAGAGACAGCCCACAGTCAGCATGCAGTTTCATGGAGGATGGCAGTATACATGCCGGTGACGTGATTGGAAATGACCTCTCTACTGAGTGTTTATATTGAATCCATTCTCTACTCTTAGAGCTAATAGATTATTCATGCTATGTGGGAGCACGGAAATGATTTGTTATCATCTCCTAATGAATGCTGTAGAACTCTTTGGAGCTGGAAATTCCCGATTATGTTCCAATTGATGTCAGTGCGATGTATGCAGCTCAACCTTCATTATTGAAGGATTTTGACTGTTTCGCAGCGTGCTTATCTACGTACACACGCAACGCATTCTTTTCAAGAATAAAGTGGTGTACTTGTTTCGGAGGATTCAAATCAATTCTGATAAATGTATGAGGCAATGAAACAAATAAAATCATGAGGTGAGCTTGATGGTGATGACCTTTTACATGTATGAGCATCAGATTTGAAAAAAAAAAAAGCTTGGCAAAATATTTTTACAGGGGGAATTTACAAAAGGTAGGTGGGAGACAAATGGGCCACAGCAGATTCAGGGAGTCCAATTCGTCCTCTTCTTTTTCATTTTTTTATTTTTTTTTAAGTCACAGAATTACAGACAGTATTTAAGAGCAGTGGGGAATCTATTTCGGTCGATATTGGATAAAAGCGGGATAAGCAATAATGGATTACATTTTACATTTGACAAAAACAAATTACAAAAGAACAATTAAACAAACTAAACTTGCACTTTTAAGCTCCTTAAAAACAGGAGAACTAAAAGTTTGTAGTCCAGATCAGAAAAAGGTATATTCAGCAGTCCCTCTTCTAGTATCTGTACTGGACCTGACCAAAGTCAAAAGGTCCTAGGGATTTTTCATACTGATACTCACAGAAAAAAGTGGATTTGTACGGGAGGGTCCCCCTATCATACTCTTTCCTCTCTAGCGTGCTGGAGTTGTACTGCTGCTGTTGGGGATGGAGGTGATGGTGAAGGCTGTTGTGTGACTGTGACCTTTGACCATCCTTGCCAAAGGTGAAGAATGACCTATCGTTGGACGAAGCTGTGGACGATGTCAAGGCGACTTGGTCGGAGAGGTTGACAGACGAGGGTACCTCAGTGTCTGGCAATGTAGCGTCCATTCCGGGGACGTGGAGGTTGCTGCGATAATCCGGCCCCTGGCGCCCATCAGATGGGACGAAGGATGGCATCCAGCAGCGGTCAGAATGACCCAGGGCCTTGCATTCCTCTGTGCAGTTGGAGAACAGATCGGCACCTGGATTCAGTGAAAATACAAACAGAAGAATCTAAGTTTAAAATTATTTATCATTCAGGTCACAAGACGTTCAAGTGCAGTGAAACAATTCATCAAAGGGACGAGGCTAACACTGATGAAACAAGCTGTTTGCCTCTAATCCTCATTCATTCTGCATCAAATGTGCAATCAAAGTGAGGCTGCATTTTGAAAATATGCCCCTCCAAGCGCCACGATCTTAAAACACACAACGGCACTGCCACCCTTAAACAAAAACTACAATTATCTCAGGAAATGTGACATGAAAAGCAAAGTATTTACATGCCTGCCGACTTGCTCTTCAATGTCAATCATCCCTATACACCCAGACAGTCTGTAATTGACATAGGGTTACTGCCAAAAACAAAACATCCACATAAAAAAAGACTATATTAACACGGGAAATGATATAATAGAAGAAGATGCATAAAAGGGATCTCAGTTATGTTAATTACACTCTCTTAGAGAGAATAAAGAGAGGGGAATGGCGGGATAAGTGTATGAACGAGATTATAAAAGGGAATAAATGAAGGAAAAGAAACATGAACAGAGCCATCATAATAATTACACCCTGCAGCCAATTTTCTCCTGTGCAGATTGGATTTATGTTTCTTCATGTTTTTCCCTGTAGCTGGTGAAATGTGGAAAAGCAATAGAATAGTGTGATCAAAGAAGGAGACAGGAGGTTGAGGGCTTACATCAGGGAGGAGGATGGCAAAGGGAGAGAGTTGAGGAAAAAAAGGGGGCCATCTACAACCTCTCCACTCACCATGCCCCCAAGGCCAAAATGGCTTACTGTCAAAGACCCCGCAGTTGCAGAAATGTATTCTTGTGAACAATATATGGCTAGTGGCCTCTAGTATATAGCATCCAAAGTGCCGGTGTACCTAATGTTTTGACCAGTTAATGCATAAAAAATAAATATTTAAGATAAGATAAATCCATGCAGAGTATTCTAAATGTTAGGCCAACAAGAAGTAAAGTATGCAGACAATGATGTAACACAGTACATAATGTAAATAACTAGGACTTACCATGATGGTATAAATCGGTAACTTTCAAATGTTTTGTTTTTCCTCTTTACCTTTCCTCTTGCTAGGGGAAGAGAAATGATTCTCAAAACATCTGACCATCTTACTGTGTATTATATTTACCCACCATGAACAAAAAAGAGTAAAGAAAGTGGGACATGTCATGAAATGCACCGTGGCAAATGTTCTATTTCACCTATGTTTACCTAGACAGGATATTGCTGCTCTTATGTTCTGTGCACCTATCACAACAACTTCATATACCTTAATCAGTAATAAATGAATAAGAACACATGGGTAAAACACTGTATTATTATTATTATTATTATTATTGTTATTATTATTATTATTACTGTGTGACGAGGATAGTGTTGTGCTTGAGCCAGTCCTTTTACCTACAATGTGTGTTGTCATTGTTTTTGTCTGACCCTTAAGCCTTAATTTTATTGTGTATACCATACTCTATTTTATATATTTCAGTTACTGTGTGTCATTTAGTATCAGGCACCTGAGTTGAGTAGACTTGTGTGGTTCACCTTCAAAAATTACAATAGACACAAACATAATTTCTTTCTAATGATAAATTACAACGAACGATGTGTAAACACACACTGTATATGGGGCTTAATTTAAAATTCAATATTCCACGTTTCTGACCAAAATCAGAAAAGGCCCGGTTGTTAAATATTATTGTATCCGAAAGATACTCTTGACCAGTTATCACGTGGTACGTTGTGGTTGGAGTTATTTTTTGAGGCAAGGGTGAAAGACTTCAGAAATAGAGAAGTATTTGTCTGTTCTGTGTTTGTATAACATGTCATTCACAACAACAGAAATGACAACTGAGTTCCAGGCCCGGTGTCACAATAGATCCAATAAATTCCAATTTCCCATCGGAGTAATACAGTTGAAGCCTAGAACACTTTCTTAGTTATCGCTGCTACTACTTGAAGAACTCCAGGAAGGATTCATCTGGGCTCCTCTGCAGCTCTGTCATCACGACCATCTTCACATGGTCCATGCATGTTGTCATGGCAAAGCAGTCATGAATATTCCTGCTGCAACCCCCACTTCTCCCGCACTGAAGAAAGCCAAAACTGCAGGATCTCTTTGTTGATGTTCTGTTTGATAGTCTAGCCCAGAGTGAAGTGGAAAACTCATAGTTTGTAGTTTGGATTTATAAACTGAATATTAGGGGTGCAGCTAGTGAATATTTCAGTATTCGGACAAATGTTATTTTTGCTTGGTTTAAGATCAATTATGAATACAGAAGACTGCAGAAGAAAATAGAAGCACTTAAACTTCAAAAAGAATGACAAACTATTTTGTTCATTTTTTTGTGATAGGAAACTCTTTTATTTTTATTTTACATTGAGCAGAAAAATATGAAAAAAAAAATGTCTGTGAGTGTTTTCAGTTTAGTAATTTAAAAAAAGATGCAACAAATTTACATTTTAACAGCATTTATTTGGGTGTTTGGCAGTTAGGGCCACAAGTGAGTACAATAACTGAATTCCCAGGGCAGAAGAAAATCCTTAAGCATTTTTTTGTCCTTAAAATACTCAAAATATGTAAGTACTCACTGAAGCCCTACTGTATATCTTTAGTGGCACCCGACAGACCTTGTAGTTACCACATAGGTTAACAATCAGCCTGGCGCCTTCTATTTTTTCTTCTATTATTGTTCTTTGTATTTCATGTATTTCATTCTGTTTGCCTTGTCTCCCTTCAATACAACATACTGTATATATTTTAGGGGAAGGGAGTCAAAATTGTTGGGCGCTATACAGTTTTTTGTGTAGTGTGCTGTACTGGTCATCTGAAGTACACCAAACACTCTCATAGCTGTAAACACGCATGCCCTGATTTTTTTTTTTTTTTTTTCTCATCGTGTGGTGTCTCTCACTGTGTGTTATATAAACATCCAACAATAACTCGGACCTTTTCCCATGGTCTATGCAGGCTTGCTAAGGTTTATTTGGAGTATCCAGGTTTCCTTCCACAGTTCAAAAATGTAAATTAGATTAACCAAAGGTTCAAAATTGGCAAGAGATGTGAACAGTGAACTGAATGTACACATTGTATACGTCAGCCCTGTGACTGACTGATGATTTTCTTCTTGTCCAAACATTAGTGTTGATAATCTCAGTATTTGTGACCATGGACAGAAAGAGGAGTTCAATTAGTTGATCACTAAGACAACATTTTTGGGTGACATTTTTTTTTTTACATACAAGTAACCTCTCACATGAAAATTAGCTTTTTATGACACAGTTGACATTTTCATTTGAGTTACTTTTAAATTTAAAATAAAATCTAATCATCTTTCAATCATCTGAATCTTATTTCAACTATAAATGCTCATGTATGTACCACAACCAATGGGTCATAGCTGAAGCCGGCGCTTGTTTTTGTGCGCCTTGTGTTAAAGTAATACTGCTGCTAATTCAGGGCACAAAGCAGGCAAAGCGACCGCAGTGACCATGAAGTCAGATGAGACACAATGCTCCCAGACAATCGACGGCGTGGACCAAACAAAAGCAAGAGTCACAGATTTCCAGGGCAGAAAAGGCAGCGAAGCTGCAGGAGCAGAGAGAAGAACCCTCGATAACACAGATGGCGAGAGCAATGGCCAAAAAATAGGCAGAGGGACACCACAGATGGCGCAAGAAAAGTTGTTAAATCCATACTGTACATAAGAGCAGCTTTCATATACACTCAACTACACTTTTATTGGTTTATTAATATGATAGAACTTGCTTAAAAACATTTACAATAGCAGTTTTATATTATTATGGATATACTGTATGACAATTACATGAATGTTTTAATTTTAATCATTTCAATATTACCTAATAATAACAATAACCCTAATAATGCATATTATTATTATTATTATTATTGTTGCCGTTGTTGTTGTTTTTATTATTATTATTCTTTACAACTGTAACATTCCTCCTGCAAACAATCTATGCAGAGGCAGAGGCAGCTCAAGTAACGATTGGCTTTTGGCCTTGTAATGATTTGTTGACGTTTGCCCGTGTTGCTCTTCAGCATTCTAATCTTCTCTGGGTCATTGTCCAAATAAGTGGTTGACAGTTACTATGTGCATCCATCTTTAAGTACATCATCCATCCATCTATCCATCCATCCATCCATCCATGTTCTGAGCTGCTTATCCCCACAAGGGTCCTGGGAGTGCTGGCGCTAATCCCATCTATCTACGGGCAGGAGGCGAGGTAGAGCATGAACTAGTTGCCAACCAATCCCAGTTAAGTACAGTATATCATTGTTAATCAAATCAAAGGCAACAATCGGGCATTGTAGTCTGGAGAAGATGCGTAAACATAGTGACCAAAGGCTCTGCAACTTCAGAAAGGTCTTTGCCTGTCAGCTTGCACTTAACCAACAGGGACATCACCACATATGTTTGCAAACACACAGGCTTAAAATTACTCTTATGCCAAGTTATGTAAATGCTCGGAAGCGAACAGACAGACGGGCCATGTGCGCATGACACCCAGTGGCTGTTGATCCTCATGAAGCACCTTCACTTCCTCGGGCAGGAAGCAAACAACAACCAAAACAGTGAGTGGCAATGACAGTCCCTGCCAACAGCGCTCTCCCTCATCATGACCTCATCCGGCAGGCAAACACACACACGCACACACACACACGAGCATGCAAACTCGAACACATGCAAGGGGGTAAACAATGCTACACAAGGCAAACACAATCCACTTTCTAATAAGCCATCAGCACATTTCCCCCCTGACTATTTTGTTTTTCATTACATCGCTGCACGTTTCAGAAATCCCATGTTGGAGTGATTTGACTAATTGTGCTGACTGACATACAATCAGCAAGTGGGAGCTGAAGGAAATGAGCAAAAACAAATGGTGAGGGGGAAAAAAAATGAGGCACTGTGTGTGTACCCAGATTAGACCCACTCACCCACCCTTTGCCCGCATTCATTCCTCTGTTTGTGATTTTCACTTTTTAGCACTCTCCTTCTGTGTCATTTTCCTCAGAAAAACATCCATTTCCCTCATTGTTCCAGCGAGAACACAGGCATACCAATATTTGGACAGGAGCTCAAGATGGCAGGGGAACAGCAAAGCTTCCTCGCACGAGCTGCCCATTGATGAGTAAACCACAGACCTCCCAGGGCAACAACAGAGCAAGATGGCTGCCACCCTACCCGGCAATGACAGACAGAGAAATTGTTGTGAGCCTCACAGAGGCAGCTACTAAATGTTTTGATGGAGAGTCGAGATGGCTGCCTTCCCATGCGCTGCCTGGTTGATTAATATCCCACCTTCCTGTACACCCTCTGGCTGAACACTGGTTATTGATCTCTGGTTTGTGTGTTATTTGGATGCAGCGACACATGCTGGATACTTTTTAATGAAATCAATACAACTTTCCCAAAGTTGTCATAGTTCAAGTTGTTGCAAAATACAAATTGTCTTTTTCATTAAAGATTGTTTTTTATTATTATTTTATATGACTAGCCATCCATTTTCTATAGCACTTGCCCTAATTAGGATAAGAGGTGAACTAAGGGCTATCCCAGCTCGCTTCTCCTGTAAAGGACATTGTAAGTGTCATGATCCTGCCGCTTCAGCACGAGCTGTGCGGGTGCCCGCGCGGCTGCGCTAATTGGGAGGCACACACCTGCGCCTCATGCGGGCTGATCATCCCCTGTATATATAGGACCCGGTGACGACTGGTCCTCGGCCAGTTCGTTGAGCTTTATGTCCCGTTCCAGCACTCTCGTATCCCTGATTGAACCTGTGTGTACCGACCCTCGTCCGTTCTCCGACCAACCCCGTAAGCCTGACTCCTTCGATACTTCTGCCTGCGTTGATTGTTTCCCTGTGTACCGACTCCTGCCTGTCCGCTCATCTGTTCTCTTCGCCTGACGTCACAACTACCGCTGCTGCACCGGACTGCCTGCTCGATCCCCGACCTCTGCATACAATAAACGTGTCTCTTCTTGAACTACCTTGCGTCTTCCGAGTTCTGCATTTGGGTCCTACTCTCGTTTCCGATGGGACGTGACAGTAAGATATCGAGCAAAATACTACTATTCCACCATAACACCATAGACTTTTATCTTACAATAATATTCCCTATATTGTTATGTGAATTAGTATCTTGGGTGGGAGCAAAGATGGTTTCTGAAGTCTGTTTGCTAAATGTCTTTGACAGATCACTGACAAGGAAACATGATGCCTGCTACTAATTCATAACCATCAATCTCATACACCCCTGCCACAATGATTTAATTGGCTCATTTGTCATGGCATTTGTTCTCACGAAAATGTCATCATGACGATAATTTCTGCTCTCCCTACCGTCTCACAGATTGCCGCATCCGTGTCTGAAATGCCTTTTTTTTTTTTTTTTGCTTGTTTGCTCAATTTCCTATTAGAGAGACAAGGAGAATAATGCAGAGAGAAGACAGCACCTTATTTGAATAAAACAACCTGAATGAGGGTGTGGGCTAGATAAGGGTGTGGCAGTGTGGATCATTTGTGCTTTGGATCCTGACACAGCTTTCAGGAAAGCTATGCACACACTTTTTAAAAAGCATCTGGAGATAACCCCACAGGCAAAATCCCTTTGATTTAAAACAACATCAGTAGCCTTATTTTCTCAAGTGTCAGAAGGATGGCTGAGCGATTAGCAAATACAGGTTCGGTTGATATTATGCCAACTGCAGATGGTTTTCCCGTGATTTTAACTACTCTGAAACATACCAAAGGGGACATTGTGATGTGAGGTCCTGTGAGGACAACCTGCCTCTAAACCCCCTTTGATAATTTCTATGCAAAGGCTTCAGAAATGAATTACTGCTCAGCCAAGTGTTGCAGAGATCCAACGTGTGGGGAAAACTGAATGAAGGCTGAGACTCTGCCACAAATGTGCGTCGTATAGCTGGTTGGCTGTTGCAATTTTGCTTAAGCAGACAAATTCAGGAGGAATTCACAAAACCGACATGAGGTCAATTCTGGTTTTAGCTCAGCACAAAAGCATGTTAGCCAACACAAACTGCCCACATTAGCCATGATGCAATTATATACAGTACTGTTGTTGACAGTTTTACTCAGCACTTTAGATGAAAAGCTCAATGAGAAGTCAAAAAAGCAAATTATATTGGACTATCGTATGTAGTATTAGCAGTTCGGCATTCATGAATTCACAAATTCTAGAGTTTGGAATCTCAGGCCTGAGGCTGATACTATCCAAATGGAGATATACAGGAATCAGTTAAATTCAAAAACTATAACTACAGAGGCAGACCGATTCGTTACGAATCTCGATTCAATTCAGTGCAGAGAAAGAAACCAAAGACCTTGACTTAAGCCAATTCTATCCATCCATCCATTTTCTTTGGCGGTTATCGTCACGAGGGTCGCAGGAGTGCTGGAGACTATCCCAGCTGTCAACAGGCAGGAGACAGGGTACACCCTGAACTGGTTACCAGCTACTCACATGGAACATCGAGATAAAAAGCCACACTCACAATCACACATAGGGCAATTTAGAGTGTGCAATTAATGGTGCATGCTTTTGGGTTGTGAGGGGAAACGGGAGTCCCCGGAGGAAACCCACGCAGGCATGGGGAGAACATGCAAACGCCATACAGCTGGATCTAGGATTGAACACGGGACCTCAGAACTGTGAGGCCGACACTTTCCAGCCGATCCACCGTGCCATTAAATGACATTTTTCTAAACGTATTTTGAGATCTGTAAAATATCACTTAATGTGAGCATTGTTGCTTTATGGCACCGTGTGTGTGTGTATGTGTAAAAACAAAAAAACAAAACAAAATGATACACACACACACACATATATATATATATATATATATATATATATATATATATATATATATATATATATATATATATATGTACTTATATATTCTATGAAACAATTATTTTTAAGGATTTTCTCTACATGAATTGTTTGAAAAGCCATGGGTGGTCTCTCAAACCTAGCCATTCAAGGTACGATCACCACTGCACATGCGCCATTTTTTTTTTCAGGGGGTAGGGGGGTGCTGCTTGCTGAGAGCGCAAGACTTCTTGCGCATCTTTTACGAGAAGAACTTCATAAACAACCTGTTCAGTCATTTTATGATATACGATCCATAGCCCTGCAACTACATTAAAGGATTCATGGCAGATTTTGTATCAATAGTCCAGTCTGTGCTCAAACCAATCATATCCCTTGGCTTTACAAACAGTTTGTCTTTCCCAACCCCTAACCTATTTGCAGAGTTCTTTTTACCTATCCTGTTATTTGTGTAAAAACTAACCTGTAATGCAGCAAAAACTTTTTTTTGTTTGTTTCACAGCAAAATACTGCTTACAGGATGTCTTATATTTTATGTATTATAGAATCTCTTTAATCGAGACAACATGCTATTACTGTTGACCATAACCTCAAAAAAGATACAAAATCCAACGACTTGTCCGCTCAACCAAGCTTCCGCGGTGGAAGGCAGAAGGTGGAAGTAATGGCTATTCACCTTCCTTTGCTCTGCTCCTAGCCAATGACTTGCTGAGATTCACAAACATTTTATTGGAGCATCTCTGTAATTGAGACACCGTTATTTGTACCTACACCCAAAAAAAATAAAAATATTGTCCAACCAAATATACTTTTAAACAGTCTTCCCCAACCAAAAGCTGGTGTGCATGTCTGGCAAAGTTTTGGCTTGCACACAATTGCTCATCCAATTAGAACTCAAGCAACAGCTGTCTTAGATGTGTGATTGTGAGTCAGCGTGAGAGGGATACCATACATGGCGGCACCCATGTGTGCTTTAGCTCATGATTGTTTCACCAAGCTAGGATTAAAGAAGGCATCCACACTAGTGGAATCTGTAAAAACAGCAAAGCGGAAGATCAATAAACCTATCTACGAGCGTCGGTTCGTGTTGTCACTGAGTGGAGCCAGTAATCAGTAAACATCGAAGCGCTAACTGCTATGTCGACCCAGCAAGCCACATCGCTCTTATGACTCCTGCGCTTTACTTTGCAGTCAAATGGGTAAGGAAGCGTGGTAGATACGCTAAAATACAAACTGACATTACGGGAAACATCTGGAAACTCAAAATCAAGTCGGTACTGAACTTAGTAGCACACCACAATGTTGGCTGGAGGAGCTACAGTATCCCTTCATCTTGAAAACATTTTGATGAAATTTTGACCTTGGAAAGTGCCAAAACTGAACTATTAAGAATAACTATTTCATAACCTGAGGTTTTCACACATTCAAAGAATTTAGTTATTTTTCCCTCAGATGGCAAGTCAGTAGCTTAAAACATACGGATAGTGGAAAATGATGCGTATCCAAACCTTTCCACCGGAAATGCCTAACGTGTTGCTGCAGATGACTGTGACTGTGGATGCTTAGGTCTAAAAAAATGACTTTACTTTCTAATAAGCTTACAGCAGTTTTTTAAGGTGTTTTCAAGTGTTTTGAATGATTTTAATATATTTGGGGATCACAGTTTGTGGTATATTTATGGTACTCTACAAAAAAAAAAAAATACAGTTAGAGTATTGTCCATTATTTGTGGAAATTTGCTATTCATAGTCAGGTTCAGCCCCTATCACTCAAAAATAGCAAAGGTCCAATGTATACACTTGAAAGAATTCCAGGCAATCGCTAAGACAACTAAATAAATATTTGCCTTTTAGAGGACAATTCCATTTTATTCCCTTCATACTGTCCCTGAGGAAGTGCAAAATCTCACATAAATGTTCTTAGTTTTATTTGCCTTAAATGATACCTGCATGGAAAAACATCAAACTTTAATAATAGTAATACAGCACACACATTTAGTTTCTTGGTTTTGAATTAATTTCTTTTGACTTTAGATGAGTTGAACATTGCAGATGTTGATAACAAAATGAACAGAGGTACTGCTATTTCCTCCCACATTGTCCAACAACATGCATGATAGGTTAGTTGAAGACTAAATTGTCCATAAGTGTGAATGTGAGTGCCATGCGGTTGTCAGGCGAACGATTCAGGGTGTACACCCCCTCTTGCCCAAAGTCAGCTGGTACAGGTGCCAGCATGCTTGTGACCCTTGTGAGGAAAAGCGGTTGAGAGAATAGAAGTATATGGGGAGCATAACACATAAAATAATGTCTGAAATACACCCCCACCAACAAAAAAAATGTAATAAACTTAAGCCGAAAGAAACTTACTTTTATACTTTACTGCTATCAGATTGGCCTACCGCTCCACAAACAAATACTACCTCCACATTTGAAAATACCATTAATGTGCTATTACCTCCCTTGGAGTTGTCATCTGTTCACTTAAAAATCTAACAGGAGAAAATGCGTTAATGTATTATATAAAATATGGATTAAAGAAAGCGTACTGTATGTTCTCAGACCAGTGCCAAGGGAACATTGTCAAAGCCAAACTGGAGCTAAGTACACTTTCGTTTATTTACAATTCAGTTGTCTTTTCGTTACCCTTCAACATTCCAAACAGGAAAGTGATAAAAGTGTCTTCCTAATCAGCACTGAAAATGTGTACCAAGCCATCGTGTCACAAATGCCATGTCATCCCTTTTCTGAAGTTCTATTTTTTTTTTCTTAGTCGAACTGTCGATAGCTGTATAAAGAGTCAAATATTTAAAATCTCAACTGCTGCCTTGCTGGTTTATACAGTGTGACCTTCCTCAAATATTTGATAAGCAAGAGCTGAGAGTTAAACTATCAGTGGCGCATAGATGACTCTCTGTTTCGCCTCAGGTGATAAAGAATGTCAAATGCCACAGAGCCTGATGAGTACTGTTCACTGTCCTACAACACAGATCCAAAGAAGTCTAGTTTATATTCCCAGCACTGACATGATATTTGCCAGACTTAGGTCTAGACGGAGGTCTTATATGAATTGTGTGGAGTGAAGCCTCCAAGGAAAAGGGCAGTTCAATATGAAATCCGATTTTCCATTGCTCCTCTTTTTGTCCGACTCCACTTGGATCAATAAACAGGTACACATCTAATTGAATGTTTGCATAAACAAGATGACTGCTATGGTAAGCTGCGTCTACAAAAAGGGCTCATCCATACTGTAAACCAGGGGTGTCAAACTCCTATTTTGTCGCGGGCCACATTGTACTTGCAGTTTCCCAGAAAGTGCCGTTATGGCTGTGAAACGATGACAATCTTTAACCGCCTCCTCATATTTACACATGCAATTTAAGAACTAGTTTTGGAATCAGAAATCAAGGGTAATGGGTTTTTCCAACTATTATTGTTTTTGGCAACGTAAAAATGCTTGGAATATCTCAACGTTATCATTTATGATCGGACAATTTGAAATTTTGGTCCAGATTTGAACAAAAAATCATGGAAGTTGATACACAAGATTTGCCTCCGTGGGCCACATAAAATCATGCGGCAGGCCGGATCTGGCCCCCGGGCCTTGAGTTTGACACCTGTGCTGTAAACCAAAGAAAGGGCATACGGCAGTAAATTGGAATATGTTTAACTATTTTGTAAATAATAATTAAATACCAACAGTGCTCTGTGGCCACAGTATCACCCCACACGCACCCATGCATCTTCATCCCTGCATGATAAACACTTTTCAAGTACGAAGGATCATGGAACTCATGTAAATATTATGTGTAATTCATGCCTCTGGCATTTGTGATTTCGCTGCATCCTAATCATGTCCAGTCATTCAAAAACTAAAATAAGTGTTTTTATCTTTTTTATCTGTTCTTATTTTACCTTATTTTCTTAATCTATTTATATCCCACAAGTCTGTTCCCTAGCTACTGTTGACGTGCCTTTGAGCAAGCCTGCTCAAGTGGTGCAACATAGCTTGCATACATCCTTACGTTATGACATCTCTCATTGCATCCCTGCATATCTGCGGTGTGCAACACAAAAACACAGCTGAGTGTGAATTTCAATTTCCCCTTGAGGGATTATAATGAGTAGAAATTTATGCAAATAAAAAACACAATTACCTTCAGACACAACCATAACCTTTTTTTTTTTCTTTAACAATTCAAGGGACAAGATATAAACTATAATCCTATTTCTTACGATGTGTATTGGCTGACATATTAAAAAAGGGGGGGATGCAATCATTCATATACGTGATTGAATGCATCTTATTATGTCACATTACCTTATCTGCCTTTTGCCTTTCACTTGAGTGAATTTATTTATTAATAAGAGGAAAGAAGTGCATGGCTCACTTCCGCCCAGTCAGTCGCTGTCCTTTCAGTACCACTCAGCGGAACACCGAGAGTAAGGGGAAGCAAATAAAGGTTTCTGCCAAATAATTTCTCTTTTCACTTTCTATCCAGAATGCAATAGTCTTGGAAGCCAGCTAACAACAAACAATCAGGGCAGTCTTGGTCACAAATTAAAATTCGGCTCAATTCACCACACGAACATTATTTCGAAAGACGTATGATTATGATGATAAGAACTCACCGGCAGAGTGGCCCCGGTTTGTGGCGTCGTGGTCACTGTCGCCTTGTTCGCTATCTCCGTGACCGCTGTCTTTCGAGCTCACGATGTCTGCTTCTTGGAATGCCGAACTGGAGGAGAGAGGCAGAATATAGTTGGTCACAGAGGGACAGGAGAACGAAAAGAATTCATTAAATGAAAGGCCAGGAGAGTGCAAAAGACAGAGAAAGGGGGAGTGAGAGAGAGAGAGAGAGAGAGAGAGAGAGAGAGAGGAGAGAGAGAGAGAGAGAGAGAGAGAGAGAGAACCAAAGAGAATCAGAACCCGCCAACGCATAGCTGCATTAATACCGTCACGGCGGCCATCACAATTCTAAATTGGATGTTACACATGGCATGTAATGAAATCCAGTCTTAGAGCTTTAATAGGCGCCGCTCTGCCAGTTATGGGACTGGTGCCAAATTGAAGAGCTACATTACGGACACACAGGGAACCATGTAGCCTCTCAGAGCCACAATTAATGATGCAGAATCCACAAGACTAATACTGATGGGTGTAATATTCAGTTTTATAGATCTGTGAATAGACTGTGGTTCCCGTTGGCCAGCTGGATGTTAGCGGTCCTCTGACAGTGAATGATTATGTGGTTCGCCTGGCTCAGCACATTGTTGATATCCAGATGTGTGTGCATCTGTGTGTGTATGCATGTGTGTATGAGAGAGAGAGAAAGAGAGAGAGATAGGTCGTGCGGAAGAAAGACAGTGACTGCTTTTCGCTACCTGTTAACACGTCTTGGTCTGTCCACCAGGTAGCTTAGTTCCGCGCGTTGATGTTTATTCTACAAAACCCATAAAAAAAACAAAACAGGTCATCTCAACTAAAATAGACACACAGGTGAATACGTCGATTGGAGAAACACAGGTGACCACAAATGATACATTAGCATAGAAGAGTTGAAAACTATTTTTGCTGTGGCGCAAAAAACAACGGACGTTGAAAGCATCCACTTGCACGCACGTATCCACTTAATGACTGGGTGAGAAGAGAGCAGTGGAGAGTGGGTTAGGAGGCGATTGAATGTGTAAATGATTGAGCCAGCCTACGCTGGGACTGAACAACCTTTGTTCACGCTGCTGCCATGCTGGGTCGTGCAGAGAATACTTAAAGCACAGCAAAGGCAAGACTGTGACTGGCTGTCTGGCAAAACTCCAGCCACACTGCAATCAACAAAAAAAGCTTCAAGTCCTCAAAGCTCCCCGGTGCAAAACGTACAGGCTGAGCATAAAATGGGGCCACCGAATTATTTACCTTTTTTCTTCTAATGTTTGCTGCCTCGTTATAGTTCGGTCATCCAAATAAAATTAAAAAGAGGATCGTTTAGAAACTGACATTACGAGAACCATCTGTCATCTTTCTCACAGAAAGTTTAGTTTTTTGGCTATTTTTTTTTTTTTACAAAAATAAAGCTTCCCAGTACTGAAATTTTGATGTGAATTTTGATGAATAAAATTAACTATGAAGAGGATCTCTGTTGTCTAAATTAGTGTCAAGTGGCCTTGTAATTACTGAATATAACCACGGTAAACACTGAACATGTGTGATCTGTGACCACGAGGTCAGATTATTCCTATCAATGCAAATGAAAAAAATTACTTTCAATAATATAAAAGCTACTTCAATGACTCAAAGATGTTGCCTGACTGGAATAATACCCATATGAACTCATAGCCACATGAGAGTTAACAATTGACGCGTCTCATCACCAATTTAGGTATGACAATGATTGAAGGCCACAAAGCTAAATAGCGAGTCAATAGAAATTCCATCTGTGGAAGGACTTTGTTTTGACATGGTTTGAATAGAAAACATGAAACACATGGTTGGGTGTTTATTTCTGCCCATGTGATAGTGTTAAATGTTAACATTCTAGTGCATCTTGTCATGGGGGAGTGGGGTGGGGACAATTGTGATTATTTTTTTTTTTTTTTACCTCACTGGAAAGAATGCTGCCGTTGGATATGATGTCTGGTTGTTGGTCGCTGTAACCAGTAACTAAGGCGCCACACGGGTTGGTGTGATCCGTATCAGTGCTTCGGGAGGGACTGCATGGTTTTAGGAACATCAGATCAGTTTTGGCAGACTCTGGTGTCAGACACACTTGGTAGCAGTAGGAGTTTTGGTTCTGGTGGTGGTGGGAGCCAAATCCCCCTCCCACACTTCCCACTCCAGACTCCTCCACGGGTACCTGCCCCACAGGCCCAACGCCTGATGTCACATTGGTGCTCTGAACCAACATGATGTCGGACTTGCTGAGCTTCTTCTGCTTGCGGCCTCGAGTGTGCCGGCTACAGCAGGAGCCGCAACACATGCAACAGTCACCGGCCAACAGGCAGGTGTACAGGTTGAGTTTCTTGTCCTTCTGGCAGCGCACGGCCAAGACAATCATAGCCAAGAGGAAGATAAAGGACACGGAGCCGAGGGCTATGATCAGAATGAGCGTCAGGTCAAGAGAGGTCTCCTTTGCCTTCGAGGCGGAGCCACGATCCCCACTGCGACCTTCAACCACACTGTCCACTAATATCACACTCACGCTGGCCGAGGATGACAGGGGGGGCTGCCCGTGGTCCCGCACTTCTATTAGTAGGTCATAATGGACCTGAGAGTCCCGCTTGTGAGCCATCCGCCGGGCGGTCCTCAGCTCTCCAGTCCTCCAGTCCATGCGGAACATGCCCAACTCGTTGCCCCGCAAGATGCTGTAGGACAGCCGTGCGTTCTCGCCATCGTCCGCATCCATGGCCACGACGCGTGTCACAAGGTAGCCAGGCTCAGCAGCGCGCGGCAGGGGCTCCTTCGCCGTGCCATTTTTACCAATGGGCGCTATGACAGTTGGGGCGTTGTCGTTTTGGTCCACAATGATAACATTCACAGTGGCATTTGAGAAGAGCTCAGGTGTTCCCTCATCCTTAGCCTGGACCATGAAGCTAAACTCTTTGAGCTGCTCATAATCGAAAGAGCGCAGTGCGTAAAGGTAACCGGTGTCCTGATTTATGGAAACATAAGTGTCCACAGACATGCCCTGTATGTCACACTCCAATATGGAGTAAGTAATAAGAGCGTTCTGGCCAATATCAGGGTCTAAAGCGCTCACAGCGTGAATGAAAGCCCCGGGCACATTATTCTCAGTCACATACACGTCATAAACCACCTGCGTGAAACGGGGCGCGTTGTCATTCTCATCCGAAACGTGCACTTTAATGGACTTGCTGGCGGCAAGAGCGGGCTGGCCCTTGTCTTTTGCCACCACTGTGATGGTGTAGGACTCCGTTGTCTCTCGGTCCAGCGGGCCGTCCGTCACGATGGTGTAGTAATTTTTGAAAGACGACTTGAGCTTAAAAGGGACGTCTCCCAGGATCTCGCAACTCATTAAACCGTTCTCGCCTGAATCGCGATCCGAGACGCTGAAAAGTGCAATGACTGTGCCCGGGGCGTCCTGCTCGCTCACGGACTCAGTCACAGTGCTGAATCCAATCTCTGGAGTGTTATCGTTCACGTCAACGAGTTTCACGAGCACTTTGCAATGAGCGGGGACGGCGTTCGCCCCCAAATCTTTCGCTTGCACGTAAATCTGGTGCGTGTTGCTCTCTTCGTAGTCCACCTCACCCGCCACCTCTATCCTGCCTGTTCTGGCATCGATGCTGAACAAGTCTTTAATCCGCGGAGTGTTGTGGTTGCTGAAGGAATAAATAATTTCCCCGTTTTGCCCCTCGTCAACGTCAGTGGCGTTGAGCTGAATCACTTGGGTGCCCACGGGGGAGTTTTCCCGTAAATTAACCGTGTAGACGGACTGCTCAAAAGTGGGCGCGTTGTCGTTGGAGTCGAGAACTTTCACGACTAAGAGCGCGGTTCCGGTGCGCTGCGGGTTGCCCCCGTCCACGGCGGTGAGCACGTAGCGGTGAACCGCCTGCTGCTCCCTGTCAAGGGGCTTCTCCAGCACTAGCTCGGCAAACTTGTTCCCGTCGCTTTGAGTCTGCACGTCCAGGTAAAAATTGTTGTTATTGGTGATCGCGTATGTGCTGAGAGCGTTTGCGCCCACGTCTGGGTCGAAGGCGTTTTCCACTGGGAAGCGCGTCCCGGGAATGGCGCTCTCGGATATCTCCACCGAAATGTCCGGCTCGGGAAAACTGGGTGGATTGTCGTTGATATCCAACACTTCGATTTCGACGCGAAAGAGTTCCAACGGGTTCTCCAAAAACACTTCCAGGTGCAATAGGCACGGGATGGTCTGTTTGCAGATTTCTTCTCGGTCAATTTTCTCCCTTACCACGAGCGCGCCGTTTTCTAAATTCATTTCTAGATAGGGCGTCCGCGAACTAGGCACAGTCTGGAAGCGGCGAGCGGAAAGTTTGGTAATGTCCAGCCCCAAATCCTCCGCGATATTCCCAACCACAGTCCCGGGCTCCTGCTCCTCTGCTACGGAGTAGCGAAGCTGAGACAGCGCACCATCCAGGATGGAAACCAGAAAAAACAACCGAATCATGTCTGCTTCCTCTCTGCAAAGTGCACTTCGAGAAAAAAAAAAAAAAAGTTGTTGAAAAAAATTTTATTCCTTATTTTTTACCAGCAGCGCGCATTTCCCAAGTTATCTGCCTTAAAAATGGCAGCGAGATTAAAATGGGGGAAAAGGTTTCCGTTTGTGAAAATCCCCTCCTTTGACTCGGGTAAGTGTAACATCTAGTCGTTTGAGATGTGTGAAGCACAGCCATCTGTTTTAATCAATTGTGCACCGAGCTGCGAGTTCTGGCGTCGGACTGTAGCCAGGCTGCATAGCAAACACTTCCTGTGCGCAGAAACACACTGTTCCCTTCTTCACACACACCAAAAAAAAAGAAAAGTCACTCGACAAAAGAAGCAATTCCTGCCTTGTAGAGGGGACGGGGAGAGGAAAAAATATCTACAATTTCTATATGAAGACTCTAACGAATACAAGGGCTTTTTCTTAACCTATGTGCGTGAATGTAATCTGTGCGTCCGTGCGCTCAAAGCGGATGATGTTCTCTGCTCGGCTTCTGTCAAGCGAGTGTGAGCTGCGGGTTGGTTTTGCGCACAGCTTCTTTCCCCACCAGCCAATGGTGAGCTCAAGGACCGCGCGTAATGCCCCCTGATTGGGGCTCCGCGATGCCAGCAAGCGCTCCCACTCGAGCGTCTTAACAAAACCAGTTCGGCACAGTTGCGCTTCTCATCTCCCCCCCTCTTCTCCTCCAGGCCTTGCTTCCGTGGTAACAGGGAAATTAAATGTTTTACACATTCGTCGAAATAAGAAACTGCAATAATAGAGATGATTGGAAGGAACCAGCGGGGCTGCACGTACTCTGTCGAGGGAATGCTTTTTGGGTCCAGAATGGTGGCTACCTCTTATAATTAGATCGTCATAAACTGGCTGTCCCTTAAATTTTAGCAAACAGACGTCGGAATGTGACCAGCAGCTAGCAATGCAATTATTGCAGCGTTGTATTAATTTGCAATGGACTGGAACAAATATGTGCATGAGCCATCGTATACAGTTGTGTGTGTGTGTGTGTGTGTGTGTGTGTGCGTGGCAGGTGTGTATATATACTGTATCTCACACAAACACACACACACACACACAAACACGCACACACACACACGGTGTTGGGACAATATCTCAGGGCTCAATACGTACATGTTCTGTATAAAGTTCGAGTGCATGTTGTTTGGGAGTTGTCACCAAACGGGTTTCCCATCAGAGCGCGATCACACATGGGTTGCTTTAATTCAGTTTAATGAAGCATTCCGCTTTAGTCCCACCGTGATGCTAATAGCTTGGAGTCTATTAGTTCCTCTATCTTCCACTTTTTTATCATTAAGTCTCCTCACATGCTGGCCTTCACTGTATGCGCAGTTGCATCATCCGCTAATTTAATTCACAATGAATATATTAAATATGCAAATTTTTTCAAATGGGTGGTTTCCGAGGGTGGCATAAATAATTGAGGTGGTACTTGTGTGCATTTTTTCTTTTTTTTTTTTTTTTTTTGAGACGGCGATCACAAAGACGATGAAAAGGGGTGTAATTGAAATTAATTAGCATAAGTCTCCTAATCCAAATGTAATAGACGGGGCACAACAATATAGACTATAATGCAAAGCGACGTGCCCATTGTGGAGTGGATTAAACAACGATTCTGCATCTAGCCACGCAAGTCAGAAGAAACAAAGAACAGACGTTCGATAAATTTTCACCCATGTCTGAGCCAGAGCTGTGTGACTGAATCGAGCTGACACTCGATGTAAGATCTCGCGGCCCTCTCTCTCTCTCTCTCTCGCTCTCTCTCTCTCTCTCTCTCTCTCTCTCTCTCTCTCTCTCTCTCTCTCTCTCTCTCTCTCTCTCTCTCTCTCCTCTCTCTCTCTCTCTCTCTCTCTCTCTCTCTCGCTCGCTCCCTCCTCTCAGTAACAGCCAATTGTAGAGACCAACGTCGCCCCCTGGTGTTTGCATCTTTTCTCCAGTCCATTTTTGACCACTTATTCAGTTGAAGGTCAGGGGCCAGCTGGAGCCCCGAAAGTACGCCAGCCACCATTTTTATTGATAAGTATTTTTTCTTTTCACCAGTTATTTTGAACTCATAGTTATCAGTTGAGACACACAAACATTTCTTCAGCCCAGTCCTGGTTAAGATGGAAGCAAATAAAATAAACGCTGCGGACACAGATACTGACAGAATTGACCCGAAATAACAGTGTGTCACTAATGGCTTTTTACAGTGAGGAGATAAAAGCAGGGCAAACATTTTACGGGTGCATGCACATGATGACATATAGGAGACACTTTCAGACATGTCTGTACCCTTTTAGGCCCAGAAAAGGAACAGGTGTTCTCATCTAGACACGAATTTGTGATTAGATACCAGACTAAATCCTGAGCAGACAAATGACAAGATAGAACAATGAATGATAGTTGACATGATAATGCCAAGTGAAGCATTGAAAGTCATATAACTCAAATGTAGAGTTGTGTGTACTCGCAAATACATGAATAACAAATTAAGAGCCGAATAATGATTCTGAAAGTGTGGTACTACTACTGCTATTGGGACATGGGCTCCGTTACTGGTAGGTGAAACAACCAATTTCTAGTAGAGTTTAGTTATACAGTAATTGTCTTCTAAGTACAGTAAACTAGCATTTTGTCATGCTGTTTGTTGTCAAACTTTATGTAGTTATGTTTTTAATTAAAATTTAATGAGCAACACATTTTATTGGTATCATTATTTTTAAAAAGTTTTTTTTTATTTTCCAGTATTTAAGTGCATTGTTAATATTCAGATCGCTCAGAATTTTACAGTGATTCAGATTAATGTTAAATATATATTTTACAAATAAAAGTCTTTCTTGTGTTTGATGAACACTTGGGCCTACTTCGCCACTGCATTTTAATGTTGGTCATGATGGTAGTACTCAAAAAGCAAAGTATTATTTTGGTGGTACTTGGTCTCTGTCACGAGTTCCACATTTTCAATTTTAGTCTCTCACGGTCAAATTATTGTGTATGCTCTGAAGAATTCTTCACTCTCCCACATAAATTGTTTTTGTTTTTTTAGCTAATCAGAGCTTTTCAATTGCTTCACACATTACTTTGAACCTGATAAGAAAATAACAGTAATACTTGAATCACAAGAACACATTAGATGGAGTGATTAATACTCATTTAATAGAAAATACAGTTATTCATTTAATGCAGCCCTTAAAACTTGTTGATACATCCACTAAACTTCTCAAAACTCCAGATAATTGAGTACTTTTAGGAAGAATCCTAACATTGGTGAAGTGATTTAATGTGGGCGTGTCTCTATACCTGGTTTAGTCTCTCCAATGCATAGTGTATTGTATTTTGAATTTTACATAAAACATTCAATAAAATGTTAAATTTGGGCCATTAATTGGACACTCTAAATTGCCCCTAGTTGTGATTGTGAGTGCAGCTGTTTGTGTCTATGTTCCCTGAGATTGGCTGGCAACTAGTTCAGGGTGTACCTCCTGCCCTCCTGCCTGAGAAAGGTGGGATAGACCCGAGCACTGCTGCGACCCTTGTGAGGATAAACGGCTAAGAAAATAAATGGATGGATTTAATTTTGGCTGTAACAGTACCCCAAAAATGTCATGTTGATACTAACTTGGCTTTGTAGTCAAGTTCTAGCTCACAATCAGTCAAGCAAGCCTTTTTATTTGGCTACCTCACTCAGTAAGGGAACAAAACGCAAATAAATAAATACAACTTTATGAAACAGATTTACGGTATTGACATTCAAAATTTAAAATGTAAACTAAATTGCCCGTAGGTACAAATGTAAGTGTGAATGGTTGCTTGTTTCTGTGTGCCTTGTGATTGGCTGGTAGCTAGTTAGGGCGTACCCTGGCTATTGCCTGAAGATCATTGAGTTAGGCTCCAGCACTCCAGCGACCCTTGTGAGGATAAACGGCTCAGATAATAGATGGATGAATGTATGCTTTTGTGATTGCAGCCAAAGCAGTGTCTAATAATAAATATTGCTTTGGCACCATCCTTGTTCATCTTGGTGCTAGGGCACTATGTTGAAGTGTGCTCAGGAGCAAAAGTTAGACAAAGTAAAGTTGCTACCATCATGTGACAGTTCTGGTGTAGATGAATTACTTAATCGTGAGGCAGTTTCACTTTCTAACCATTGCAAAAATACATTTTGGAATTCAATATGCCGTGTACTATAGCAAATGTTCTGTACTGAAAAATCTAAACTCACAAATTTCTACACCACGACTGAGATAGTTCACACTCTTATATATATATCTTATATATACCTATCTAATATATATATATGTATATATATATATAAGATATATATATATATATCTTATATCTTATATATATATATTACACATACTTGGAATTTGGTCATGGAGTGGTCATTACTTATTCTTTTGTGGTGACAAATGGCTTATAAAAATTATATCATAGCGAGAGATTTTGGGAGGGGCAAACAAACAAACTGTGGCCAGTCTGTTGGCTCTCCCCCAGAAGGCCATTAAAATTTCATACTCTGAACAAAAATGCAATTAAGACATCATTAAGGGGGTTAGTACCCCAAAGGATATACCTCCCGCATATGACAAAGATCTCTAATAAGCTAGTACATTGCTGCAGTTGAAAACAGTTCTTTGGAGAGTACAAAAGAACTGAGCTGTGGGTATCTGCAATGGGAGAAAGTGGGACAACGGTCGTTTTGTGAACTGAAGTCTGTAATGTTTGCATTCAAACAGAATGTCACAGAAGTTAATCGAATGAAATTCCCTTTTTGATCCATAACAAAAAAAAGCATCTTGTAAACTTTTATGATGCTAATATTGATTTTCTAGAGTTCGATGGTCATAACTGCTTGAGGGTTTGTAAAATGATCAGAATGAGTCAGTAAACAACTAATGCTGATGAAAACATTACAGAGTGAGATAACCAAGCCAAACATTCAGTTTCATAATACAGATCCAAAACAAAATGTAGAAATTGTTGGTTGAAAATTAGATACAGATGTTATATAAGAAACAACAAACAAACATGCAGAATTGTTTTGTTTGTAACTATCTAGTTCCCTGATAGAGATTAGCAATAAGAGTGCTGTGCACCCAGATCAGGAAAGACGCATGTACAAAATGGATGTTTGTTGCCTCAGCTCAAAGTGTGTGTATGATCAGTGTCTATCCCAGACAGTTGCAGGGTGACTCTTGGGCCTTGGGGCTATTACTCGGGCTGATGGATGGAGGGACAGCAAAAGGAGTGGTGGTGAGAAACTGCAAAAGGTGGAAAAGACGTAGGGATAGATGGGGCTCAAAGGAAGACTCGGACAGTAGATTAGGGCAGCCTAAGAGGATGGTTGGTGTGAATGGAAGAACAGGGGCCTCTGGAGGGTGAGGTGTTAAAGTGTGTGGAGGAGGGTTGAAGCAAAAGGTGGTGAAGAGATGGCAATCTGGGAGATGGGCTTGACAGCAGTGAATGGTGCTGACATGAAATGGAAAAAAAAGGTTTTTTAGCACACAAACTCAAGCTGATATTATTTGAAGTGGTTGGTTTTCACAAAGGATCATCATGAGTTCTGTACATGTGGTACCTATCATTTCTTACTACATCACTTGGATATAGAAAATGCAATTACAAATGATGAGAGGTAATGGTGAGGTGAAAGTCTCAAGAAAAAGGAGAACTGAGGTCTTTAGTGCTGCTTACGGCATATCCCAGAATTCCCCAGATATCATGCAAATCTGCACCTTTTGAGCATAAAAGTGAGCAGCTGCTTTAAGGCAATGTCATGGCAGGGTTCCAATGATTGATTCAGCATTGCCTAGCCACTCTGCCCGTTACAATCATGGGTGAGTACATTGAAATAGAAGGCCAATACTGAGTACATGGGGATACACTTGAAGTATTGACTTGATTGGACCGAAGTGTGTGTATGTAAAGACTAGTGGAAAGGTGGTTGACTGGTTACAGCGTTGGGCTCACAGTTCTGAGGACTCAGATTGAAAGAGATTTTCATGTTCTCCCTGTACATGCCTGGCTTTTCTCCGGGCACTCTGGTTTCTTCCCACATCCCAAAAACATGCATTTATTGGAGACTCTAAATTGCCTCTTGGTGTGAACGAGAGTACCACTCTTGTTTGTCTATATGCGCTGCGATTGGCTGGCAACCAGTTCATGGCGTACCCTGCTTCCTGCCTGTTGACAGCTGGGATATGCTCCAGCACTCCTACGACCCTCGTGACAATAAGCAGCTCAGAAAATGGATGGATGGATGGATGGATGAGGTAACTAGTGGCTTTGACTCTCCACTGATCCCTCTAAGATAAAACATGGACACCGTAATCAAAAAGAGTTATTGCATTTTGTCACAATTTAAAAGAGTTCCCGTATGTCATAATAACATGTCGATGGCAAGTATTTATCAAAAAAAGACTTATTTTGATTGTGTATTTCTTGCCTTGGTGATAATTCATTTTAGTGGCTGCTCTGTATCCAGCAGTGCACCATTCCTCATCCAGTTCCAAATTCAGATCGGCCAATAGCAAGCAGTCTTTAGATTAACAATCAGTGGCCACATTCGGGCTCACTCATCTGAGCGTGTTCCCAGCTAGTAGTTCTCTAGAGCTGGCCCCTCTTAGGAACATTTGATCAACTTATTATTAGTCTTGCAAGGATCGCGATTTGGCAGCACGGTGGCTCAGCTGGTGAAGCGTTGGCCTCACAGTTTTGAGGACCCGGGTTTAATCTCGGCCCTGCCTGTGTGAAGTTTGCATGTTCTCCCCGTGCCTGCGTGGTTTTCTCCGGGTACTTTGGTTTCCTCCCACATCCCAAAAACAAGCAACATTAATTGGACACTTCAAATTGCCCCTCGGTGTGATTGTGAGTGCTACTATCGTCTGTCTCCATGTGCCCTGGGATTGGCTGGCAACCAGTTCAGGGTGTACCCTGACTCCTGCCAGTTGACAGCCGGGATAGGCTCCAGCACTCCCTGCGACTCTCGTGAGAATAAGCAGAAAAGAAAATGGATAGATGCATGGGTCGTTATTTACCCTGTATGGTGGTCCTTTCTTATTATACAATGAAGAAAATAAATATTTGAACTCCATGTTATATTGCTAGTTCTCCTACTTAGAAATCATGGAGGGTTTCAAATTTTCATCGTTGGTGCATGTCCACTGTGAGAGAGATGATCTAAAAAGAAAATCCAGAAATCACAATGAATGATTTTTTCATGATTTATTTGTGTGATGCAGCTGCAAATAACTATTTTAACACCTGTCGATCAGTTAGAATTCTGACCCTCAAAGACCTGTTAGTCCACCTTTAAAAGTCCAAATATTAACCTGACTCAGATGAACCTGTGCGAGGTTGTTAGCTGCATAAAGACACCTCTCCCCCCATACAATCAGTAAGACTCAAACTTGTAACATGGCCAAGACCAAAGAGCTGTCCAAAGACACCAGAGACAAAATTGTACAACTCCAAATGGCTGGAAAGGGCTACGGAGAAATTGCCAAGCAGCTTTGTGAAAAAAGGTCCACTGTGGAGAAATCATTAGAAAATGGAAGAAGTTAAACATCGCAGTCAATCTCAATCTGAGTGGAGCCTCATGTAAGATATCACCTCCTGGGGTCTCAATGATCCTTAGAAAGGTGATGAATCAGCCCAGGACTACACGACAGGACTTGGTCAATGACCCAAATAGAGCTGCGACTACAGTTTCCAAGATGACTGTTGGTAACACACAAAGAAATCATGGTTTGAAATCATGCATGGCACGGAAGGTTCCACTGCTTAAACCGGCACATGTCAAGGCCCGTCTTAAGTTTGCCAATGACCATTTGGATGATACAAAGGAGTCATAGGAGAAAGTTTTGTGGTCAGATGAGACCAAAATGGAACTTTGTGATCATAATTCCACGAACCGTGTTTGGAGGAAGACAAATGATGAGTTTACTCCCAAGGATACCATCTCTACTGTGAAGCATAGAGGTGATAGCATCATGCTTTGGTGATTTTTTTTTTTGCACATCAGACATGACGAGTGCACTGTATTAACGAGAGGATGACCGCGGCCATGTATTGTGAGATTTTGGGGAACAACTTCTTTCCCTCACTCAGAGCATTGAAGTTGGGGCGTGGCTGGGTCTTTCAAGACGACAATGACCCAGAGCACACAGCCAGGAAAACCAAGGAGTGGGTCCATAAAAAGCATATCAAGGTTCTGGCATGGCCTAGCTAGTCTACAGACCTAAACCCAATAGAAAATCTTTGGAGGGAGCTGAAACTCCATGTTTCTCAGTGACAGCCCAGAAACCTGTCTGATCTAGAGAAGATCTGGGTGGAGGAGTGGGGCAAAATCCCTCCTGCAGTGTGTGCAAACCTGGTGAACAATTACAGAAAATGTTTGACCTCTGAAATTGCAAACAAAGGCTACTGCACCAAATATTAACATTGGTTTTCTCAGGTGTTCAAATCATTATTTGGAGCTGTATCACACAAATAAATCGTTAAAAAAATCATCCATTGTGATTTATGCATTTTTCTTTTTAGATTATCTCTCTCACAGTGGACATGCACCTCCGATGAAAATTTCAGACCCCTCCATGATTTCTAAGTGGGCAAACTTGCAATATAGCATGGCGTTCAAATACTAATTTTCTTCACTGTATAAATGGGAACTGTTTAGTTAAGTGAGGTCTGTTTCATCTTTTTATGCGCTTCTTTTCTGTTCCCTCCATTGTCAAATAAGTGATCGAGTGGGACCTTGACTCAACATTCCATGCCATTATTGCTTTGTTTGTGCATTCCCATATGACACACTAAAAATGCATGTTTATCAGAATCAGAATCATGTATGTCAATTATATCAAAACACAACACAAATTTCTCACCTGTGATTGGAGCCGGTCTAGTACAACAACAGACATGTGCATTGACAAAAAACAACAAAACAAAACAAACAAAACCCCCCAAAAAACACACATTATGGTGCGTCACTGATATTGACTCACTTTGTGGCAACTATGTTGTAATGCCAATACAAATTTATTTTCTGTTGAGAATCATATAAAAAGTCCTTTAGCAATTTAAAGCAGTTTGAAATGACTAAAAGAGCAATTATCTCCTGGTGCAATGACATTTGTCCAAATGGTGAAGAATCTTCAACAAATCTAAGCAGTTTAAAACGACGAGTCATGAAAATAAAAATCTAAACCACAGAGGTCAGGGGAACAGGCCTGTAGTCATTAAATCCAGAGACTTCAGGTTTCTTGGGTACTGGGATGATGGTGGAATGTTTGAAACAGGATCTATTGCAGATTTCTTTGAAAATTAGAGTGAGCTAATCTGTGCAGAGTTTGAGGGCGAATGAGGACAGAAGGTCTAGGCCTTCTGTTTTATTGATCTTCTGTTGTTGATATTAGGTTCTGATGTCTCACATCCTGTTTGTGGATGTTCCATGTAGAAGAGGCAGTCAGAGGTGTGATAGTGGTCGATGGTGCGGGTTGGCATGGGACGTGATAGTTTTATCGAGTTCGAGTTCAGGGTCAGCGGTGCGGCATTTGTGTTAGCTTGATGAGTAATGTAGACATTGCCAAAGATGAAAGTGGTGAACTCACGTGGCAAGTAGAATTATTTACAGTTCAACTTCATGTTGCAGTGAGTGCTGAGCTCTATGACGTCAGTACACCGTTTTTTTTGTTGATATAGTAGCATTTTCTGCAGCCTTTTGTTTTACCTGATAACTCCGTGACACGGTCTGCCTGGTGTAGTTGGAAGCCCAAAAGCATATGCCATTGGGAACGCGATCTATGTTTCTGTGAAGCACAGGGAGTGGGACGTCAGAAGTCTTTATTGGTCTTTGTGAGAAGATGAAGCTCGACCATTTTTTTGGGTATGGAGTGTAGATTTGTGAGGTGAATTGACGGGTGGAGCATTTGGAATACTTTCATACAGAGTTAACCTGTATTCTGTCCACTGCTGTCACCGCTCCAGTAAGTAACTCCAGAGTAAAAAAAAAAAAGATCAATTTGTGAAAGTTGGTTAAAGAAAGTTCAGGGTAGACTCTCTAATGTTGAGCTAGTCGTCTCTTGTGTACATGAGTCATGTAATATCATGAAAGATGAATGAATAACACAAAAACAGAGAATACCAGAGAGCACTCAACCGAGGCAACCACATGGCAAGGCGGCATCTTGAAACAATCACATATTACGGCCGTTGGGCAATCAGTGAGCCTTGGTGAGCATTAAGGGGCATGTGTGTACCACGTTGTCCACATGAGTCAGCCATTGGCAGGTAGTTGGCTGGGAGTTAACTCAATCAGAATTTGCAAATGATGTTTCACCTTCATGGTTTGCTTGACTTAGAGTAAAACGGAGTATAGAATGCATAGTTCAGTTGGAGAACCCTTCCAGCATGTGCGCAGGCCCAGATTTGACAGGGAATTCTCCGACGTATTTTAGGCTTGCTCCACCCAGAGTGCGTAAATCAAAGGTTTGAGATGGAAGAATGCACACAGCCAGAAGAGTGGAGTTGCGTGTCTTTTCTGACTTACAGACACAGAAGAATTGTGTGCACTGTGCTCCTAGCAAGAATAATAATGATGACACTTAAGGAAATTGAGGAAGAAATTTATTCAGCCGAACATACAGTAAATTTACACCCATTTATTGTAAGAATTACAGTTACAGTGATCAATGCCCTATGGTGTGCCTTTCACGGTCTGCATCGCAATGACAGAGCACAAGCTCGATGATACAAGATATTCAATATTTTTTTCAGTTGATAACACCACCACTCTAGAAACATCTCAGTAAACAATCTGTGCATATCTCAGTATGACCACTGGCTCTGATGTTCTCCGCCTGGGGTCTGTTTGGTGATGCAGTGTTTGCCTCCTCGACTGGCTCTCCTCCTCCTGTGGCTCCAAGCTTCACACCTTCGTATATAGAAAACTGCATTTTCCGAGTCTCCCCTGACAGTAGCCTGATCTTTGTACTCATATTCATCTTAGCTGGAACTTTGTTCTTCGTCTAATGCACTGGCCTTTTTCTCCCTAGGGTTAGGTGAGGTGCCCTCAATCACATTCCTCCTACACTCTTTCTGTCACACTCTTGCTCTTGGAAACAATGAAAACTTTAATGCCATAAAGATGCAAGAGATGCTTACATGTTAAATGATCAATTATGTGTTTATAATATATATTCTGCAAGTACATTGCAAGAAAAAAAAAGTAATTGTGAGTCTGTTTTCCTATAAATCTACAACATTAAAAACACATTAAACACATTAAAACCTGAAGCTGTTGTGTAATGTACTTGACGTAAGAATGTAGACTCATTTTAGTATTGTGAAAACCTTCTTGCTCACAAATGTCCATTAAGGTC
Source organism: Syngnathoides biaculeatus (assembly GCF_019802595.1). Taxonomy (NCBI): domain Eukaryota; kingdom Metazoa; phylum Chordata; class Actinopteri; order Syngnathiformes; family Syngnathidae; genus Syngnathoides; species Syngnathoides biaculeatus. Next base: position 5,114,811 of record NC_084648.1, on the reverse strand, counting down.
GTAAAATGAAGAAAAAGAAACTGTGAACTGACACCCTTGCCTCTACTATCACTGGAGAAAAGTTGATGGTCAAACTATTGCAATATACACCATTTAAGTCAACAAAGATTTTATGTTTGTGTATGTGTGTGTGTGCAATACAGAGAGCGTTTGGCATTCAAATAACGAACCAGAATATAAAATGCTTCAACTTCAAACTGCTTTGGAGGATGCTGCCGCTTTCCTTTGGGCTTTTTCGGATGTTTGAGCATATCTTTGTTTATTTAAGCATTGTTGCATTGAAAGTTCACGACACTGTACTGGTTTTGTTGCAGTGTTCTGTGGAATTGTGAATATACCTAAACCTCATAATCACCAAGAAACAGCTTGCTTTTTCCACTGTATTAAAGCCTTGAAATTCTGCCAGTCTATTAGGGGACGCTATGTGTGTGTCAATGGAGTGAGGAAGGTTTGCTTGCTGGTATTATTGGTAATTAGCTCCAAACCCAATTCCCCCAAGACAGAGAGTGAAACACCAATGTATTGTTATGGTTTCAGTGTTGTTCCAGGTAGTATCTCTTAAGTCGTGACTCCATAATCCTCTCATATTTGTTTGGATGAAAAAGTGGACTTAATTTGTATGGTTCAGGCTCAGCCTCAAATGAGCTTGCATGGGAGAGGTATGCGGAGAATTATAGTTTGCTGGAGTACTTTATCTGTCCCTTGATTTATGTCTACTGGTGCAGTCATGGGTCTCTTTTCAGCTCTGTCAAGTGTACTTAATCATTATTAAATTAATTTCTTGATGTTTGTCAAAATAATCAGTCTGCCATCTGCAGAAAAGCTGGCTAGTGCTATGCGACCATTCTTGTCAATGCAGTAATTCCAGCATAGGTCAAAAGTCAACCACTGATTTGTGTTGTTGTTATTGTCTCGGCAGTTTTAACGACTGGTACCAAGAAGGGAAAGCGATTGCCTCAATAGCAAAAGTATATGAATAAAGGTACTGGTACACACACCTTAGTGAGTTAGTTAATCACTCCCTTAAAGATAGATAGATAGATAGATAGATAGATAGATAGATAGATAGATAGATAGAGATAGATAGATAGATAGATAGATAGATAGATAGATAGATAGATAGATAGATAGATAGATAGAGATAGATAGATAGATAGATAGATAGATAGATGGATTGAGGCAAACCATAAAGAACCACTGAGTCAAAATGGTAAAAAGAAAATAGAATGGCTGCCTTTATGATAAACAAGAGCTTTGTAGGTGCAGTATGATAACTAATAAAAGTCCATGAAATGAACAATGCCGGAGTAAGGATGGAAGGTTGGGGGATGGGATGGGGCCGACCCAGGAGTCTCTACAATCAGCTGAGGCATTGCAGAGTTTACTTGCTGTCAGGACAAAGAACCTCTTGAAGTGCTCAGTATCAAGAGAGCAATCAAATGCAAATGCTGCTCTTTCCTAAAAAAAGGCACCGAAGAAGTTGACATACATGTCACTGTTTAATGAACACAAATGTACCTTTTTCACTCTTGAACATTTTTTAGGGCCATACAATGCCTTCGACATTATAGATCAGGTTTGGCGGAGGCATTGTCTGTACCATAATTTTTGCATTTCCACCACAGTGAGGGTTTGAATATTTGCTTGCACCTGTCTGTTTCTCCTAGGCTTGGATGGGGTCTCTCCGATTAATGTCATCTTTTTTCCATCCATACATCCATCGAGCAGAAGACAGTCTACATTCTAAACTGGTTCCCAGTCAGTCCTAGGGCACACAGACAACCATTCACACTAACATTCGCACCGCCACTGAGTGGGAACTCAACCCACACTGCCTGCACTTAAATCAGGCGAATGCACCACTGCATCAGTGATCGCACTTTCTACCTGCATTCTAAAACCATTCATGGTAGGCAGTGGTGGCTCCTGATATGGGAAGTCGCCCGAGGGTGGCATTCTGTGGGGGGCTGCACAGAAAATCTGTTGAAAATGGATGTTTCCACTTAAAAAAGTGCTTAATTGTTGGTTGGGGATGATTAAAATGTGGTAACCTGATGTAATTTCCTCCCCTTATCCTTGAAAATAATAAAACAATTTGTTAGTTTCACAAATTTTAATCAAATGAACTGATGTAGATTTTCAAATTAAGTAGATTCAAATTAGTTTTTTTTTTTCAACGAAAAGTTTGGTGTGGAAGAATATGACCTGAGTCATCTCATCAAAAATCAAACACAGATTGTGAGCCAGACCCCCTTCTACAACATCTACAACCTTACAAATCCTCTTCTGGAGATGAATTCCACTTGTATGAAGTCCTTCAAGAGGAATGTAAAGCTGAGTGTCCAACCACTACTGACTGAATACCTGTAGTCTGTATTGCTTACATGAAGGCAGGCTTTTATGTAATCACTTTCCCTAATGATCATACCGTCTCGTACATTTTTCGATACCTCTTCATTGAACGTTACAAAAAGTATGTGACCAGAGTAATGTTGACATATCTGATTGTAGAAAATCATGTGTAAAACGTTTGTACAATGCGTTACAGTCTCCCACTAGATTCTTGTTGATAAATAAAGCGAAAGTTTGGTCCGCTGTAACGTGTTTCCCTCCCTGGGATGTGATGAATGGTTAGTCTGGGCAGTGCTATTGCGGCAAATAATTCTTCCATTAGTGTCCATGATTCTTTCATGCTGCAAAAACAACTTTATGCAGTCTACAGGGGGAATTCTGGCTAAGCAACACTAATATGTGTCAAAGACCTTTATCTTGAGTGTTTCCTTTTACGCCATAGTCTGCAACATAAATGATACTCCAGAGATTACATTCTCGGATTCGGTTGAATGACATTAATTATACTGTCTACAGGTATACTACAACTGGGTTTAGCATTCATCCAAAATTATATTGCACCCCAGTAATCTACCAAATAATACTACTAATAATGTCAAAACTAACCAAAATAATCTGATTGAGTTCCGAATAATTTTGTCAATGCTACTTTAATCTTTCAGCCCAAAAAGTTCTTTTATTAGGCTGACTGATGTTGCTGCTCGTGTTTGCAATGAAATGAGTGTCATATTAAAGATAAGAAATATTTGTAGATTTGTGTGGATACAGTGGAGATGTGCATAGTTGTGGTTTGGCTTTCACAAATTCAGTTTAGTAGTATCTTGAAGCTCTGTCTCTTGAGCAAGACTACAAAGTACTATTGTAGGAACTTTTCTTAGTACAAGAAATGTAAGGACAAAAAGAACAAAGTATTATTAGAAATGAGAACTAAATGTTTTGGGGTTTTTTTTCCAGGCAGTATGCTCACATTAATCAAAAAAAAAAAAAAAACATCTATTGCCCCCCCATCTAATTTGTGCCTTGCCAACACTGTCAGTGTGCTTTGCAAAGGAAAGCAATAGAGGTGGGAAGTTTTAAAGGGAGACCCAACATGATGAACTAGGCCTGACACACTGCAGTTCTGGTTGGCTGGCTTAGATGAAGGAGGTTGATAAGGGATGGAGGGCACAATTTACAAGTGGGAAGTACAACAAGTAGAACAGTCATACATACAGTTCTAGGTTCTAGGACCATATAGGGTTTTTTAATTAGAATTTTCAGAGATACAAATAGCAGTTGTATCAGTGGGAATGCATCTTTCTTTTAATGAATGCACACATGCACCCTGCTGTGCATTGCACACATACACGCAGCACATATACGAACATCTAATCCTCACTTCTCTGCACCGCTGGCTTCACAATTAACGGATCAATTTTACCCCTGATACACCCTGGTCCTCCTCAACACGGTTTGAACGCGCACACGTCAACGTGTCGGCACGTGTATGTGCTCTTGATTGCCACAACAGCAACAATCAACAAGGGGCCGATCCATCAGCTGTCAGTCCTGCTGTGACGTTTTAATTAATTACACAGAAGGAGACAAGGTCAACACTGCTCACCATGGTGGACTGCTGGCCTTGCCTCTCTAAGGGGGATCAATAAGGATTTACACGCACCCAAAGACTGAGACTCTTACAGGGAGTTATTAAGGAAGTGGGAATCGGCGTTTTTGAGTGTTCCGAGGACTTGAACAGGCGTAAAGGATGTCAGAATGGGAAGGGTTCACCGTAGGGGCGCTCTTAAATGGGACTTAATGGCGCTAATGGATCCTAGAGAAGAGAGAAAAAAATGTTAAAATGGTGGCATTTATGATACATGCTTTATATTGCAGTGTGTATAATGGCAAGGTTTTCATTTTTATCACAAAATTATCTAAGCACATACGTGTTTGATAGACCTACAACTTTTTTTAGATTAAATCTATAGTATTTTCGTTGTTCCCAGGCTTGGTATTATTGTAACATTATAGGTTCTGCTCAACCTGACTGGTGAATACTGCTCAGTCAACCAGGATGGATCACCTGGTAATGCTCATACAAAGACCTTTTATTTTTTCCCAAATGTATTATGAAGTGGATTGGAACTGTGCCACATGATGCAATATGATCCCTTAATGGCCAGATTTATTAAAATCCCATATAGCAGGTGCTAAATTTGCACGTTCACACAATTGAATGGAATTGCATTCTGTTGGCAATAGGTTTAAAAGTGGTGAAGACAGCTGTTTTTAAGAGTTTTTCCCCCCTATGTAGATCTAAATATTCTGTCCATGAAAAATTTGAGAGAGCACCTCAAATGCAGAAAGAAGTTAAAGGTGATGGAATTGGTTAGTCGAAGACAAACCAAAATATTACTGAAATAAAGAAAACATAAATATTGCACTGATAATTTTGGGGAGCTACTGACCGCAGAAAAGCGATTTTTATACAAGATTTAAATTGTCCCAAGTCACGATCCTGCACAACAATGCGTTGAAAGATGTGGAGACTGTGCCAGAAAAACTGTTCTCGTAGAGGTCAGCAATAGATGTTGTTACAATGCAGTGAAACGACAGAAAGATGTCTGAATGAGTTGAAAGTAGTTTTTATTATAGCTGATATTTCTAGCTTGAAAGTAGTTTCATCATAGTTGATACAGTGTGGCATGACCCCCTCCTTATGACTGGCTCCACGTCAGAGTTTAGAACATTCGTGAGCTCCAAAATTGCATTGTTGAATAGACTATATGTAACGATAACTGTTTTAATCAGTCAAAAAGAACCTTTATCCCATTGCTTCACAATTAGCATGCGCCTCTTCGTCATAGCTATGCACAAGGCTGGCTTTCAGATGCACTATTTAAAGATGCAAAATCAGCCATTGCAATTTGTCTCTGGATTAAAAAATCACTTTGGACATCAGGGTTTGACATTAACACCCACCAACCCACTAAATAAAGGTGAATTTCACCAGTATGGGTAGCACCAACACTCCCACTAGCTAGTTTGGTGCGGTTGTGTTCTGATCGGTAAAACAATTGTGTCAAAAGTGTTAGCACTATCTCATCAATCACCCTTGACCAAAACGTTATGTCAAGCCCTGTTGGGTGTGCTAAAGTAATTTATTTCAATGTGCAGTGCAGTAATGTACTTCTTGAATGTGTTAAATGGAACGTACTGCGATTTTGCACATTTGGCAAGTGCACCTGAATGCACCCAGTTAGCAGAGCAGCTTCCACATCTCTGTGCGTGAGCAATCAGGTTTGCACCTGTTCTTAGACTTGTAAATCTTTAGTAAATCCCCAAGGGAGACAGTGAGAGATGGAATGGAATGGGATTGCTAGCGTTTCAGGGGCAACCCAGTTTTCTATTTTTTTTTTGTTTTGTTTTGTTTTGTTTTAATGTCCTGTTCGGCTGTTGGATCAAGCAGAATGGAGAATGTGCATTCTCTTTCCACTAGACCAGATTTTTTCTGTCACAGAGGAGTTTCTTTGAACTTCCTCTGTGAGTTCTTCGTTTTTAATTGTTTTATTGACAAATCAAAGTTAATCAGTGAAAACAGGGCAGACCTTCCAGAGAGATGAGAGAGGTAAAAAAAAAAGACAAAGACAAAGCACCAACTGGAAACAGAATGAGAAAACTAAATCATTCCATATCTACAACAACAAAAAGGCTATTACTTGAGATTGTAGTGCTACACCCTGTGAAGGAAAAACAGGACAGGATAAGGACAGGAGAAGAAGCATGCAAGACAAGGATCGCGAACCGGCTATACAACTGGTGGGACTGAAACATTATAGAGGTTTATAGAACGAAAACCTAACTGGTGTAATACATACGCTCTTCATCTACACGTCTTGTACATTGCAATAAGTGAGTAGTCCCACACCTAATGAAAGAACCTCAGGGGTGTGTGCCTACGGACACATGCAATTAATTTTGTCCATGATGATAAAGCAGACATCTCATCGATTTAATGCTAATAGAAATATTATCTTCAGATCTCGCAAGACAAAGACAGTATTTCTCATGATATGTCATTGCATAATTGGATAATAATCTGAGAGACAGGAAATGTCACTCTCCTGTTAGACCTATCTGGGAAGGAATACCTAAATGTTTTAGATAGCCTCAGTTAAAAAAAAAAAAAGACCTTTTCACAGAGACAGGAATTGCTTCTTTTTATTCTATTTTGAATTTAAATGTTAGCCCCAAGTCACTCAGGTTTCTCTAGTATTTTACAAAGGTGGTCCAACTTTATAAATTAAGTACAATTTGAGCACAGTTCAAGAACAGTTCCTCAACTGAATACATCTTCATGTTTTTAATAGATTTGTAATTTGATGTACTCTCAAACCTGATGAATAACTTGGACATCATTTTATGAATGAGGAAGATGGAGAAAATGCCTTAAAAAGTTCTATTAAGGATCAACCAGTTTGTCAGTGTTGCGGAATAAGAATGCATTAAGTGGTTTATTTCACCATGAAGGTTTATAGCATGAAATATTATATTCTGAGTAAGCAGGAAGTATGTCTTTTCTTTGTCAATATTGACAGATCCAGTTAGACGTTTGGCTCTGGGGGGGCTTAGCTAGTCTAAAATGCACTAAAGCGAGGAATGCCAGGGGGCAACTCTCAAATGTTTATTGCAAGAAGGAATATCAACACACACTGACGCTCATATGAGGATCGCTCTTGCTTTAAACATTTCAAAGCACTCACAAAAAGTGCACGGGCCTCATGAGTCGCACACTCATGTCAACCTCCTGAGGCAAATCAAACCACCATTTCACCATTGGTCGAGTGATTTTGTTTAACCCTTTGAGGCTGGAGTGAAGTAACACTTTTGTGCTCCTGGACTGCAATTCCAATAGCTCTTTTTGCACTGGTACCCAACAAGCCTTGAGGGACTAATTGAAATAGCAATGGGTATCTTTTGATTCTTTTGGGTTAATCCTCAGGTGGGTGTAATTCTCTGGTCCACTTGTGAAAGTGGTGGAAAAGGTAAAGTTGTAGATGCAGAGTAAATGACACTGGGGGATTGAGTGAAGGGCTCAAAATACATCAGGCAAGCGGTTGGATTGCGAAATGTAAACTGTGCCCTAAATTGATGGATCTGAAAATATCCTTGACTCAAACATTTTCATCTTCGGACTCATGGTGTCGTTGGGCGTCTTAATTCTTTATTCCGTTGTGTCCCTGGCCCTGATGCTACACTGATGCTGCATTGAGAAGACATTTCGCAGTACCCCGTCAGATTAATCTGTGATTCAGGAGATGCTGCATAATGAAACCCCCATCTGAACCAGTTCATCACTTAACAGTAAAGGTTGGGTGATATTGACTGGGGAGTCAATCAATGCCACCATGGTGGTGTGCGTGTGCATCATCCAAACTAACTTCTTGAAAGAAAACATGGGTCTAGATCTGGTTGCACCATCATGACATGCAACATAAGACCAACAGTTCCTTAGTCAATGAGACCAAATGGCTTTTCTATAGCCCCAACAACTTTTCCTGCATCAGACTCGGGTTAAATATGTGATGTTGTACATCAAACAGCTGGTGGTCACAAGATCCTGCAGCTTTAATTTGATGGAGGTGAAGGAGAAAGGATTTAGGGGGTAATAGCCAATTTCTCTCAGGAGTTGAGGGAGGTTTGGTGGTTGCTGTGGAGACAGAGTAAAGGAATACTGATGAGTTGTATTTGCTGTTATCAATGATTAATCAACTAGATTTGACACCGAAGTACACAGATCTGACCAACTTTCAGACACAAATGAAAACAATGGAAATACTTGTTGAATTATTGACAACACCACTACACCACTTGAAAGAACATCTAGGTTAACAATTCTTGATGAATTCCTCCATTATTTTGGAAATTTTTTAACTCACAATCTGTAAGTGTTTCCATGTTGCATCAGTCAATTAGGTGGAAAATCAGCATGAATTAGTGCTGTTTCAAATTCACACCCCTTCACTGCCATCTCGTTCCCATTTTCTCTATTCTGGATTTCACAATTTTCCACAGAGTGATCTAAGGAAGAAGCCTCAATTCCTTCCTGGATAAAATCAAAGCACTTAACGAGACATCAGATCCACATAGTAACAAGTTTGTTCTTATTTTCATTCCTTCCTTCTTTCTACAAAGGGCAGACAAACCTGAAAACATTGATGTGACCCGTTTGTTAAAAAACCACAGCGTGCCAAGTGATATGCTTCCACTTTAGTGTTGTTAGGGGCGGTAATGTACATTATGGAGTCAGAGCCAACTTTCACACACAGCAAGCTTCACTGCAGCTTCATTTGTTGGATCCGGTGGGTCACTTTCTGACTTGATTTCAATGCAATACAGACCGTAACAACATAAAGTGGAAAAACTAAATCTTTCTCTTGTTGTTGTTGTGACAATTGGTCATTTATTTTTATTTTTCTTGCCGAACCCAACTAAGTAACAACACAACAGATGCCAAAACATGACTTGTGGCTACATACTGTGCCTGGCTGACATAATATGCATATTTCAATTTTCACTGACATTACAATAACAAGTTATCTGTCCATGTGTTATGGGTCTAGTCATGACATCTTCATCAAGAAAGTAGAATGTAAAAGGTTAAAGGTCTATGTTAAATTAAGATGCTTGCAACTAAGCAAGCTCTACAACAAGCTAGTTGATTTGATTGGGTGTGAGTGCTGCTCCATTGCCTGGAGCTAGCCTAAGGGCTCATCTTCTTAAAAAGACATAATTTTCAGCATCATTCGTCATCTCGCTACCTGTAAAATCACTTGGGCAGTGTAAAACCTGAGGCTATTTATATTAAACCCTTCCCCCCAATGTGTCCGATTATTTTAATATGTATTTGTATTGTTGTTATTTTCAGATGAATAAAATGAGCCAATGAGACAACTGTTGGAATGTTCCACAAACTGACGAAAACTGAATACATTTGTACCAAACAGAACAAGCACAGATTGCCACATGACATTTCTGCATTTCAGATGAATGGCACTATCCATCCATTTTCTGAGCTACTTATCCTCACAAGGGTCACGGGAGTGCTGGAGGCAAGACCAGCTGTCATCAGGCAAGTGTCAGGGTACACTGTGAACTGGTTGCCAACGTATCGGAGGGCACATGGAGACAGACAACAATCGCACTCACAATCATACCTAGGGGCAATTTAGAGTCTCCAATTAATGCATGTTTTAGGGATGTGAAAGGAAGCTGAAGAGCCCGGATTGAGCCCACGCAGGCACATGGAAAACATGCAAACTCCACACAGGCGGGGTAGGCATTGTCCTCAGAACTGTGAAGACACCGCTTTACAGCTATGCCACTGTGCTGCCCATGAATGGGACTATATATTGTTCATAGCTCAACATAGCGCCGGATTGATAATGAAGAACTTGTCACGAGTGCAATCTTGTTAAGTGGATGCATAGACAGGTGGACCCAAGTGTTGAGAAGCAGGCAAGTGAAGGCTGGATCGCATACAAAACTCGAAATGTTTATTCATGAAAGGCAAACAAGGGGGTTGCAGATCCAAGATGATTCAAGATCCAAACAAAAAACGTGCCATAGGGACATATGTGTCAGAAGGTATTTTATAACGTGCGAATCAAGGTGTTTTTGACTATGGTTGGGTTGCGGATGATGTGTGAAACCTCACTTTTTCAGGAAGTGGTTCCAGTGTTGGCATCATTTATAAATATATCTTCAATTTGCCTATGAAAAAGACAATCTAACATTTTATTGTGGCGCTTCCTTAAAAAAGAAGAATTTTACCCGTGTGGCAACAGATGTCACCAATCAGCAACTACCAATGGCGACCACACGGTCATATACCTGCATGTGGGAAAACGTCTTACGACAATACTGCTTACCCCTGCCTCCTCAACATTTGTACTCTATGTTTCCTCAGCACCGCCTGTCGATCGCACACACCCTGCCAATTTTCAGGCGTGGGGTGCAGGTGGCACTCAATGTCACCCAAGGGTGCTGCCCATATTGCCCTTCATCAAAACTGCCCCAACATGCATCTTGGATTTAGTTGACTGAATGCAGCTGAATTTGATTCAATGACAGGAGACCAGGATAACTGTATTAGCCAATCGAGTGGTGCCGCTGGCAACAGCAGAATTAGAATCATCTTTATTGGCCAAGTATGTTTATTTGTTTCAGGTAGTGGGAGTTACTCTAGTGCTACAGCAAATAAAACACCATAACAAAGAATACATTCAGGAGGCCCTGTAGCTCAGCGGTAAGAGCACTGGTTTGGTAAACCAGGGGTTGTGGGTTCATATCCCACTGGGGCCTCCACTCCCTGAGAAGGGTTGCGTCAGGAAGGGCATCCGGCGTAAAAATTGTGCAAACATATATGTGCATTCATCTGAGATGACACGTTGTGGCGACCCCGAAAGGGACAAGCCGAAAGATACTTACTAACAAAGAATACATTCAAGACAAAAATATACAGTAGAGCGTGTCAGGAGTGCTGTAAATCTGATACAAAACAAAATAGTGCAAACGGTGGAGACTCATTAAGTAATTTAAAGTATCCAGTATTTATGCAAATACCAGAGTGACGAAGCTACAGTATAACAATGAATATGGTAATAATATTATCAAAGAGCTGTGCAAGATTGGCATAATGTTATTACGGAATTATGAGTCAACTATTCAAAAAGTTAGTGGCAATGGGGAACTGAACAATTTGAATCTTTGATAGTTTTAGTGTGCATTGCTTGATTGGAGCTACCTGAAGAAAGGAGCTGGAAAAGGTGGTGACCACGATGTGATGGGTCCAAGGGAATTTCACCTCCCCTTGTCTTAGTTCTTGCAACATGGTCAAGAGTGTCTAGGCGAGTAAGATGATCCTCTCGGCAGTCCTAACTGTCCATTGCAGTGATATTTTGTCCTCCTTTGTAGCGGCACCAAACCAGACTTTGATGGAGAACATAGAACTGACCCAGTGACTGCTGTATACAGTAGCGGGCCTGTCAGCCAGGAAGGATTGCAATTGTTAGTGGAGGACCTTTCTTCTTGGGAGGCATGGAGGATCCTTGCTGACTTGAGGACAAAGGTGACTGTGTGCTGTAAGTGGAGGGTCTACAAGAGGCTGCGAGTTTCCCCAACTGACACGCTGCCTGCTGATATTTGTGCCTGTGTCTAGATAGGAGCCTCATTTGGTCCTGGCTGGCTGCTTATCCGTTCTTCTCCGCACAGGTTAACTCAGGTTGTGTGGTGATGCGACCCCTTCTCAAAAAACAGGATAGGAGGATGCTGAGAGAATTTTGAGGACTGCATTTTTTTTTTGAGGGGGGGGCTTTGTTTTGATACAGACAATTGTGCATTTAGCTTTCTCTTTTTCATCTCATCTTTTCTTCTTTTCATCTTATGACTAACCAATGAGCTTTTATTGTTTTAACTTCATGTGTGTGATTTATTAAGTCCTGCTTAACCTCATGCTAAAAAAACACAAGGATGGTCATTTGTTTAGTTTTATTTATTTATTTATTTATTTATGGGGTACCAGTGTAACCACCACCATACACTTTGTTTAACAAGCTCTAATTGAAACAGATTACCAAAGTCCAAACAAAAAAAGATGGTAGGTATGACTTTATGGTGTTGGGCTGTATTAAGTCTGCCTTTGTGAGTGAAAGCTTTTAAGAGTATTTGATGGCATCTGTCCTCTTTTCGTTTTTCAGGTTTGGTGTTAATGATTTAAAGGTATGAGACCAAGACAAGAGTAATACTACAAATACACAGTTCTGAACATTTCCCCATTAGGCTTCAAACATTTAAAATTAGTTCTGAAGCGAGTATGAGTTATATGTTCCTGTTGTTTTTAATAACTGCAATAAAAAGGAGGGAAAAAAAACTACGGCCAACAGCTCGCTTCCTCCATCAAATGCAAGAGACGTTACATGCACACTCAGATCGTGACGAAAAGCCTTACATGGAAAATTAAAATAAGTGATGATCAACAAAATCTTAACGAAATTGGTGCAACCTGATAAGAACCTTGGAAATCTGCTTTGAGGTAATACCAAAATTGATGTACTGCACTTGTATATATAATATGTACAGTCGTTTGTGAAAGTATTTGGCCCCCTTGAACTTTTCAACCTTTCGCCACATTTCAGGCTTCAAACATAAAGATATAAAACTATTTTTTTTGTCAAGAATCAACAACAAATGGGACACAATCGTGAAGTGCAATGAAATTTATTGGATATTTTAGACTTTTTAACAAATAAAAAATTGAAAAGTGGCCCCTTTACTTTCAGTGCAGCAAACTCAGTGCAGAAGTTCAGTGAGGATCTCTCAATGATCCATTGTTGACTGATGATGATAAATAGAATCCACGTGTGTGTCATCAAGTCTCCGTATAAATGCACATGCTCTGTGATAGTCTCAGGGTTCTTTTTAAAGTGCAGAGAGCATCATGAAGACCAAGGAACACACCAGGCAGGTCCAAGAAACTGTTGTGGAGAAGTTTAAAGCTGGATTTGGATACAACACGATTTATCAAGCTTTCAACATCTCAAGGAGCACTGTGCAAGCAATCATATTGAAATGGAAGGAGTATCAGACCACTGCAAATCTACCAAGACCCAGACGTCCCTATAAACTTCCACCTCGAACAAGGAGAAGACTGATCAGAGAGGCTGCCGAGAGGCCCATGATCACTCTGGATGAACTGCAGCGATCTACAGCTGAGGTGGGAGAGTTTGTCTACAAGACAACAATCAGTCGTTCACTGCACAAATCTGGCCTTCATAGAAGAGTGGCAAGAAGACAGCCATTTCTCAAAGATATCCATAAAAAAAGTCTCATTTAAAGTTTGCCAAAAGCCACCTGGGAGATACACCAAACATGTGGAAGAAGGTGCTCTGGTCAGATGAAACAAAAATCGAACTTTATGACCACAATGCAAAACGATATGTTTGGCTAAAAGCAGCACAGCTCATCACCCTGAACACAGCATCCTCACTGTCAAACATGGTGGTGGCAGCCTCATGGTTTGGGCCTCCTTTTCTTAAGCAGGGACAGGGAAGATGATTAAAATTGATGGGAAGAAGAATGGAGCCAAATACAGGACCATTCTGGAAGAAAACCTGCTGCAGTCTGCAAAAGACCTGAGTCTAGGATGGAGATTTTTCTTCCAACAGGACAATGATCCAGAACATAAAGCCAAATTTACAATGGAATGGTTAACAAATAAATGTATCCAGGTGTTAGAATGGCCAAGTCAAAGTCCAAACCTGAGTCCGATCAAGAATCTTTGGGAAGAGACTGCTTCACACACACGCTCCATCCAACCTCACTGAGCTCGAGTTGTTTTGCAAGGAAGAATGGGCAAGAATTTCAGTCTCTGGGTGTGCAAAACTGATAGAGACATACTCCAAGCGACTTACAGCTGTATTTGCAGCAACAGGTGGCCCTACAAAGTAATAATGCAAGGGCCCAAATAATATTGCATGCCTCACTTTCAGGTTTGTATTTGTTAAAAAAGTTTAAAATATCCTATAAATTTCGTTCCACTTCATGATTGTGTTCCACTTGTTGTTGATTCTTGACAACAACATTTTAATTTTATATCCTTATGTTTGAAGCCTGAAATGTGGCGAAAGGTTGAAAAGTTCAAGGGGGCTGAATACTTTCACAAGGCACTGTATATAAATTACACAAACTATCCTTGGATGAGAAAATAGATATCCTTTCTTTGAGGATAAGCGGCTTGGAAAATGGACATGGAAATGTGCTGTCGCTGAAAAGGGATCATCCAATGTACTTGATCACAAGCAACTTAATGCTATATTTCGCGTATCATTTTTTTGTGTTTTTTTTCTTTCCATAAAATTGATTTGTGTAATGTCTATGCACCTATTCTCGTAACCCTTTAAACTGTATTTTTGACTATTCTATCATCCTCAATAATGAAAGTTCATCAGTATTTCTACACCAACAGTTCAGATCTCATTTCTAGAATCAATTATATTATGTAGATCATTCCAACCACTAAGAATCACTCTTTTTTCATGCAACCCCATTTGAAATGTTTTAGTTTTTCTGGATCCTGGTTAAGAAGTGCATTCACTTGAATTTAAAGATGCCGCAACCGCAAACTGTTTATTGACAACTTCCAAAGAGTTCCTGAGTTCCTAAGTAGTTATACCGCTTATCAACTCATTAACTTGCCTCGGGGACTGCTGGCCACAGGCAAGCAATATTACTTTTGGCCTTGTGCTGTACAAATGGGTTGCATTTATGTATAGCCCTTCCACCTTCAAGGTACTAAAAGCACTTTTACATAAATGCTTCATTGACAGCGATCTTGTCCTGTATGCTATCATAAATCAAGACAAGATACGTGCTCTTCTTTTCTGTGAGGATTCACCTCATAACCATATTTTGTAATATTCTTGTCACACGTTTAAAAGGAATTAAAAAAAAACATGTAACTGCAGTTGCTACAAAACAAAACATACGGTGAGACTGCAATCATAATGCTTATCAAGGGATCGCTTAAGGTTTGCGTGATATGCTGCCTTCACACAAATTCATGCATGACAGCTCAATGTTCCATTGTCTTTGTGCCTTGAGGATGACATATTATAAAGTACCAAATGCCGTTAAAAGTAATCCAATTTCCAAATACCTCCAAATACTAGATTTAGAGTGATTTTTGAGTGGGAAAATGAACACTCATGCCAATAATATCGACACTTGTTACAGGAAAAAGAACATGTACAGTGGATAAGTGCCACCTACTAATGCTGCCAATTTATTAATGAAACTTGCACAACAAAAGATATGCAAAAAATAATACTATGGGTGTTTCTAAACCCAGGATAACTGGCTGATGAAAAAAAATAGGTGGTCGTTGATGTTTTCATCACAACAAGCCATTATCTTTGCATCATCATCATCATCATAAAGTGTGAAATTTGAAATTTGCTCAAATTTCATTGATGGACAACTGCAATTGCAATAACACACGCAATATTCCCTTTTGCTTGTTTCATGCTTTTTTTTTGTTTGTTTTCTTAAGGAACACTTTTTAAGATTTGGGAAAAGTTTTCCATTGTATAATGCACTTTTCGGTGCTATCATATTCCATATTCTGCTTTGAATTGAGTCTCACCCCTGTGTTCCCTCATCACTTTAATCAGAATTGGAGTGAGATCAAAACGTATTCAATTATTTAAGATATTTTACTTGATTCAAATAGCAGTCACCTGGCTGCCCATCTCCTTAAAACTGCTGCTCTGCCTTCCAGTGATATGTATCTGCATACATTCATTTACTTACTTCAGTCTTTATTTTTCATGAATAACATCATTTGTTCTGTCTCCTCTTCCGCATATCGCATTACTGGCTAATTACCTGGAATGTGTTTGTCAACCCCCTCTCATCAGGGTTTGATCAAAAGCCAATTGAATCCCAGTCAAAATATTTGTATTCTGCCCTTGCCCGTTTGATTTGATTGCCAATCCAGTCAATCCCAACACTGCTGCTCCTTTCCTGGACCCAAGCACAGCTCACTGCCCCGGAATCTACTTTCCAGATTTTCTGTGTAACAGCTTTGAATGACAAAGAGAGTCCCTGGATCCCCTTGGAGAGCATTCAGTGCGTTCGAGATTATTCCAAAGAATAAAGCAGGGATTTGTTGAAACAATGGTTTTACTGAATGAGTCTAAACCCATGCACTAGGGCAAATTTAGGTCCAAGGGAGCCAAACCCAGTCATGGGGCTCCCCACATCTGTGTACTGCAAGCTTTTTGTGTATATCGTTATTTATCATCAAATAAAAAGTATGACTTTGAAAAAACAAAAAAAAAATTATATCATAAACTATGTACAGTCAATAATCTTTCTAAAATCCTTCTTGAGGATTAGTATCAACCTGTATTGTTTCATTGCTTTACTGTAATTGATGAGAACATTCCTTGAATCATTTTAAATACCACTTTTTATCACTCCGGTCACGGGCATACTGGAGCGTATCCACCCTGAACTTGTCACCAGCCAATTGCATTGATAAGAATGTTAACCAATTTTTTTATGTAATTTACCATTTCAAAACTTTAAACACGAACATTGTCATGTTTCAAAGGCTCACGTATGTGCCTCAACTATAGTGCTGCTGCAACCAAATAAAAGTGGGTGGTGGGCAAAATCTGGCCAGGGGTCCACATGTGGTGCACTCTGTTCTTTAATCCTGCCTACTTCCATCCATCCATCCATTTTCTTAGCCGCTTATGCTCACAAGGGTTGTGGCAGTGCTGGAGCCTATTCTACCTGTTAACGAGCAGGAGGTGCGGTACAGCTTGAACTGGTTGCCAGCCAGTCACAGGGCAATATAGAGTGTCCAATTAATGTTGCATGTTTTGGGGTGTGGGAGAAAATCCACAGAGGCATGGGGAGAACATGCAAAATCCACACATGGCTGGGGTTGAACCCAGTCCTCAGAACTGTGAGGTCAACACATCCAGCTGACCCACCGTGCCGCCTTATCCTGCTTACTGATTATTTAAATTAAGAGTTCAGTGACATCTTTTGGTTGCCTCAACTAAAATATATTCTCATTACATAATTGCTCATTTATGTCTTGTAAATAGTACAATCAAACATCCTAAAATTTACATTTTATAGCATTTATTTCACGAAGCAAGGTATAGCACAATTATTTTAGATACTGGCCATCATTTGGCAGATTTTTTTGCTTTAACTTGTAAGCTATAACTTCAAATAGGAGAGCGTTATGGTGGCAATAAACACAATTTAACTCACTTCCCAATAGCAGCAGCTTTGCAATTAGAATATTGACTTGATGATTGGTTATTGTGAGTGAAGAAGTTCAATACCCCGTTTGATGATTGGTTTCTGAGGGTGAGAACCCCTCTCTCCTGAAGATAGCTGGGATAGGCTCCAGCACACCCCTGACACTTGTGATGAAAAGTACTACAGGAAATAGATGGATGGGTGAGAATCCCATCCTCCATTGATGATTGGATTTAGGGATCATTTGGCGCTAGAGCTTTCCACACCTTAGATCTACATGATTTGGTGCTGAACGATTTCACTGCACTGTATGCCCTGTTGGAGTATCTGCAACTATGTTGAAATACACCCCAAAGGAATAAACAATACACTCAAACAAAAATAAATAAAAGCTATCTCAAACAATATGTAGAGTAAGATGTCCCTCATTCAGCAACATTTATTCACACACATTTTCTATTTTCCAATCCCTCATAATCTTCCTTGAAAACGTTCAGGTTTAAGAGTGGATACTCCCCGTTGAGCACTCACAACATCTAATACCTGACAAATTGGTGCACAGTTGATGCTGGGACCCTAACTCACCTCTCGCACTTTGACAGACATAAAACTGAGCTGATCTAAGTGAACCTGACAGCACTCCACATGGCGAGGGCTCAGGTGGGTTTCGGCATCAATGGCTGCTAACTAGGAACCCAGTTGCAGGTGTTTCTCTGGTATTGCAGAGCTACACCGCCCTTTCCAGACATTTGATTCAGATTTGTTTCAGATTTCCTCACTGTCCTTAAGGACTGCCAGGCTTCAGACCCCTCCTAAATAGTTGCATTTTGCCCCTACAATTTGAGACAATGTGAGTAAACCGTTCATCCGATCATACATGTGAGACCAGTAAATCTGGCAGTTTAGCTTTTCTTATTGGTGAAAATTTCCCAGAGAAGACAAATCCTAAAAATTTGATTTATTTTTATTTTTTTTTGCGCGAGAAAATGGTCATGGTAAAAAAAAAAAAAAAAAGGCAGGAAATTATGTTTTCAGGTTTAGTAGCCACTTGAGTTCACCTGGCTGAGTCATTCCAAGGAAAAGAACTTAATGAACTCCAAATTATGTTGTCAATACCCACAACATGCAGAGAATGTGTTTTGGTAAATCGTTTTTTTTTTTTTTTTTCGACAGAATAAGTAAGGATGCAATCTTTTCTTTCTAGATTTTATTACAAGAAAAAAATTATACTTTGCAAAGAGAGGAAAAGGTACAAATTGTTCCTCCTAACTGAAACCCTGCCAAAATGTTTGTTTTCTTCTGAGATATGGGTGCATGCAAAGAATGAGAAAGGAAGTGAAAAATGAAGTAGTCAAAACCATCTTTGACACGAGTACTGTGCTGACTCAGAGCAATGGAGAAATAAAACATGAAGGTCAAATAAAACCAATAGAACTAATATTAAGTATATGAATCATTCTAGTGAGGTGGTACAAAATTTGTGGCATGTAAGAAAAATTGAAGAACTTGAATCATTTGTTGATATGTTTGTGATTTTTTTAAATAAATATACGTTATATTTCGGGGTACATGGGATAAAAATATTGACCATTATTTGCACAATGGTCACTTGTAACACTGACTTTAGATCAGGGGTGCCCAGACTTTTTTACCCCAAGATCTACTTTCCAAGCAGCTAGCCTCTCGCGAGCTACTGACAATGGAAGGAGGGGGGGCTTAATGATGCTTATAAACCGTTTTAAGGTTAATGTTATGTTGCCTTCTATATTTAAAATACAGAATTGGCTTTTTGTGCACTGTATTGTCTGAGCTTTCATCCTGGATCAGGCTGTGCCAAGGTGGAATTTTAAAATTACACACCATCTCATCCTGCACTTTCTACTTTGGCTTCAGACCAGACCTTTCCCACTCGAAAAGAGAAAATCTTGTCCACTCTAACCACTTTTTTTTCGATTATGCACATACTCCAACAGTCATTGCATCTTAAAACAACAGCATTTCTTTTTTAACTTTCTCCATTAATACCTAAAGTAAACATGAGCACCATGTCTAGCTTGTCTTTGCTCTACATTGCCCAGACTGTCTTGCAAGCTAAAGCAGTCATTATAAAACACATTGATGGACTGCGTAAGTACTTTCACATATGTAATTATGAGTGTACGTCTTTAAGAGCGGGGGGGGGGTTAATAAGGTAAACTAGGAAAAAGATAGTGTGATGGAACAGCGGTCTTTGTTAGAGAAAGTTCCCTGTGTGTAAATTGCCACAAACTGAATAGCTGTATGTTATAATTTTAATTTGCATTGGATATATATATATATTTTTTTTTTTTTTTGCGCGCAACGCAGACTGCATCAGCGGTGCACAATTGCCCACGTGCGCAGCTTAGAGGAAATATTGGCTGTTTTTTGGCACGCCGTCCCTCGATCTACCAAGGCTGTCTCGCGATCAACTGGTCGACTGGTCTCGACTCATTCAGCACCCCTGCTCTAGCTATTGTATGAACATGGAAACCTGTTTATTGTATGAAAAGCTTGTGATTTTTTTCCACACAAATACTAGGGTTCGAGTAGGGTCACAAAATAATTTATCTCCGACTTTTTAATGTACCTCATAGTATCCTGTAAAAACTTTACCTAAAATTTACAAAAATAAGTCAACAAGATATAACACTATAACACACACTTACAAAACAACCTCACAATCATGTCACTGTTTGGACCGACAAGAACTGAAAGAAATCAGGCAACTAAATAGACCTATCAGATTGACGATACAATGAGGAACAACTGGACAAGACACCAATGGCTGGAGGCAGTTTATTGGTTGACACAGGGTTGAAGGTTAATGAGAACAGGTGAGCACAACTGACTGAATAAGCATAAAAGATATGAAAATCATTGAACAGGAACGTATGAGACGAAACCAAATAAACCAAAACATAGACCATGACAAATCATCCAGAAATCCACACCTTAAGTTTAACAATATCCATTTTAAGTGGGTTTTAAGACAGTTAAGCAATAAAGTTTGACTGAGGAGTACGAGTTATAATTATTAGTCATGTTGTCTTTGTCATCCAAGCAGTCTGTTTGAACTAATATTTAGTAAATATGAAACATCAACTTTCCAACTCACATGAAATCAAATAATAATACTGACAATAACACTTTGTTTTTAAGATGTGCAACTTCTGAATTTAAAACCTTTTAATTTCTACATTTTTCCCAAAAATGTTTATAAACCGGACAGTGGGAACGAGAGGAAATGTGAATATTTACTCTGCGAATCTGTTTGCAATGTTTGCCAAAAAATGTTCCGCTTACGCTACTAAAAATTTAAAGTTGGGTGCCACAGTGCCCCTCATAAAAATGTTTAAAAAAACACACACAAAACAGCAAAAAGTTAATCTGGAGCCTTATCCTTACATCAACAAACAGCAGTGGATAAATCACTCTTGTTTGTCTTGGAATCCCCATCCCATCTAGCAAATTATAATACGATGGTAAATCATACATGCATGACTCCATGAACTGGAAGATGGACTGTGGGATGGACAACGTTATCAACATTTGGATTGGATCACAGCAAGACCACAAGAATGTGAAAACGCATTAATAATACAACTTCCACATTCGGCAACAGCAAGTTGACTTTCAAGGGAAAAAAGTATAAAGATAACCAAAACAAAACCAAAACAGAGCAACACATCACTTAAAAGAGACATCACTTGAGCTCGGGCATCTGTGAGACATAGCACAACATAAACTACTCTTGGAATGCCACTGAAATAGTCGGCACCACTGGACGTTCCATCAGGACATGCTGTGTTACTGCTTTGTGTGTGTTGACTGAAGGAAATTATCGGTGTGGATGAATGCGAGTGTTTATAAGAATGAACGTTTGGTGGTTGTAGGCCTCAATCGCAACAATATACTTGCAATACAGGATAATGAAAATGGGGGAAACATACTTCCAACTGTTCTCATCGAATATGAATGGGGACTAAAATTAGCATACTGTGTATTCCCAACAGGCACATTTGTCTTAATTATTGAGAAATATCACCACCAGACATTCCTTAGACCACCCAGAATCACACACCAGCTCTTCTTTTTGTACGAAAGCTAAAATATGTTCACCTCTCATTTGGTTTGAAGACCCTTGCTATTCCCCTATTTATGGTCATGCCCTGTCATCTTAATCCATTCTGCCCAAGATGACTGGTAATTATCAACGATGAGGCAACAGTGGCCAAGACTGCAATATATTTACCACGTCAAACTAACTGCCTGCATGGAGTTCACTGCTGTTAACAGCTATCTGGCAATTGGACACTAATGAGCAGCATAGATTATCAAAGACCAAGTTTATTCTTGTTGAGTCATATATGTTATAAAAAAGTCAAATGGTGAAAAAAAAAAGGTTCTGCCAAGGTTTCAAACCTGATGTCACAATGCAGATACTGGCCAGGTTGAAATGAGAATACTTGTACTCTGAACCTGCACTGAGATTAGAAGATTGAAATGCAAGTAGTAGAGAGGGTATTTTCATTTTTTCACTCAAGATATCACTTCTGTGTTGTTTCTGTTTAGAACAGCAACTTGCATCTCAACATACAACCACAGATTATATCACTAAAATACACTTCTCTACATGACAACTTTAAAAGATTTACACCCAGACTTCATGAGAGAGGACGGCTCTGTTACCACTTGTCTAAAACTCTCTCACCAAAAATAGAATACAGATTCTTTAATAAATAATCATTTTGACGCATGCATGCCCACAAACACAGAGCTCCATCCATGCAAGTGTAATTTCACAAGGATTTTCACACTCTTGTAAATGTACTGGGAAAATAACACAGATCGTAGGACTTTCTTCTGTGACTGAACTATTTTCAACATTTGAGATATAACACCTAATATAACTAAAACATTACAAATAATTATGTTTTATGTAATAGAGGAAGGCGGCACGGTGGCTCAGCTGGTAGAATCCCGGCCCCGCCTGTGTGGAGTTTGCATGTTCTCCCCATGCCTGCATGGGTTTTCTCCGGGCACGCCAGTTTCCTCCCAAATTCCAAAAAACATGCAACATTAATTGGACATTCTAAATTGCCCCTAGGTGTGATTGTGAGTGCCCGTTTGTCTCAATGTGCCCTGCGATTGACTATCAACCAGTTCAAAGTGTACCCTGCCTCCTGCCCGTTGACAGCTGGGATAGGCTCCAGCACTCCCGTGACCCTTATGAGGATAAGTGGCTAAGAAAATGGACAGATGGATGGATGGATGGAAAGGCCACTAGTCAAAATCTACTGTTTCTGCCTTGACTTCATAGCAGTGCCTTTCCTCATGAACTCGTGAATGTAATAATCAGTGTTGGCAAGATGACTATGGAAATGTGGTTAGGTACAGGTACAAATTATTCTGGTGAAAACTATTTCAATTACATTCTCAAAAGTAAAAAACTAATAAAATTTGGTCATCCCACACAAGAATTCTTCGTTTAATTTCCGCCATATATAAAATGGGTTTTGTCAGCACAATTTCGTATTGATTGCAACACACGTCTCTAAAATGTTTAAAAAGAGTTCCTATGGATGACAAAGACGTTTTATTTTTGTTGCATGGTGACATTATGCAACAGTTGTGGACTTGAATGGCCACCAGTAGCTGTAATAGGAATCCCCAGCCAAAAGCTTAATGTGGTTCATTGTCCCAAAAATGTGATGGGTCACATTTGGCACATCTCTTATGCCCACTTCCACCTATGAAAATATCATAACATTCATGATGATACAAATGTTACTAAATTTTCCTGCACCTGATTTTTGTTTATTTTCCGTAATGGCAGGTTTTTAGCATCCTAATTGCATAAGTCCGTTCCATGTGTCCAGTTATTTTCCAAGCAAGGCCATCCATTTACACTGACAACCCTTTCATGATGTAACTGACAATTGCATCTGCATACTTAATCTCAGAGAGATTTAAAATTCCTTTGAAACGTTCTGATGAAATTGTGAGAGCCCAAATATCGGCGGTGACATCCTTCATCACTTCTATTTGATATGCGTGCACCTCCAATGGCTTAGTGTTCTTGTGTCAACTGTGTGCGTGAGTGTGTATTTCTATTTTCCCTGTGAGATTATGCATAAATGTGCGTATTCATACATATGCATACACTCATGTCTATCACTGTTTTTGTCTCCACGTCTGTCTCTAGCTTCTAGCCCGCCACATCAACAAGTCATATTAACATTACCCTCTCCTCGTGCTGTGTGGCAAATCTTAGCCAAGGAGGAAATGAGCGATGTGATAAATAAAGCAGTGAAGGGGTCACTGTTGTCAGGGAAGGTTGGGGGTATGAATATTGTCATACTGAGAGCATGTGGGAGTGGCATTCTGCAGCTGAGGGAAATGAAAGAGAGGAGGCCAAGCAAGTGCTTGTCAAGTGGGAGAGGGAGTGGCAGGTCTTAGCTGGAGCATGACTAAGTGGAGGGGGCATGGTTCTGTGTCGCTCACTTTGAGTTAAGTTTCAAACTAATCAAAGAGTGTGCTGTGTGTTTGCCACTCAAATTAGACTTTCATGAGAACTTACTTTTCTCTTTGAACTGCACATAATGTGAAAGCAATTTTCAGATGATTCAGGTAGTATCCATTCTCGTGTTTAGGTTAATGATGAGATGTATTCATAGCATATTGCTGCTCTCTCAGGTACAGAATGTTTTGGTGGCTGCTCCACTGCTAAAATACCAATTTGAAAATGTTAAAATAAGTCTTACCAGCACGTTTGCATCATGTTGATGAATAACTAAATATCAGTGGTGTGCAGTCATGGCCTCCTCGTCAAATTAAGTTTATTTACATTGAGTCTCAAAGGGCAAGGCCTTCTCTTTCTATACAATATTAGAAGCAGTGACATTTACAACTTTCTGTATTTTGGAATAATTTATTTAAAATTGTCTATTATCCTCATTTCATAGCCATTCTCTATGCTGTCCATATTGCAGTATGTATGTTAGACTTCTTTTTGTGTGTTGCCATGCCAATTTAATCTGGCTGGGTGTTTCTCAATCAGACGTGCTGCCCATGAAATATACACAATATTATAAATTCCTTTTTTTTAACAATGAGATTTTACATTCACCACTTGTAGCTTTCATGAAGCCTTAAGTGAAGTCGGCATTTCCCCGTCCTCCATCTGGTTGAGCTAAATAGTTCTCTTAGGTGCAGAAAGGATGATGGGGGTGAGGGTGTGGGGGGGTGTGAATGTCGGACATTATTTGAAATATATTTTCCAGGTGGACTTTTCAAGAATTTAACATTGTAAGGGTAATTATGCCAACACCATTACTGGCTGGTGTGTTCAACTTGGAAAATGATTTATTTGACGCTTCCAGAGCAGCAGGTGTGAGTGTGACAACTTCCTAGCACCTACTACCAAGTTAACTCACTAGCTCTGAAGATGGATTTATGTGACCTGAGGGGGTAGTCATGAATTTGGCAGCAATGGTTGTGTATGTCCCATGGCAAAGCCTGGAAGCATACACATCGGGTCTGCAAACCCGTTGTTAGCTGAGTGATACAGTGAAGAAAATAAGTATTTGAACATGTTGCAAGTTCTCCCACTTAGAAATCATCAAGGGGTCTGAAATTTTCATCATAAGTGCATGTCCACTGTCAGAGAGATAATCTAAAAAGAAAAATCCAGAAATCACAATGTTTGATTTAACAATTTTATGATTTAATGATTTATTTGTGTGATACAGCTGAAAATAAGTATTTGAACACCTATCAGCTAGAATTCTGACCCTCAAAGTCCTGTTAGTCCGCCTTTAAAAGTCCACCTCCACTCCATTTATTATCCTGAATCAGATGCATCTATGTGAGGTCGTTAGCTGCATAAAGACACCTGTCCACCCCATACAATCAGTAAGACTCAAACTTGTAACATGGCCAAGACCAAAGAGCTGTCCAAAGCATTGAAGATAGGTCATGGCTGATGACAATGACCTCAACCACACAGCCAGGAAAACCAAGGAGTGGCTCAGTAAGAAGCATATCAAGGTTCTGGCGTAGTCTAGCCAGTCTCCAGACCTAAACCCAAAAGAAAATCTTTGGAGGGAGCTAAAACTCCATGTTTCTCAGTGACAGCCCAGAAACCTGTCTGATGTAGAAGATCTGTGTGGAGGAGTGTGCCAAAATTCCTCCAGCAGTGTGTGCAAACCTGGTGAACAACTACAGGAGATGTTTGACCTCTGTAATTGCAACCAAAGGCTACTGTACCAAATATTAACATTGTTTTTCTCAAGTGTTCAAATACTTATTTTCAGCTCTATCACACAAATAAATTATTAAAAAATCATACATTGTGATTTCTGGATTTTTCTTTTTACTTTATCTCTCTCACAGTGGACATGCACCTATGATGAAAATTTCAGACCCCTCCATGATTTCTAAGAATTTTCAATATAGCAGGGTGTTTAAATACTTATTTTATTCACTGTATATGTTGCACTTGCTGATATAGCTTAACCAACATCTTAGCAAGTACAGTAAACTATCATGTCAGCAAGCCACAGCAGGAGAGAGAGTCAGCGAAGCTGTTTTCCAGGTTTGGCCACATAACATAGCATGGAACCATTTCAGCAATAGTTGTTCCTATAATAGTTTAAATGAGAAAACAAATCTCAAACGACTTTATTTTACATTAGTATTTATTTAAGATTTTAATATGTCTATGAAATGCCAATTGGAGCACACTGGAATTTGTTGAAAGCACTTTAGAAATGAAAACATGCATTATAATTTTCAATTTGAGAATTATATGTAATATATCAAACTGAAAGAAGCCTACATTCCCTCTTGAGGTTTGACTACAGTTGTCCTTGATGATGCCTGTGAGTAGAATACATCCGAAGCAAAACATTTCACATTCGCTTGTGGGGGTGTTTTCTATAAATGAACATGTTCTATTAAGGAGTCAAAAATGCCCTCAGGTTTAAATCCATAATGCTAGTCGGCAGCGTGAGTTATAGAAGTAGCAGCTCTTTTTATTGGCTTAGAAATAAGTTGTATATAAATATTTGTATAAAAATATATATATTCGCTGATAAGTTTGGTAATCAAATAAAACTAAGAAATGAAAATGCACCCTACAATTCTAAAATACTGTACGTGACAATCTTTTAATGAATTTGGAAATGTATTGGACATTATCTCTTTACCAATACTGTCCATATTGTATGTACTATGAATGTGTATATTGTAGATTTTTTAAAGCCTTTTACCCTTCTATGAACATTTAAATAGTTTTCTCACAGAAGTTCAGTACGTTAAACTTAAATCCTTACCTTTTTTAAGTTTTGAGAAGCGATAACCACAAAATGGGACAATACTGATTCACATAAAATAACTTTGTTTCCAATACCTCCCGATTTAGCGTTAAAATTATTTGAGTTAATAAATCCCTTCTGGTCAGAGTAAAACGTCAATGGATGAATGAATGTTCAAAAGTCTATTATTTTAATTTACCCTACACATACACACATATGTACATGCACACATACACACACGCACACACATACACACACACACACAGAGAGCAATACAAGAATTTGCATATTCACAGTTTATTTTATTTTGTTGACATTCATACACTGATTAAAACAATCAGAAGTTACTCACCAATTACTCACTACTTGAGTAGTTTTTTCACTGTGAACTTTTAACTTTTTAATGGACCACTTTTTAATTTTCATTTGAGCCACAGTATTGTCAATAAACAGTACTCTTACTTGAGTACAATATTTGGCTACTTTACCCAGCTCTGCATGAATGGGCTCCCCCCGGAAAAGTGCTTTCAAAGTGTTAATTCATGTACCCTGTGACTCAGTCACTTAATGCTCGAGGTTTACCTCGTGGTTCTTATGGTCCTATTCTATGGTGACTTTTGATATGTTTTCTGAGGACCTTATTTTGTTGAGCATTTGTTCTCTTTCCCTTCACCCTCATTTAATTAACTTCAATCTCGCTAATGTCTCTCAATGGTGGCGTACTGTCTTCACTTGCTCTTCCTTTATACTGTACAGTATAAGTACCATGGCTTCTCTCCTATTCTTCAACAGTTTTCTCCGTTACTGTGATTCATTTGTCCGTAATTTCGCTTCCTTCAAATGACATTAGAAAATGTGTTTTTTTTTTTTTACTTTTTGGTGACTCATGTTGACGATCCCTCTAGCCTGGACATTAACGAAGTGTGTTTGATACTTGGATTGTCTTTTGGCATTTTACCTCTGCAGTGTCATTGAAAGACTTGTTTATTCTTATGACAACTATCGGCTCATGGAGAGCTGGGAAACATAAGCAAACAACATCCTGCCATCCCAATCCTTATATACTGTACATTTTATCAACAGTTAATCCCACAAAATTAAATTTGAGGGGGGTCAACCACCATCAGCTACTGTCAAAGCTATGCATGGCCACAACATGACCAAGTCAACCCTTGTGAATTATATGTCATCCATCCATTTTTTTTTTCTGCTTATCCTCACAAGGGCTGCGGGTAGTGCTGGAGCCTATCCCAGCTGTCAACGGGCAGGAGGCGGGGTACACCCTCAACTGCTTGCCAGCCAATCGCAGGGCACATCGAGACAAACAGTCACACTCACAATCAGACTTAGGGGCTATTTAGAGTGTCAAATTATTGTTGCATGTTTTTGGGATGTGGTAGGAAACCGGAGTGCCCGGAGAAAACTCATGCAGGCACGGGGAGAACATGCAAACTCCACACAGACGGGGGAGGGATCGAACCTGGGTCCTCAGAACTGTGAGGTCAATGCTTTACCAGCTGAACCACCGTGCCACTATTTGTCATATTATTTACAAGAATACCTAAAGTGTAAGGAATGCTGGTTTTAAAGATTCCCGAGTGGAAGAGTTGAAGCCGTGTGAAGCTGAGACATGAAGGCTATGACAGAGACTGGCTTTGGTGTCACATGGATTTCCATACGGAACGCAGAGATCATAAAGCAGCCGGCTTTAGTGATGAGGCTCAGCTTGAGTTGCTCTGGCCATGATATGACATGTAACCCGATTTTAATGTGAGGTTTCTCAAGTTACTTTATGCAACTATGAGTGAACGTGTGTGATATCACTATTTCATTTTGCATACTTATCCATTGTGCTGTTTTATCAATACCCATAATGGGAGGTTGAGGGTTAGCTCAGACTGCCCTTGATGTTTTTTTTCAAGGGAGACCATTTACAATTCCTGTTTGAGCATGGCAGCCAACCTTCCAGGTCACCCTGGACAAAACAGGATAGTTGAGAAACAAAGCAGGAGTACAGGATTGGCAAATGTGACTGGCATTGAATGTTGTGGAAGCCCCATGAGTGAGTGAGTGAGAGAGAGAGAGAGAGAGAGAGAGAGAGAGAGATCACTGTGGAGTGTATCTGAGAGGGAAAATGTGTGTAGTTGCACATTTTACTGGCTATGCAGATTCTCCCATGGACTGTTTATCTCTTACAGCAACAGAGGCTGGCTAGTGCTTTTGACTTCCATGACCTTAAGCAGTTGTCTACAACCAACGTCCGTCGCCTCTTGTGGTGGCTTGTCAATGGGGGACACTAGAGTGTTGCCCCAACATGCAATTTGGTAGCCAGATTACTTTCAGTAAAAACAAAATGAAATAAATAAAACATAATAAAAATTGTACAAATATTATTGATTACAATATTCGCTTGCTCGGTGTGTGGAAAAATTAACCCTTTGAGCAAAACACTGGGGCACATGGCAACTGCCTGTAACAATCTACAGAGAAATCCTAGCTCTTGTCATTTTTGAGACTTGTAAAATTGTTCCTTTATCACTTGATTTGCACCAGTCACCAAGTAGTACCCTCATCTTCCTGGTTGGATCCACAATGCTAAAAGAATCATAGCTTTGCAGAGGTGAACATCTACAAACTTTGCCCCTAAATGAGTTCACACCCATCTTTTGTAAACAACATTCAAATAAAAAGTACAGAAACAACATGTCTATTTGAGCCAGCTGAAAATGAACGGATCAATTGATAAATTGTCCTACTCATCCAAAAATAGCACAAATGTCTGCTTGTCCTACCCAAGGGCTTGCAAGGCAGTATTCTTTGCATGAAAACACGGTGCGTGTTGTACTTTATTTGTGTCTAGCAAAGACAACAGAAGACACATTTCCTTCATGCACATCAATGTAAATGTACAGAAACTGATGCATCATACATGAAAACTCCTTTTCATAAACCTGCACGCACACACACACACACACACACACACACACAGAGCATGCTGCGCCCTGTTTCTGTATAGGGAAAAAAGTAATTACTCTCTTTCCGTGCCTCAATGCCTTCAGAAGCCTCAGAGGGGCGATTCCCCAGTGAGCCAGTGAAATTCACTTAAACAGCTTTTGAGAGAGTAAGCAGTCTTATTGTTGCACATACTCTGCCTGCAAGGAGGGGAAGTGTGAAGGTGGAAAAGCAGGAAGGTGAAGGAATATGGTAAATATCAAGTTATTGGGCAGTATTGTGGTTCAACATTTCAAATACCCCTTTGAGTCATCTTTTTCACCCTTTGCTATCCAGACTAAGAATTGTGGGCTTTCAACAATGGACAATAAAGAACAGATGCAACAACATCCTGCTATATTTCTTGAGAAAACTGATTGAACCCAGCATGCCTGTACTCAGATATGTGTGTATTTTTGTGTGCGCGCACATGTGTGTGTGTGTGTGTGCATACACAGTCATCGGTTCTTTGTGCTTTCAGAAGTTTTTCATCACACCTTCAAAAGACACAACGCGACAGATTTGAACTTGATTTTATACCACTTTTCTTCCAATACTTTTTCTGTTGCAGCTCCTCAAGTGGCACTCAAACACAATCCTTAGGATTACATTTTAGGATGGCTAATCCTACTAGAACCGGAAAGTTAATAATGATCGAAGTAGGAATGGTATTATGTGCAGACAAACCGTGGGGTTGATGGTTTGGATGAGGCTTGGTAGGAGTTTGCATAGAAGGATGACATGTAAGCATCGTGACATATTGGGGAGGGTTTGCAATGTTGTGCCAGAAATTTCATCACCTTGCTGTCATGGCAATACTGTATGTTTATGACATGCAAACAGTGAGTGCTGGTGTGGGTACATTAAATGGACACTACAGGGCATACTGGACAGTGCACACACAATCTCAGTGTTGATGAGCATCATTTTAGTGACACAGTTCGTGAGTAAACAGCACATTATTCTCTCAGATTGAAGGATGAAACCACGTGGAAAACAAAGTGTGTCTTTGGGGACTTGTGCACCCGTGAATGTGTGTGCATGTGTGTATGCGTGTACATTCCTTTATTCACAATTTTGTTTTTGTGCAGCCTAGATGGGTATATAAATAATGTGTGATCAACATTGTGTTGTTCAGTGTGATAACTTCTCTCTATGATAAGAAACATAAGGAAACAATACAACACCAAAGACATGAATCAGGTGGTTGAATTATGAATACAAAGTTGACACGAGTTCACTTGTTTTTGAATGACATCGCTTGTGTAAGACCAAGATGAATGCACAGCACTCTCCAAACTACTACTGAGGGCTAAAACCTTGTTGGTCTTATACAATGCAAAATGTGTACTCATGTGTACGAACCGTAGTGCCCCAGAGAAAACAAGACGCAGGCACAGGGAGAACATACAAATCCCACCACACAGGCAGGGCCAGGATTTGAACTCTGGTCCTCAGAACTGTGAGGCCAACGCTCTACAGCTGTTCCACTGCACCAATTTTCAAACATGTTTCATGTATTTAGAGACAAAACCAAAAATTTGGGGAGACTTTAATGATTGTTTTAATAAATTATTTTTGGGGGAGAATTAACATCAGCTGAAAAAACATTTTTAAAAAAATGCAGACAACTAAAAAACATTTACAGACCTGTTTTCACCCGTGCACACTGTAACTCAACGGTCTGTGTAAAGTCAGATTGCTCATTGGTCGACTATTGAGATAGCATTGGCGTCATGTAGGTGCCTGTGTAAATGAGACAGTAAGAAACAGCAGAGGAACTCATTAAAAACGCAGATGGCGCTGACACACCTCCTGCACAGAATACCGGGCTGTATATAAAGTTCATATTCTGGTGTATTGTCAATTCTGAGTAAACAATGAGGGCGGTGTGCCAGGAGCTTCACTTTGACTACAGTGTTGCAGTATTCCTTTGCTAAAGTGAAGATGGAAATTGTTATAAGAAGAAAACAAGTGATATGCCTGGTTGAAAGTGCTACCTGTAAAGCAACAGCAGGACAATGTGACGAAATAAGATGTATTAGGTGCTGAAGTGGGGAATAAAAAGCACATTAATTATGTGTTTGGGTATAAATTTCCTCTTTGTGGTGTTTTCTTGCTTTCATCTCAGTGATTTCTTGCCTGCAAAAGACAGTTCCTGTGAACAGCGAAAGTAGTCTTAGAACATTAAATATACGATAATAAAGTACTTAAGATAACCAGGGTCAACAAGTTATGAAGACAGTAGCCCAAGTGGAAGAAAATTCCAATTAAAGTAAAAATAAAACAATAGCACTACTACACACAAAAATCTTCAAACAAATCAACGATGGAATATTTTAAGTACTGGTATGGAAAATGAATGAACTATTTATTTATTTATTCCTATATTTATTTATTTATTGCAAGCACGCGTGCACAGACCGACACATAGATATTGTATACCTGTACTTCATTTTTTAAAATATTATTTTCTCAATAAATAAAGACAAAAAAACATTTGAATAGAGCACCTCATATTTGTTTGAATAAATTAGTGTATTATTTAGCTTTCTCCCACTTTCACTGCATCGCTTCAGGTGTGTCTGAGACATTTTGACTGCGGTTTGTTGGCTCATCTGACAAACAATTGATTGGCTAATTGAACTTAGGATCGCTTTCATGTTTCAACATGTGTTCCTTGCTAGATGATGACGATGGGATGTTTGAAGAAGAAAGTCCCTTCTGTAATCACGACACCTTGTCAGCTTCAAACGGATTAGTGCTTGATTTTCGTGGCGGCTCAGAGCTCAATTGTGAGGGAGTGGCGGGATGACAGAAGTGGGTTGGAAGACAGCAAAAGGCAAATGCATTTCAGAGAAGGTGATTAGAAAATGGATGCATCCCATACTCATTTTAAAAGAGAAAGTCTTTTGAAGTTGGAATTTTTGCAGCAAAAGGGAGCACACAATGTAGGTGATTTTTCATTTCTCCACATGAGTTTTAGAGAGCAACAGGCCAATAAGAGTTCTGTCTTACAAAAAAAAACTAAATGTCAACCTTGATCCTAGGTTTGTATTTGGTCTCTGTTTTGGTTCTAAGGACTTGCATGTGGCAACCATGCAAGTGAGGGTGTTACTGGAGCTGCAAATTAAACACAGTGTGAGATCTCAACATCGGCACATTGTGCCATCTGTTTCTCATGATACATTGCATATGAATCATTCAGGAAATATTTACTTTTGAGATATCAGTTTGTGAAATTTGAAGAAGAAATGTCGGAATTTGGTTAATAAACACCTCTCCTTGAGCCGTCCCATTATCGTGACGGATGGGGTTTTCCCAATGAACCCAGGATCTAAGTTGTGCGGGGCTTCAAGTGCCTGGTAGGGTCACTCACAGAAAACAAAAAAATATGTCCTAGGTGAGGGACCAGACAAAGCACAGGTCCATAAAACCCTATGATGAATGCAACATATTGATCTAGGTTTCTCTTGGGTCACCAGTGCCCCCCTCTGGAGCCAGGCCTGGAGACTGGGCTCGAAGGCGAGCGTCTGGTAACTGGGCCTGTACCCAATTCACCCAAGCGGTGTGTGGAGGTGAGTCCGACTACAGCCAGTTGGAACTTCTCAACCTCCCACACCAGCTCGGTCTCTTTCCCTGCCAGAGAGGTGACATTCCAAGTCCCTACAGCCAGCTTCTGTAGCCGGGGATCGAATCACCATGCTGCCTGCCTTCGGTCACCACTCAGTTCACATTGCACATGGTCCTTATAGCCCCTCCCACAGATGGTGAGCCCATGAGAAAGGGGGCCCCACATTAAACTTTGGTGCTGTGCCTGACTGAGCCCTATGCCTTCGAGCCCCACCTCCAGGCCTGGGTCATTATA
Organism: Syngnathoides biaculeatus; assembly: GCF_019802595.1. Lineage (NCBI taxonomy): Eukaryota > Metazoa > Chordata > Actinopteri > Syngnathiformes > Syngnathidae > Syngnathoides > Syngnathoides biaculeatus. Next base: position 5,081,439 of record NC_084648.1, on the reverse strand, counting down.
CATTATGCATTCATTAAATACCATACTTCAAAAAGGGGAAGTATTCATTTAAATTTAGATCTGTAAAACTTATTCCCAGCAAAATAAAAAAATATGTTTCTCTATGGAAAACTTTGTAAGTAAACTGAAGTAACAAACTATAAAAAGACAGAACTGCCCGTTCTAGATTCTTTGTCAAGAAAAATGAAACAACCAAGAATAGCCCTTCCAACCTCAAGTAGCCTAGGTAATGATTTCACTTGCACTTCTTCTGTTTTATGTTTCCAGATGTTCTGAGATGTTGTCTTGTTGTATTTTGATCTTTGAGAGAGGAAACACAACAAAGAAGAAAACAAGGTCCTGAAGAGCTCCCCCGTGAGAGTGCTGATGTGCGTCTCCTTGGTGCCTCCAGGGACATCTACCATCCTCCTTCACCCACTTCAGGGAGTCGTCTGTCCCCAAAGACTCAGCCGTGTACCAGCTCTCTGCGATAACTAGGGCATTTGGGAGGAAACTTCACAGCATCATTAAAGGAGTGTTTGTGGCTTACGCTCTGACTTTGTGCATGCGTGTTGTTTGTGTGTCTGTGTGTGTCTGCGAGTGTTTGAATCTTTCAACCCAAAGCTACTTTTAGGAGGAACGTTCAATAACTTGCAATTGCAAACAAAATGACTTTGACAACTACCTACTCTATTTCCATAAACCATTGGTGAAATGGCCTTTTATAATGATTTGGGGGGAATTGAACCTACTGAAGCTTTGAATGGTATACTCTCACCAAAACGTGACATTCAAAAATAACATTAGTCATTAGTACATTGTTTTGTTATGAGTTCCAGCTCATTTGTTCTCACATTGTCACAGCCTCCAGATAATGCAAGGTGTGAAAAAGTGAAAAGTGAGAACAACTACAGGGGAAAATAAAAGGTCAGGAGGTCATTTCTCAAAGTTCCTCGTTATACACGGTACCTCTACAGCAGCGGCTTCTTCTTGACTCAACATTTCATGAATGTAGAAATAGCGAGATTGTGCCCCCCCCACACCCACTTTGCAAAAACGTGAACGCACACGATACTTTGAAAAGTCCCATTGGATCACTTCCTCTCTTTGCAGTTACCGTCAAAATATTGACACAGAAAGGAAACGCCAGATGCATTTTCTCATACGTATCAGATCCTTTGTCCTTCTGAATGGACGATTTATTGAGAAGGAGGTTTGAACAGAAATTCTTTTAACAAATGTTGAGTGGGGGGCCTAATGCATTAAGACCCATCCGTCCAGCCCTCCATCCATTTTCCGTACCACTTATTCTCACTAGGGTCGTGACGTGTTGGAGCCTAACGCAGCTATCTTTGGGGAGGAAGTGAGGTCCAACCTGAACTGGTCACAACTACCTTCAATAAACCTACAATACATGTTTTTTGGTTGCGGCTGGTAACTGGAGTGCCCGGAGATAACCAGCGCAGACTCAGCGAGTACATGCAAACACAACACAGGATTTGAGCCCATGTCCTCGGAACTGTGATGCAGATTTGCTAACCAGTAAACCATCATGTCACTAATGCATTTACATGACGTTAAAAAAAATTGACATTGCTTTTTCCAATGACAATTAACAGTTGTGTTGTCCTCTATCTATGTTGCCGATATGAGTGACATGATCTGGCATTAATCCACCAATGCCTTTTAAGCAGAATCCTGCAAATAAGAGATATCACCAAAACTCCATATGTGATACATTAGGCCCAAGTTTCTTTACTTTCACTACCTTCTGACAGAAAACACATCTGCATGTATAAATGATTTGCTAAGGGTTATTGTGCCAAAAGAATCCTTTTCATCTCCATCCTTTACAAGCACTTCATTTTGTTGTCTCACAAGGCGTAAGAGTGATAAAACATTGTAGCAAACCTGTGTCACAAAAAAAGGTGGCCCTCCCACTCACCAAGGTGAAGTCGCAAGTGACTTGAATAAGTAAAGCGATGTGAATATATGAATACCTGCGGCAAGTTTCATTCCACAACTTTTTCTTGAGATGTGTGGGAATGTATCTATAAAGGTGTTGCTACCTTCTTTATCTACAAAGGAATAATGTGAAATGCATGGGGAATTTAACCTTGCTAGGCTGCTGAATTTGCAAGAATACAGCTGTGTAATAATACAAATCCATTCGCCAAGTTTCACACTGATGATTGTGGCAGGTCAAAGAACTGAAGACTTTTCCAGATGGAAGTTATGTTTTCTTCTTGCTACTTGCTTTTAGGCACTGACTCCTTGTGAAGATAACGCTATGCGGGTATAACGCAATTTGCTTGTCTTTTTGTTGATCCCATTGGCCAATAAGTGTGTAGAAACCATGATTTATTTTCAAATTGTTAATAATTTATTCCCATCACGATTCCCCAACGGTTTGTTCCATATACACTACAATGTGCTGTATATTTATGTTGCACACCACACAGAGACGCAGACCACCCACATGCAGGCATGCAAGGAGGGATGTCAGAGGGATAGGGTGCACAAAGGGTGGGAAAAAGAGCACTTTGACAGTATTCAGCAGGCAGACTAAACTCTTGTAGAACTCTTTATTTTTCCCCGCAAGTTCTTGGCGATTGAACCTCTGCCAGTTTGAGATTCTTTTTTTCTAAAGGGTCCAAATCGACAGCCGTGGAGATTAAAGATGGCCATATACTTTGCAAATAAAGACAATTTCAAAGCCGACCCTGATTAATTCACACTCACTCCTCAGCGTACAACCAATCCATATTAAACAAAGGGTAACTAGGATTTATTGTGTATCATCGAGACAGTTAAAGCAATGAGAACATTCAGTTTTCTACTGCTTTGAGTCCAGTGCAATATCAGTGTGCAATTGTGATTTAAAAAAGAAAAAATTACTCATATTCCTTTGGTTTGATTGGGGCAATAGGTATTATTGTAGTTGTGCCACAGACTAAAATTAAGAAAGCCTAACAAAAACTGGTATTGGTATCGCTATATTTGTCACGTCCCATCGGATCGGGGTTAGGACCCAAATGCAGGAACTCGGAAGACGCAAGGTAGTTCAAGAAGAAACGCGTTTATTATATGCCGAGGTCGGGGATCAAGCAGGCAGTCCGGTGCAGCAGCGGTAGTTGGGACGTCGGGCGAAGAGAGTAGGTGAGCGGGCAGGCAGGAGTCGGTACACGGGAGAACAATCAACGCAGGCAAAAGTATCAAAGGAGTGAGGCTTACAAGGGTGGTCGGAGAACGGGCGAAGGTCGGTACACACAGGTTCGATCAGGGATACCGGAGCACACGAACGGGACATGAAGATCATACGAACTGGCGGTGGCCAGTTGTCATCGCGGTCATATAAATCCACAGCATAATCAGACTCCATGAGGCTCAGGTGTGCACCTTCCAATCAGCGCACCTGCGCGGACACCCGCACAGCTCGTGCTGGAGCGGCAGGATCATGACAATATTTACCTAAACGGTGCATTGACTTCTTCTTCTTCTTCTTCTTCTTTTCCTTTCGGCTTGTCCCGTTAGGGGTCGCCACAGCGTGTCATCTTTTGCCATCTTAGCCTATCTCCTGCATCTTCCTCTCTAACCCCAACTGCCCTCATGTCTTCCCTCACCACATCCATAAACCTTCTCTTTGGTCTTCCTCTCGCTCTTTTGCCTGGGAGCTCCATCCTCAGCATCCTTCTCCCAATATACTCACTCTCTCGCCTCTGAACATGTCCAAACCATCGAAGTCTGCTCTCTCGAATCTTGTCTCCAAAACATCCAGCTTTGGCTGTCCCTCTAATGAGCTCATTTCTAATCCTATCCAACCTGGTCACTCCGAGCGAGAACCTCAACATCTTCATTTCTGCCACCTCCAGTTCAGATTCCTGTTGTTTCTTCAGTGCCACTGTCTCTAATCCGTACATCATGGCCGGCCTCACCACTGTTTTGTAAACTTTGCCCTTCATCCGAGCAGACACTCTTCGGTCACATAACACACCAGACACCTTTCGCCAGCTGCTCCAACCTGCTTGGACCCGTTTCTTCACTTCCTGACCACACTCTCCATTGCTCTGTATTGTTGACCCCAAGTATTTGAAGTCATCCACCCTCGCTATCTCTTCTCCCTGTAGCCTCACTCTTCCCCCTCTACTTTTCTCATTCACGCACATATATTCTGTTTTACTTCGGCTAATCTTCATTCCTCTCCTTTCCAGTGCATGTCTCCATCTTTCCAATTGTTCCTCTGCATGCTCCCTGCTTTCACTGCATATGACAATATCATCTGCGAACATCATGGTCCAAGGGGATTCCAGTCTAACCTCATCTGTCAGCCTATCCATTACCACTGCAAACAGGAAGGGGCTCAGAGCTGATCCCTGATGCAGTCCCACCTCCACCTTAAATTCCTCTGTCACACCTAAGGCACACCTCACCATTGTTCTGCTGCCATCATACATGTCCTGTACTATTTTAACATACTTCTCTGCCACACCAGACTTACGCATGCAGTACCACAGTTCCTCTCTTGGTACTCTGTCATAGGCTTTCTCTAGATCCACAAAGACACAATGTAGGTCATTCTGACCTTCTCTGTACTTTTCCACGAGCATCCTCAAGGCAAATAATGCATCTGTGGTACTCTTTCTAGGCATGAAACCATACTGTTGCTCGCAGATACTTACTTCTGTCCTGAGTCTAGCCTCCACTACTCTTTCCCATAACTTCATTGTGTGGCTCATCAACTTTATTCCTCTATAGTTCCCACAGCTCTGAACATCCCCTTTGTTCTTAAAAATGGGAACTAGAACACTTTTCCTCCATTCTTCAGGCATCTTTTCGCCCGCTAGTATTCTGTTGAATAAGTTGGTCAAAAACTCCACAGCCATCTCTCCAAATTGCTTCCATACCTCTACCGGTATGTCATCAGGACCAACTGCCTTTCCATTTTTCATCTTTTGTAGTGCCTTTCTGACTTCCCCCTTAGTAATCATTTCCACTTCCTGGTCCTTCACTCTTGCCTCTTCAACTCTTCCTTCTCTCTCATTTTCTTCATTCATCAACTTCTCAAAGTATTCTTTCCATCTATTTAGTACACTACCGGCACCAGTCAACACATTTCCATCTCTATCCTTAATCACCCTTACCTGCTGCACATCCTTCCCATCTCTATCCCTCTGTCTGGCCAACCTGTAGAGATCGTTTTCTCCTTCTTTCGTGTCCAACCTGGTGTACATGTCTTCATATGCCTCTTGTTTAGCCTTTGCCACCTCTACCTTTGCCCTACGTCGCATCTCGATGTACTCCTTTCGCCTCTCCTCAGTCCTCTCAGTATCCCACTTCTTCTTCGCTAATCTCTTTCCTTGTATGACTCCCTGTATTTTGGGGTTCCACCACCAAGTCTCCTTCTCCCCTTTCCTACCAGATGACACACCAAGTACTCTCCTGCCTGTTTCTCTGATCATCTTGGCTGTCGTCGTCCAGTCTTCCAGGAGCTTCGGTTGTCCATCGAGAGCCTGTCTCACCTCTTTCCGGAAGGCCGCACAACATTCTTCCTTTCTCAGCTTCCACCACATGGTTCTCTGCTCTACCTTTGTCTTCTTAATCTTCCTACCCACCACCAGAATCATCCTACATACTACCATCCTATGCTGTCGAGCTACACTCTCCCCTACCACTACTTTACAGTCAGTAACCTCCTTCAGATTACATCGTCTGCACAAAATATAATCTACCTGCGTGGTTCTACCGCCGCTCTTGTAGGTCACTATATGTTCCTCCCTCTTTTGGAAATAAGTGTTCACTACAGCCATCTCCATCCTTTTTGCAAAGTCCACCACCATCTGCCCTTCAAAGTTCCTTTCCTGGATGCCGTACTTACCCATCACTTCTTCATCGCCCCCGTTTCCTTTACCAATATGTCCATTACAATCTGCACCAATCACAACTCTCTCGCTGTCTGGGATGCTCAGAACTACTTCATCTAGTTCCTTCCAGAATTTCTCTTTCAACTCTAGGTCACATCCTACCTGTGGTGCATAGCCGCTAACCACATTATACATAACACCCTCAATTTCAAATTTTAGTCTCATCACTCGATCTGATACTCTTTTCACCTCCAAGACATTCTTAGCCAGCTCTTCCTTTAAAATAACCCCTACTCCATTTCTCTTCCCATCTACTCCGTGGTAGAATAATTTAAACCCTGCTCCCAAACTTCTAGCCTTACTACCTTTCCACCTGCTCTCTTGGATGCACAGAATATCAACCTTTCTCCTAATCATCATGTCAACCAACTCCTGAGCTTTTCCTGTCATAGTCCCAACATTCAAAGTCCCTACACTCAGTTGTAGGCTCTGTGCATTCCTTTTTTTCTTCTGACGCTGGATCCGGTTTCCTCCTCTTCTTTGTCTTCGACCCACAGTAGCTGAATTTCCACCGACGCCCTGCAGGTTAGCAGTGCCGGGGGCGGGCGTTGTTAACCCGGGCCACGACCGATCCGGTATGGGATTCTTTAGATGAACGCTCATATTTGTTTGGCACAGTTTTTATGCCGGATGCCCTTCCTGACGCAACCCTCTGCATTTATACGGGCTTGGGACCGGCCTACAGATTGCACTGGTTTGTGCCCCCATAGGGCTGCATTGGTGCATTGACATATGCGTTTTATTCATTTTGTAACCTTGTATGTACTTGTTACTGCAAGCACTCATAATGTTTCCCTATTGAAATGAAAGGGAAATGCAATTACTCTGTTCCAGCCCTGCCAAATATTTTTGCATTTGGAAAAATATCACCGTTTATTCCGATTGCTGAAAAGACCATAGTAGCGCCATATCCTGTCAATACTATGCTATTCAATACCACGTCTGTCTATGGCATTCCCATTCCTTGTTAGCATCAAAGCTAGCAGATGTAAGGGCAAAGCTATTTTTCTTTTTTTTTTTGGGGGGGGGGGATTGTTTACTAATTTATCTACTTGTGCAGTGAGCAATGGCATGCAAACTGTGGGGGAAAATGATGGTGGACTCAGATCACTAGGATGGGCCTGGCATAGATGCTGGATTTTTGTTTTAGGGGTGGAAAAACTTTGATTCAGCCCTCGTAGACAATTGCTTTTGGTGCTGGTAAAACTTCTGCAACTCTCCCGTAACCTGGAACCCACCAAGCCCACTCATTGTTGATTATTGTTTTGGGGTAAAAAGTTAAACATGTACCTCTCCACATTGACGATCGGTTTTCTGTGGTTAAAAAAAAGAAGAAGAAAACTTCCATTTGACTCCTTCCCATATTTCAGACATTATGCGAGCTGTAATTTTTCTGCAACAACAAAAACGACAGTTAAAGCACACACCCTAGAAAGGAGCAGCAAAATGGAAATAAAGAAAAACATTGTTGAAAACAAAACCTGCCAAATTATTCACATTGCATTCATCTTTGTTTTTACTATTTCAAAAAGTATAAAAGGAAAGAGTAAAAAAAGATGACATTATAAAATATTTTCTGTAATTTGGGTGGCGTTTCTGTTTATTTTAATGGGAAAGTTTATTTGTGCTACAGGTGAGTTGCGTTATGAGGATGACCACAAAATATATTTACCACGGAACAACTGTTATTCACTTATGACATTGATATGTGTATTTTTTTTCTCAAGCTGTTATCTTTTTCATAACACATTCCTGATTTTGGCTTCTATGATACTGCCTTATTCGTTTTTTTTTCTCGTGGCCTTGTAACACATATTCTTTGTTTTTGTTTTCCCTGTCATGAGACCCACCAAACTGCAGTCAGCATTGCTTTTGTCTAGCAGAAAACAAACGTTTGGGTCAGTGAGTCAACACTGTCTGTGTCCTCTTCATAACCCATGTATATTTCATTGTAAAAGCGTAACGTGATAAGCCTCCATAGGCATAGTCCGGAAACGGCAAGTACAAAACAAGCCAATTAAATGGGCCTTTGAAAAAAATTGGACCAGACCTTTATCACACCAACCTAACTCAGTAATTCTCGTGCACATGCCTACATCCCACTAAAAAAAGACTTGTGACCCACTTTCAAATCATGCTCTGCCATAAATATAAATGTAAAGGAAACTGTTGTGATCGAAACACAATCTATTTTCCATTACGATCATCACGATATGAGTAATATGATCGCATAAAAAGAGTGCTGAAATGCAGACTGTAATGCAATATCAAGGAATAAGTGCATCATCACTAACTGTTTACGCGTTTCCTCATAGGCATTTAGTGGCACACAGAGGCACTGTTCTATTTCCTTTGACTTCTTGGTGCATCAGCCACCTGAGGCGTACTCATAAAAGCAAAGATCTAAGACTTTAATTCACGATTTCATTAAAGACGTGATTGCATTAAGGTCTCCTTATGCAGCCACTGGTGTGTGCGTGTGTGTGTGCTTGTGTTATGTTGATGTGTGATTTGATTCAGGGGATTTCCGAGCTTATTTCGTCATTTAATTAACTAGAGAATAGGTGACTGTATGCTGTCAAGGCTTTCGTTTTTTTCTGTTTGTGAAAGCTGAGCCACAAACGTGCATAAACATATGTATTATTATTTTCATAGAAATCAGAATAGGACATTATTTTCCTGAAGTTGCATAATAAGTTGACTATATTTTATATATTTGAGTAATATTACAAGAGTCACTGATTGTGTTGTCATGCTCCTGGCATCCTCCCCAGGCTGGGTGTGGACTGGGTTCCAGTACCTGGTGGATTGGGAGGGATACGGACCGGAGGAGCGCTCTTGGATCCCCTCGCCCTTCATTAAGGACCCCTCCCTCATCGAGGATTTCTACGCGGCCCATCCAGACGCTCCTGGGTCGTCGGGAGCCGGACGTTGAGGGGGAGGGGGAGGTACTGTCATGCTCCTGGCATTCTCCCCAGGCTGGGTGTGGTCAGCCAATTAGTCGACACACACCTGCACCCTGTTTCGGCTGATTACACCCAGTATTTATAGGACACGGGGGACAACTAGTCATCCGCCAGATCGTTGATTCCCATGCCTCGTTCCCGCACTCCCGTATACCTGACCTACCGTGTACTTTCCCTCGCCTGTTCCCTGACCATCCTAGTAAGCCTGCCACTTCTGATTCTGCTGCTTTTCCTGACTGACTCGCTGATCATTGACCACGGACCGAATAAAGGCTTTCTGTACTCTATCTGCTTGCCTCTGGAGTCGTGCATTTGGGTCCACCCTCGAGCCCCGGTCGTGACAGGTGTAGTGGTGGTGCGGGCAGCGTGGGATTGATTACCTCTCAGTGACGGTGTCGATATCTGCCCTGGGACTGACTGGCAACCAATTCAGGGTGCAGTTTGCCTTTCACCCGAAAAAGCTGGCATAGGCTCCAGCTTTCCCGCAACCCATGTGAGATTAAGCGGCTTGGATAATGACATGACATGACAAGACAATAATATTACATCCACCAGTACATTGTGTGGGTATTTTTCAAGGCCCACTCCCGAAAAATATTGAACCCTCAAAAATTCCTTATAATATAATCAATGATCTCAATTACGAACTACTGCCTTGTACTAATTACAGTCCGTTAAGTTCAGAGGTAGAGAGGTAGACATCAGAGTCCTTCATCGACAATTTCTTTTAGCTGATTATGAAGCACATTGCATGTCTACACACAACATCCCCCAGAGGGCTAATTGAGTCTTGGATGATTCCACTGTTGTTTATTTAGCCCTGATTACACGTGGGAGAAAAGGCCTCAATTAAAAATCAAAGCTGTAATGATCTCATCTTAAATGCCAGCCATGTTCACCAATGGCCTCCCACAGAAAGGTCATAACCAGCGCTCACAACGGTACTTTTTTTTTCTCTCCTCCAGATTTACTGCTCAAGCAGAGAGATGGAGAGAGTGGCCTCCATAAGCACTAAACATCATAAATACTTAATCACAAACTTTCTTCTTTGAGCCATCAGGGAGGAAGACAACTAAGTTAGTCATTTAAAGGTGCTAAAATGAGATGTTTATTCTATGTTTACATCACATGCCGCCTCTGGGCTACAGCCATAGCAAAGCCTGATTATCACGCTGACAACAACAGGCAAGGAGGGGCTGGTGAATGCTTATTCATGCACATTTGTGTGTGTGATTTTAGTTGAGAGGAAATGTGTATTTTAAGTCTGCTCATTTGTTTCCGCTTGTTTACCTGTATGCATTGTAATGAAGTCGAGGCGTGAGTTGACAAATCTCTTAAAACTGATTCCAATATCATTTCTGCTGTTTTAAATGACTTCCCGCTTTGATGTGTTCGGCGGTGCTTTCTGCTGATTGTTTTAGAAAGGAATTGTGCATTGACCTCAACAGGGGATGGATTTCGAATTTTTGAATTGGGTGCAAGAGTCTGATATTGTCTGGTGTGAGTGAATGTTTTCTGGAACACCCATGGCAACTTGGCGTGTGATTCGGCGAGCTTTTCATCTTCAGTTTCTTCAGGTTGCATCAGTGTGACTTGTCACTGACATATCCTTGCTTGCTGAAAACCTAGCGGGTATAAACCAACATTTCCCTCCTTTCAAATAATTTCCTTTGTTTCACAATAGCATCACTGTCAGCATGACACCATGCACACACCCAAGTGTGAACAGTATCATGGTGTCATGACACTTGATGAAGTGTCAATGTCGTTAATGTTGACATCCTACAGAGCTGTAAAGATGAGCTGCTTTGCATCACCTGTGTCAAAGATCACTTTGTAAAAATCACACTCCCCTTCGCTAATTGTCATCATGAGAATATCAAACATCTCATGCTCATGGATTCATGCTGCTGTTTTACCTTCCCTTGAAAGACACATTGTTACAAGGTATCATTGAGCAATAATATGCAAACATGCAGTTGAAGTAATTGCAAAATTTCTAATCCAGGGACGACAGTCTGCGCCCAAACCTTGAGTGGCCTAAATGTTTCCGCCACCAAGTATGATTAGTTCTAAGTTGTAGCTACAGTACATCATTCACCACTAAATAGCAGAAAGTGTTTTATAGTGTTTCTACATAATGTTCACCATTAAAAGACTAACAGTACTGTCAACAATGGTTAATTTTGTGGCAATGGTGAATTGCTTATAGAAATATGAGCTCTGTCAGCATGGGCAAGGACAAAACAGTGCATCATTCCCAGGGAGAGCACACTAGCATGGTCAGGTGAAACACGAGCTAATGCTAACCTCAAGTAAACAATCGACGAAGCTCAGTGATGACTGGGATTGTACTGCCTACAAGTCAAAATCACGGTTCAACATGCGACATATTTTTTATTACAATTTTGCCAAACAGTTTAATGAGACACATTCAACAAGCTACAGGTGACATAAACACACATAAACAATGATTCAAATGATTTGTTTGTCCTGTGAGTCCTCCAAAAACATGGACATAGAGTACATGAGTACAGTATATTTAACACCATTAGTAGTGTCATAAATCTATGTGACAGAAGAGTATCCGCCAGGATGAAAGGCAAAGTTTATAAAACAGTGGTGAGGCCAGCCATGATGTACGGATTAGAGACGGTGGCCCTGAAGAAACAACAGGAAGCAGAAATGGAGGTAGCAGAAATGAAGATGCTGAGGTTCTCGCATGGTTTGAACAGGTTGGATAGGATTAGAAATAAGCTCACTGGAGGGACAGCCAAAATTGGATGTCTTGGTGATGATTTGATGTTTGGATGAGAGACGGTGGCACTGAAGAGACAAAACAAGCAGAGCTTGAGGTAACGGAAATGAAGATGTAGAGGTTCTCTGTAGGAGTGAACAGGTTGGATAAGATTAAAAAGGAGCTCATAAGAGTGATGGCCAAGGTTACTGAGGATGTTTTGGAGTGAACGTGAGAGAGAGCAGACTTTGGTTTGGTTGGATGGTTTGGACATGTTCAGAGGCGAGAGAGTGAGTATGTTGGTAGAAGCGTGCTAACGATGGAGCTGCCAGGCAAAAAAGCAAGAGGAAGACCAGAGAAAAAGTTGATGGATGTTGTGAGGGAGGACATGAGGGCAGTTGATGCTTAGATGGAAAAAGATAAGACGGCACAGTGACTCAGCTGGTAAAGCGTTGGCCTCACAGTTCTGAGGACCCGGGTTCGATCACGGCCCCGCCTGTGTGGAATTTGCATGTTCTCCCATGCCTGCATGGGTTTTCTCCGGGCACTCCGGTTTCCTCCCACATCCCAAAAACATGCAACATTAATTGGACACTCTAAATTGCCCCTAGGTGTGATTGTGAGTGTGGATGTTTGTCTCAGTGTGTCCTGCAATTGGCTGGCAACCAGTTCAGGGTGTACCCCTGCCTCCTGACCGTTGACAGCTGGGATAGGCCCCAGCACTCCCTGCAACCCTCATAAGGATAGGGGGCAAAGTGATTTTCATGTTAACAAGTTGTAAACTTAACTATTCCACTGTGTTTTTCTTTTAACTCCTACTTGCACATTCATAACATTAGAACTCAGAACACTTTCACCAGAGCAATAGAGCAGTGACAAAAACATTTTAATTGCAGTCTTAAAATAAACAAGACGAGAGCTTATATTTCTAACAACACGTTTTCAACCCTCTTCAACTCTTTCAGAGCATGCATTTAGAATTTAACCGAACTTTTTTTCTTTTTTTTTTTTTTTGCACATGGAATTGTGCGCTTCCTCTAGGCCTTTTACATTTGACAGGTATCAATTTTTAACTCAGCTGTGGGGCTGCAGCATGGCTCTCTTCTTTCCGCCAATTCTGTCAGGGACTAATAAGGAACAACTCAGCCTTGATGTTTGGCCTTCTGGCATTCAAGGTGTACTTGTGAATGCTGTGTGAAGATTGAGCCGCATATGTATGCACACTTACCGTACTTAGTGAATGCAGATTGTCTTATTACTTTCACATTCTCGCACCAACAGAGAGACGGTCCCATGCGGCCAAAGACATAAAAGAAGTGCACAGATATTGCCGTGTTTATAACGGGTTCACTAGGAAAATGCCTAAAATGAATAGAGCGGGGGTGGGTTTTGTCATTGCCAGCCCAAACAGCAACCTTCTCTCCAAGTTCACCTTTCACTGCTTTTACTTGTCCACAGCCCTTCTTGCTCCAAAGAGCACACAGTAAATAAAGATAATGTGATATTTTCTCCTGAGTTCATCTTGTGATAGAGTGCCATGTTAGGCTTGTCATAAAGGTACGTTTTCAAATTGAACTCTGCAGCTGGTTCAATGAATAATGGCTTTTCTGAAATCGTTTTCAAGGTTGAAAAGGACATGGCTTCCCCATCGGAAGTGTTGGGAAAAGCATACACCCCTTGTAAATGGGGAGCTTATTTTTCATTTGGTTTTAGAGCCGCTTCACACTCAGACATGCTCTCTATTTCATTCAGTCTCTTCCTCTCTGCAGGTGTCTGATTCTTTGTTGGACTATTTGTCATTTTACCTCACATCTATTTTTTTGCGGAACAAGTTAAAGCCCAAGTGTCATCCCTATAAACATTCTAAAATAGATATTGAAATGAAAAATACATATAACATTATTCACTAGTCACTGTCTATACAAAAAAATAAATATGAGCGGAGAGCGCATCATCTATGCGCAAGGTTTCGGAAGTGTCATTCGATATCCAAGTGGTCGCCATATTGGCTGCATCTACTACCCGTAATGTCACCACGGACATTCGCCATTGAAAACATGCTGTAGCCCCTACTATGGGACACGTCCCTTCAGACACGGAAGCTCTTTTCAAAGAAGAGAACATCTCACAACTGAATGAAGTGACCGGGACAATATTACCCTATCATTTTGAGCCATGTTTTGATGATATGCGGATCACTTCTAACTAACAACAGACTCTAAGACAGTATGTATGACCCAGCCCGTCCGAGAGGCCAGGCATTGGCGGTGGCTTGTCTGTCCACCTACTATGGGACACGGAGCTCGGCCGAAGCCGTGATCGGCGGAGACGGCGCCGATGGGCACATCGACACATTTAGCCCCTCTGACTTACGGACGCGGATCTTTTTTTACGTTCTGAAAGGTTTACGTCCTCCCAAACAACTATTGTTTTTTTTTTTTTTAGTAGCTCTATACATACCTACCTGTCATTTGGAACCCATGAAGCCCTCGTCCTTTGCACCCGTGCAATCCATTTTTCATAACGAACTGGGTCTCTTGGAAACTTATAAAGAGTAAATCCATCCTCCCGAGTGTTCGAGCAATATCCAGAAATGCAACGAGCCGGCATTTTGCCTAACACAAAGGAACAAAGAGCTACCTTCCAGCAGGTAAAACTAATTGAAAGAAACAAGTCCGCTTGAGTGCGCTACTGCCCTTTGCATCACTTCCTGCTTCTTTTCGAAAACAAATCCCTCGAGAGGATTTTCATGGCAGGAGTTGCAAAAAGTCATACATGTCAAAATCATGCTTTGTGGTGAAAAAAACACATGGATCTATACCATCTCCCGTTTTTTCATTAATAACATACTAAAAATCATGCATTTCATGACAGTGGCCCTTTAAGAAAGACTTCACCAAAACACTCCCCGGGTGTGCTTTTTCTGATATGTGAGGATTAGGTGATGACTGTGCAAGCATGGCTGACTTAAGTTGTAAAAAGCATTCGCTCTTATGAGTTAAATAAATTAAAATCCTAAGAATTGTGATGCTGGAGCTGAAGGGATGCGCTATATTGTTTGTTTTGTTGTTGAATGCATTCTGCGTGATATTAGGCCAATGTTGTTACTTGCTAAACTATACTTTTGAATATTTGTTCAAATATCAGCTAATGTTGTTAACATTGATTGGCCACTTGCCTTGTTCTAGTGGCTTCTTCTCAGGTATGATGTTCTTTTTAGTAACCCTTGTTAAACCTTTTGCTGCATTATTACTCCTTTCAAAAGGTATGGTTTGAATATAATGGCATGTTCCAGACTTGTTTTATGTGTATCCTTGATTTCAACATGCTAGAGTAGAGCAATATTAACGAGTATGTTGTCACGCATCATTCCATGTTTCCTAAACAGATGCATGGTTTTGAAGTGGCTGAGACTCGAAAAACGACATTCAGTAATCAAGTTTTACTACCTCTTCATTTGCAACCCAGCACACAAGACAAGAGTAAAGTGTTCCTTCCCACATCATCAGAAGCACTCACCACTATCCAACTGTCAGTAAAATGGTAGGGGCTTATCCAATTGAAACTAAAGGACAGTGATATCGTCAGGGTTCCTCGGGAGAACAGGAAGGGATCTTATTGTCAAACACCACATTTGTACACACCCACTCACAATTTCGGAATATTATGCTGCTGAATCCCTCAGTTTGTACAGCATTGCTTGGCAAGCAAACACATACATATTTGAGGCATCTTATTACAAAAAAAGAAAAAAAAATACAGGTGAGAGGCTTACAATTAGCGTTTCCATTTGTTTCATGAGGGAACATTATTAGTGGAGAGATGTAATTGTGTAAATAATTTGAGGTTTTGTAATTCAGCAATCAAAAATACAGTACTCACAAATAGCGATGTTGTGCTTCGGAGTGAACTTTTAGGATGGACCTAGAATGTGCCATAACCTTTACATGTGGACATTATCTAAATGTTTCAGTACTTTTTGCACAACTTGCTGCCCTCTAGTAAGGAGCTGAACAGAAAAATTGTGTTGTGTTTGGTCCATGAACATTTTCAAGGAAATCCACCTCTATACCTTTCTTTCTGTCTTTTTCAGTCTCTCTCCATCTCTGTTGCATACTGCTAACAAATGATACTGTTTCTAATAATCTCAGAGGCCACTTTGCTCTAGGTCAAAGAAAATCCAGTTTGAAACTATGCATTGATGAGGTACTGTTCCTCAATCGTCACGTACCATATCGGTTTCATGATGTCAAAATATCAACAGCATGAGAAAGAGGAATACCAATCCCAACGGAACCACAAATTGTAGTGGTAGATTGAAGGATGAAACACCTGTTGTGTATTTTTACATTCTGCTAGTTGTAAGAGAATAGCAAATGTGTCATGTTTATTGCACATTATCACATCCTGAAATTTCACCCAAAAGCCACATTCGCCTAACTTTTTAGTGGACATTTTGGTGGCTTTTTACCCCCAACTTAGATAGCACTGACATTGGTGCACTAGTTTTTTGAGCTCTGTGAAAGATTTGGTGGAGAGCAGTGTGAGTGCCAACAGAACACAGAGGAGGGAGAGGAAACTGAGGTAGACCGACACAGTTTATGTGGATGTGTGAATGTGCCCCAAACTGTGCTGGGGCCACTGAAGTATACTCAGATTTGGAACTATATTCAAACAAACTAGTTGTGTGTGCTTGTGTGTCAAGCATAGCTAATCCCAGCCCAGTATGGTTCTTGATTACCCTTAGTAGTTTTGCCTACTTAAAATCAACACAAACTTTTAGTCATCAGTTGCATTACCTTGATGATGACAATAAAATTCTGCATAGCTCAGGGACATTACTGTAAATTATTTTTCAAGTTCTAAAACAATTCTGACATTGGATGCATGCTATGAAATTGTTATGTTCTCCATTTTGGTTACGTTACGTTGGTTTCGTTTGTTTCCTGTGTTCTATGTCTCGTGTGCTCGTTTTGTTAGTTGTGTCCACCCTAACCCTCCTCCCTTGTGTTGACCAACCAGCTCCCTCCAGCCACTCGTGTCTTGTTCAGGTGTTTCCTCATTATGTCATCAATCTGTATTTAACTCCGTTTACTTCCAGTTCTTGTCAGTCCATTGTCCATGTTGCAGGTTGCTTGTTGCTCATTGGGTTTTTCTAGTCATGTCGAGTTTCTAGTTTAGGTTTTATTTAAGTGATACTTTGTTACTTTGTTAAATTGTTTTTAAGAATTGAATATTTTTCAGATTCCTCTTCTCCTGCCTTGCGTCCCTGATTCCCTGCACTTGGATCCTCCACGCCTCAGACTTCACTAGCTGTGACAGAAATAAATTGAATTCAAATTTGTTTCGGGTTGTGAGAATAAACCAGGTCTAAAAAACAAAACAAGAATCAAAGTAAAGTCTTACAGCAAATGATGGTTTAAGATATATAAAACCAATTGACTGGCAACCAGTTCAGGGTGTAGCTCTCGCCCAAAGTCATCCAAAGTCAGCTGATCTGGGTGCCAGCACACCTGCAAAAAAATGATGGATGGCAAACACATAAAAATAGAGGAAAAATGCAGGCAATGCTTTGTGAAGTGTTGACCGATGAATAGATGAAACCAGTAAAGTCAGAATGACAGCATGTGTGCTCTCAAACTGCCTGGCACCAATACATTTTTTCAGACAATCAGCAGTAATAATTCCCAATCATCCTTGTAGCCTTGTTTATATTTTAAACAATATTCTATTAATTTTGTAGTCTTATTAGTGCATTAGCTTATTTAACACGTCAAAACATATTCACTCAACATCACACACAAAGGCATGCTTTGCATATTACATATCACAGGTGAATAAGCCTGGACTGGTGGCCCTTCTATCACTGAGAAAAAAAACAAAAACGTACCACCATTTAAAAAAGCTAAAAAAGGAATGTGGGAGAAAACCAGAATTCCAGGAGAAGGAACATGCAAATTCAGAGGGCTGCAGGTGAGACTTAAAAGCTAAATCTGCGAGGCAAACATGCTACCCACTAGGTCACGTGCGTTCTTGTAAAAGGAATTAAAGTGTTGAATAATGTTAGTATTTGGTGAGGTGAACAAAGAGGGCTTTTTTATTTATTTATTTTTTATCACAGCTTCACGAGAGGAACAACTGCGAGAAGTTTGAGTTCATACCCACTTTGTTTTTTTGAAGCAAACTTGGAGCTCTATTGGTGAGTCACTCCTACAAATTGTGCTGTGGTGAGCAGTGCGATTCCTGGTGGAGGTATTAGCATATGGCAAAATGAGATAGAATGACCAACAATGTTTTTCCAGTGATAACGTATAGTGTATAGATTGCATCCACGAAAATATGCAACTTCAGTGGTGCAGTAATCAAGGCATTCTCCTTGTCTTCTCCACATTCTGACCCTACGATCCAACTTCCGTAGGCAGAACTTGGACACACTGCAGAACATAATGTTCGTCCAAATCAGGGATTGGCAACTTTGATGACAGAGAGGGCCACATAGCGACAGACTTTCAACTCGGATAAGGGAGCAGGTTTCCCAGCGGTAAGCGAGTGCTGCTACTGGGCTGTGACTGAACAATTGGCTCACTTGAAGTGAGTGACTAATTCTTTTTTATTTATTTTTTTTATTTCGGCCTGGCTACTTTGAGCAACTCAGATCGCTTGTTCGTTCAAAGCTCATGATTTTAAATGAGGGTGGAGGTGACAAAAAAAAACCAAAAAAAAAAAAAAAGCAGTTGGTTTTCCATCCAATCATCTTATGTGTCTCATTAAGGTTGTCGCTACAGCCTACCTTTGCTGACTTTGGATAAAACACTAGACTGGTTGCCATTTATTCACAGAGCATGCAGAGATGAACAACCATTCACCTTCACATTTGAACCTATGGCCAATTTAAAATGATTATTATGTGAGCCTGTTTGTGGGAAACCAGATTCCCCAGAAAAAAAAATATTACTAATAAAAACAAGAATGTGGTGGACGTGGATGGAGAGTCTGAGACAAGATTTGAATGGTAGTTCAGAGTATGATAACTGCTTTTTCCCCTGATAGCCTTGCCATACATTTTGTCTCAGAAGACAAATAACTTCTTTTGCCAACATTTCCAACAAGTCAATTCCCAACATTATTTTCTTATTTACTTTTCCCATTAGTGTCCTGATTGCATTTTATTCAAGCCGTTATTCGTTTCACACCATATTAATGATTAGGGTTTAGGAGACTGCCTTATTTATGTTTTGTTCTCTGTTTTAGAGCTCTATTTCAGTTCTTTTTTTTCTCACCCACAAGAGGCCCCATTAAACTGCAGTGTGCATTGGCTTTGTCAAGTAGAAAACAGATTTTTGGGTCAGTGAGTGCACACTGTCTGTGGCCTCTTCATACCCCATGTAAATTTCAGGGTAAAGGCATAAAATGATAAAAATCAATAAAACAACCCCATAATTGTTTTACTGTGAACACCTGACCGGGAGGCCAAAATACTAACCAGAATTTCACAATGATGTCCTTCGGAGTCAATACAGCAATTTTACTTTATGATATTCAGAAGGGAGGGAGCGAAAAATGGACACACAATAATGATGTTATTGCATAGGGCCTAAAAAAAAAATCCTTCAATGTAACGAAGAATCACCTATATCGGAATCCCTCTGTCCTTATTAGTCTGTTCTATAGAAATACCACTGTATCTGTTTTTTTTTTTTTTTTCTTTGCGGTGATCTAGGAAAAGACAAGGCTTTGAATTAGTTAATTGAGATGTGGAATCATGACTTACTGTATGAGTCACAAAGGGCCATATTTTCCCGTTGCTGCGTTATTCTGTATTTTCCGCGTCTGGTTTGTGCAGTTTGGAGGTACGAGGATTCTCCCGTAATGACTTCTAACATCCACGGCTCATATGGTTTATGCATAATGGCTTGAGAGGCATCTCTTATTCAAGTGTGCAGGAGGGTAAAAGAGTTTTTATGAGACATGAATACCGTTGAAATCCATCTGGGAAATATACAATACTTACGTAATACTTCCGGATATCCCCTGTGCAAAAATCTGTAAGGAAGGCATCCCTCCCCAGTGAGACGTGGGCACCACTGGTTGAACAGGCTACTTAGATGGAGCGTATGTTTTTTATATTCTGTAATCTCTATTGGATACATCCTCTACAATATCCAGGATCTAGTTTAATCCGCATTTGGAAGGCCAGGAGTAATAAAACAAGTGAGCCAGTTGTTGATCACCATTTTCAAGCAACCATACCAGCCGCACACATACCAGCACGTAACCTAAACAGATTTTATGACTGACGATGACCAAATGTGAGCAAAATGATTCCAAATGTAACACACGATCATGCTGCGCTGGCAGACAAACACCCAAAACAGCATGCAGTTTGTTTCAAAAGACAGTGTTGCTCGCAAGTTCCGCATGAAAATTACTTTAATGCATAATATGACATATCATGGTGAAGGACTAGTTTGCACATCTGTCTCACAATTCTGAGGACGTGGGTTCAAATCATGCTTTGTCTGTGTAGACTTTGCATGTTCTCCCCTTACCTTTGTTGGTTTTTATTGTGGGTACTGCATTTTCTCCCTACATTCAAAAAACAAACATGGTATCTTAATTCAAGACTCTTAATTGCCAATATGTGTGAATGTGAGTGTGAACGATCTATGTGTGTCCTGCATTTGCCTGGCAACCACGTCAGGTTGTACCCCACCACTCAGTTCGCAGAGATGGGCGCCAGCATGCCCGTGGCCCAAGTGAGGATAAGCAATACAAAAATATGATGGCCGGATAGATATGACATGATATGCTGATGTTCCACTGTCTATCGCCATAATGCTTTAGGGACTCATTACAGCCGAAAGGCAGTTGATGGGTGTGTAATGGGCAGGTTTCCGTCAGCATGCCTAGTCGGCTGCCAGGCTACCGGCAAATGTGGAAGGTCGCAGCATGGGAGTGAAACAAAAGGTGCAATTAGATGTTTCACCTTCCCGGAGCACTCAACTCACCCCAGCCTGTGGAGGGTGGGAGAGAGTCTGGAGGAGAGTACACGCAAGGCCAGATATGTGAGGGAATGCCCACACTTAAGGGTTAATCCACTCAAAATATGCAAACGGGCAGAAGGTGAGGAAATGAAATAAAGTGAGCTGCTACATTCATCCATTTTCAGTACCATTCATTTTGTTTAGTATTGCAGAGAGTTGACCATTGAACTCGTTTTTACCCATTCGTAACCTTCAAATAAATATTATTAAGAGTGTAGTTTAAATTGAAGCCATGAAAATGTACAATCGTCCTGGAGAAGCAATCACACATAAAGAAAAACAAACCAACAGCAAGAGGTTCTTGACAGAGTATCAGTCACACTGTTATTAGAGACCTTATATAGCTGATGTCCAAACAGTATCGTTATAAAAGCAATAATCATCTCATCAATCCACAGTTTGACAGTGTAGTGTACAAACATGTTATTAGGATGTGGTCCGTATAAACCACCAATGGAATTCCAACTGTCACAAATGCTGCAAAGCCTAAATGTATTTCTTTTGTGATTATTATCATTTTTATTTTTTAAAGAAACCAACAAGCCATTCAATACCATTGACAAGTTGAGACACTTTATGTGCACCCACATCATGGATACATTGCCCAGACGTAGAGCATATAAAAGTAAAGCAGAACACACTATGGCTATAACATTAATAAATGATTTTTGCAAGGTGAAGACCAGATATATGTAGCCTTCACTTTCATTTTAGTCTTCTTTTCCAACTTGTCTCATTTGGGTCACCACGCCATATCAAAATTTTCCATTGAAGCCCAGTACTGTATCTTCTGCCTTCTCTAACACCAACTGTTCTCATGTTTTCCTTGCCTACACCTATCAAACTTCTCTTACATCTTCCTGTTGCTCCCGTTGCCTGCCATCTGCAGCCTGATCATCCTTCGACAAAGATACTCACTCTTTCTCCTCTGGATGTGTCCAGGAGCCTCAAAGTCTTCACTTTCAACAACTGTGTTAAAGGTGCCACAACAGGAGAAAAGTTCTTTAAAAAAAAAAAAAAAACATCCAAAAATAATAATAATAAAAAAAAAAAAAGAATGAAAATCTTGGACTAAAGCCTGAAAACCTGCCCCATAGCTCTATCAATAAGAGGTAATGGCCGAAAGATGGGAGGGAGGGTTGCTTTGTGAAACTAAATATCGTTAATTTAGCATTCAGTATAACACATCTTTGATATGTAACATGGTCCTCTAAGCTTCAGTATCATTTACTGTTCTCAAAAGGCTGCAGGTGCTGATACATTAGGAACAAATTAATTTGTACAGTCCTCCCTTTATGTGTTGGTCAGCACATTAAATTGCAGTAGGGGAAACAGATCGTGGCTGTTTAGGTTGGGTACAGGAGAGCAGGAGACATAATTTTATTGATGTGAAGCAGGACACAAACTGGAAATCTATGGTAAATATTTTTTTGCAACTGCAGTCTGGCCCTGGAAATGCCTCCGAATAGATTACACACTAAAACAAATGCACTTGTGGAGGACAGTGGGGAAGAGCTCAGGAAGGAAGGACAGCAGGTTGACATTAAGTATACGGTACAACTGCACATTCCAGGTAGATGACATGTTCAATAACCACTTAGAAGTTGTTCTGGTTTTGGAGTGTTGTACTCGGCCCCAAGTACAGAGGGTACTTGTACTTTTATAACATTTTTAGGATTTTTTGCTTTTCAAATACAAGGACATAAATGTAAAGATCAAATAAATTTTGTGTTTAAGATTAAATGAGGTTGCATTAATCAAATTAAGACCTACAATTAATGTAAAATGGTTCATTCCTTCATAGATTTGCAACAAATGTTCCTTTAAAGGTAGCTAACTTTACTAAGCAGTTTCCACTAATGAACAGTAAAGGGCGCAGTGTGGGTGAGGTTGGGGAACCCTTCAAGACTCTTATGTATGGATCCCAGAATTTGGTGCTACGTGACTTTCCAGCAGAGCACTTGTACCTGTGAGGTGTGGTCTTATGGTAAGGACTGCTTCAAGACATCAAATTCTCAGCTGAATAAGATGACCATGTCGATTTACCATAATGGCAATGGAGACACATTCAGTAAAATGGGAACTGTGCTGGTAAATGTGCTTTACCAGCATCCCACACTGCTGGTCCATCCAATGCTGGTGGACCAGCATTAACCAGTTTACACCAGCAAAAAAATCCATGCTGGTTTATACTGGATTTTTTCGCAATGCCTGCCAATAACCCCAAAGTTAACCATTACAACAAATTAGCTGAACCATCTGCTATCTGCGTTTCAACGCCTGCCCTCTCGAATGAGATCACTTCACACATTTCATTCAATTTCCCCATTTTCTTTTTTCATCCACTTCCATACTCATTCATTTATACAGTCACAACTATTTTCCTTGTTCCCTGCCCAGTCTGTTTCCTTCCTGCAGGAAGTACGAAGAGGAGTGAGACTTTAGTTTGGACAACCGACTGCTACCAACAATTGTTTGCAGCAATAAAGGTATCCCGCTGTGTCACCTTTGCAGTCTGTGGGAAAACTTGCCAAAGTTTTTGCCCGGAGTTGGAGCTTGTGTTGCCTCGGAGAGGGAACCCTCTGGGGCATGCTCTGTTGCCACCTGAATGACTTTCTGACATGAGTGACTTGATCGCTGTTCCACGAGTACCCAGTATTTTGATGGAATACATTTTTCCTTGAATAATAAACTGTGCTTGAGATGCTGACTCTTCCATCTCAAGTTTTTGTTTTTGTCACGTCTGTGGTAAAAAGGTTTCTATTGTAATATAATTCTTGCGTTGTTCAGGTCAAAGTGAACTATTGGTTTGGAATGGTTTGGCGTATATGTTCTGTTTCACTAGATTAAACTCCTTCACTCCCACACTGAATGACTCTCCAACACACGTGCACATACAAACACCTGCTTGTGTTCCTTGTCAATTCTCTCCCTTTTATTGGTGAGTCTATGATAAAGTCCCTCTCAAGCAAAAAAAAATAAAATACAAATTCTGAATTGACACACCACATAGGAGTGTTTTGAACAACCCTGTCCAATTTCAATGATTTAAAAGAGCCAAATACACCCTAAAAAAGACGCTCCAAAATAATTAAAAATATCACTCTTACTCTAAAACAATGTCGGCAATTCCACCGAAGGCACACCTTGCTCAACTATCAATCAACTAGCACACATTTTTCTGTTGCCTACATGTCCCTATATTTGACCTGCAAAAACATATCCAATGGGTGGAATATAATGTATTCCTCCATGAAGTTTTGGGGTTTCCAAAAGTCGGATAAAAAATCCACAAGAGCTTTCACATCCAAATATATATGTTTCTGTGTTTTAAAACTAAACAAAACCGAGCTACCCGTCGGGGAAAAAAAAGTTAATTATTTGTGCAGTTTTATTTTTTGGAGTGTTATTTTCTTGATTTTATGTGGATTGATTACAATATTTTATTTCAAAATTATTATCATTTGTTACATCTGACATTAACTGACACCTCTTCAATCCGTGGTGTTGAAATGGTAACAGATGAGCATCACCCAAAGTGACTGGACTAACTTTCACATTCTATTTCCTAATTGTACATGAGACCACTTGGAGATAATTCCATGCTTATCCTCATGCTGGAGCCTATCCCAGCTGTTTTTTTGGGTGAGAGGTGGTGTACACCATGGAATCGTTACCAGCCACTCACAGGTCATCTCTAAGGATGCAGAAATTATATCAATCAACATTGACAATATGGCTATTTCTATCATTTTTGTATATTCTTTCAATTACAGACTATTCCAAATGTTCAGACAACCTCTACAGTATGTCTATTAAGAAAAGGTAAATACATGAGAGTACTGCCACTAAGTTTATGGGGACTGTAGCTGTGCCACAAACTGTGAATGCTGAGACAGTTAATGAACTTTTGGCCAATCTGACCTGGAAAGCTCTAAATCAAAGTCTAGGAAAGCAGAAGGTTAGTGGAGGAAAAACTCAACTCCAAATTGCCCAAAACATCTACAAAGTCTTTGTAATTTTAACCAAGCGTTAATCAACAACTTTCTGAAACCATCAGTAAGAACTTCAACAATATTCGTATTCTGTTTGCTGTGGTTGTTAGCTCACCCCCCACCCCAACCCCAGAACTCGAAGCAGCTGATAAATGCAACAAATTTGCCAGTTGTTTTAGTGAAAAAAATACAATCCATCAGGTTAAATATCAGTAAAAATCACTAAAATGATAAAATGATACTACATCTTCAGCCACCCAGGGAAAAGTCTCTTAACTTCTCAAAATTTGCTACAGTTGACCAAAAAACTGTAGAGAAAATGGTTTAACAGCTGTCTTGACTCAATACCATCCGGCCTTTTCAAAACTAGATCTGGTCGATCATAATGTATTAATGAACAGGATAGAAATGTGGGTAGGACTAAATGGAATGGTCCTTAAATAGTCTGGTTCTTCCTGGAGGAAAGGTATTACTTTGTAACCATTGGAAGTGCTCAATCTAAACAAATCGGAATCACCTATGGGGTCCTCAAGGGTCAGTTCTTGGACCCCTCCTGTTCAGCCTGTATATGCTATCCTTGGGTCAAATTCTTCAGAACTTTATGTTTGACTATCATAGATGTGCAGATGACACACACTTATATTTAGTGATGTCTCCAGAAGATTACTGTTTAATTAATGTGTTGCGTCGTTGTCTAAAGCAGATAACTAACTGAATGAGCGAAAATTTTCTTCAACTAAACCACAACAAAATTGAAATAACTGTTATTTGCAATAAAGAAAAGAGGATTGCTGTTAGTAAATACCTGGATTCACTATCTTTAACAAACAAAGATCAAGTCTAAAACCTTGGTGTTCTGATATATTCTGACCTGACTTTCAAGAGTCATATCAAATCAATGACTAAAAGTTACTTTTACAACGTGAAGAACATATCCAGAGTGAAGGCTTATATGTGTCAAGCTCATCCATGCATTTATGTCAAGTAGACTTGACTATCACAAAAAGAAAGAGTAGTGGAGGCTAGACTCAACTCAGGACAGAAGTAAGTATCTGCGAGCAACAGTATGGTTTCATGTCTAGAAAGAGTACCACAGATGCATTATTTGCCTTGAGGATACTCGTGGAAAAGTACGGAGAAGGTCAGAAGGAGCTACATTGTATCTTTGTAGACCTAGAGAAAGCCTATGAGAGAGTACCAAGAGAGGAACTGTGGTACTGCATGCAGAAGTCTGGTGTGGCAGAGAAATATATTAGAATGGCACAGGACATGTATGAGGGCAGAAAAGCAGCAGTGAGATGTGCCGTTGGTGTGTGAGAAGAATTTAAGGTGGAGGTGGGACTGCATCAGGGTTATGCACTGAGCCCCTTCCTGTTTGCGGTAGTAATGGATAGGGTGACAGACGAGGTTAGACTGGAATCCCCTTGGACTATGATGTTCGTGGATGATATTGTGATCTGCAGTGAAAGCAGGGAACAGGGAGTTGGCGGAAGGTATCTGATGTTCTATGTGACAGAAGAGTATCTGCCAGGATGAACAGCAAAGTTTATAAAACAGTGATGTACGGATTAGAGAAGGTGGCTCTAAAGAAACAACAGGAACCAGAACTGGAGGAAGCAGAAATGAAAATGCTGAGGTTCTCGCTTGGTGTGAACAGGTTGGATAGGATTAGAAATGAGCTCATTGGAGGGACAGCCAAAGTTGGATGTCTTGGAGACAAGGTGAGAGAGAGAGCAGACTTCGATGGTTTGGACATGTTCAGAGGTGAGAGAGTGAGTATGTCGGTAGAAGGGTGCTGAGGATGGAGCACCCAGGCAAAAGAGCGAGAGGAAGACCAAAGAAAAGGTTGATGGATGTTGTGAACAGGACAGGAGGACAGTGTGTAGAAGAGAGGAGGATGCACGAGATAGGCTTAGATGGAAAAATGGGACAAGCTGAAAGAAAAAGAAAGACTTGACTATCACAATGGTCTTCTAACTGGACTTCCCAAAAAGAGCATTAAACAGCTGCAGCTCATTCAGAATGCTGGAGTTCAGGTTATTACCAGAACAAAGACGTCAGTGCATATCACTCCAATTCTAAAGTCTTTACACTGCCTTCCAGTCAGTTTTAGAATAAATTTTAAAGTTCTGCTACTGGCCTATAAATCACTAAATGATTTAGGTCCTGAATACATGAAAGAAATGCTAATGGAATACAAAACCCAGTAGGTCTTTGACATCCATATACTCGGGTCAAATAGTGGAGCACAGAGGCCAAAGCAAAAATGGTGAGCAACATTTAGCTGTGATACTGCACAGAAATGGAATAAGTTGCCAACAGAAGTGACATCAGCTACAAGTGTGTTCAAAAAAATCACTGAAATAAAATATAAAATTGCACAAAATACTGCCAACATTTTACTTATGTCTATCTTGACATGGGCGGCATGATACACACAGTCAAATACAGAATTGAGGCTTAATGTTTTATTTTACTCTTTGTTTTTAGCTACTAAGCATTCGAGAATAGTATCAAATACATTTGATTTGTTTAATTACACTAAGGTGGCACGGTGGATCAGCTGGAAAGAATTGGCCTCACAGTTCTGATTTCCCGGGTTCAATCGCGGACCCGCCTGTGTGGAGTTTGCATGTTCTCTTTGTGACTGCTTGGGTTTTCTCCGGGCAATCCTTTTTCCTCCCACATCCCAAAGACATGCAAGATTAATTGGACACTCTAAATTGCACCTATTTGTGATTGTGAGTGCAACTTGTCTGTCTCTGTGTCCCCTGCGATTGGCTGGCAACCAGTTCAGGGTGTGCCCTGCCTCCTGTCCATTGACAGCTGGGGTAGGCTCCAGCACTCCCGCGACCCTTGTGAGGATAACCGGCTAAGAAAATGGATGGATATCTTGACACGACGGAACAGTGGATGACTTTTTAGAGCTTCAGCCTCAGTTCTGAGGACTGGGATTAAAATCCCAGCACCACCTGTGTGGAGTTTCCATGTTGTCTGTGTGGCTCCATGGGTTTTCTGCTACCACTCCAGTTTCCTCCCACGTCCCAAAAAACATGCATTAATTGGAGACTCTAATTTTCCCATAGCTGTGATTCTGAGTGTGAATGGTTATTTGTGTATGTGTGCCTTGTGATTGGCTGGCAACCAACCACTGATCTCTTCTTTTGGGAGGTGCAATATCAATAGTTTGTCTTCTTTTAATGAATAAATGAAGGATGCAGACAAGTGTAACAGTTTGAACAGTTTTTCTTATGATATTACAAAAACACCAATGGCTGTTGTTATTGCTTTGACTCCATCTTAAGAGCCAGAGAGCCCAGGAGATTATGTTTAAGTGCACCTGGAAGTACAGAGAAGATGTGCGGCTAGACAGAGAGGCAGTTACAGTCTTGTCTTGTACCCAATATGATCCAAGTGGGAGAATACAAATACAGTACATCTGGCATTACACTCATTTTAATGAAGTTTCCACTGCATGCATGCATGCTGTCAAAATAATGTAGGTTGAAGTCCAACTTGGGATTCGTGTTACACATTTCACTGGTCTTCTATTTACAATTAAGGTCTTTTCCAAGTGACATACAGTCTCCTCCTAAAATATTGAAACAACGAGCTCAATTCCTTTATTTTTTTGTACACTAAAGATGTTTGGGTTTCAGATCAAACAATGAATATGATACTAAAATTCAGGATGACAGCTATTATTTCATGGCATTAGATCTAGATGTGTTAAAGAACTCAGCCACTTTTCAAGGGAGCAAGTTATTGGAACACGTGACTGATGGGTGTTTATAATTCCACAGATGTTGCCTCTTAGATTGAGTTCTTAAATATTTGATTGAGCTTGTTTTGGCTTTGTGTTTCACCTGTGGAAACTGGATTTGCTGTTAAACAAACATGGAGACCAGCAAGCTGTCTTAGGGAGGAAAAAAAATCGTGTTGAAGCTGAAAGAAGAGGGAAAATCAATCAGAGCTATTGCACAAACATTGGGAATACTCAGTGAAACAATTCAGAATGTCCTAAAAAAGAAAAAAAAACGACTGTTTTACTGAGCAACAAATAGGTCTGTCAAGGGCATCAACAGCAGTTGAGGACAGAAACATTGTGACAGCTGTGAATAAATCCCCAAAGACAACAGTCAGTGACATCATTGCGAAACTCCACAGGGCAGGGATGAAGGTATCACAGTCCAGTGTTCAAAGAAGGCTTCCAGAGAAAAAAATACAGCCCATACAACAGGATGCGAACCGCTCATAAGCAAAAAGAACTGGAACGCTGTATTGGATTTTGCATAGAAGCACAGAGATGAGCCACAATGAACTGATGAGACCGAAATTTACTTCTGACGTGAAAAGGCCAAAGTATGGAGGAAGAAAGGTTCTGATTAAGGATACAAAATGGACCGGCTCATCAGTAAAGCATGGTGGAGGTATTGTCTTGGCTTGGGCTTGCATAGCTGATTCTGGAACAAGCTCAATAGTTGTTCTTTATGATGTAACCTATGATGCTATCAGCAGAATGAATTCTGAGGTCAACAAAACCATTTTGTTTGGCAATTTACAGACAAATGCATCCAAACTAATTGAGAGAAGCTTCATCTTGCAGCAAGACAATGACCCAAAACACACTGCCACATAACAAAGTACTTCATTGGAAAAAAAAATAGGAGGTTTGAGAGTGGCCAAGTCAAGATCTTACTGCAATCGAGCATCCATTTTAGCTCCTGAAGAGGAGACTGAACAAGAAATGAAAGAAGTTGCAGTAATGGCCTGGAAAAGCATTTCAAAAGAAGAATGCAACATTCTGGTGAAGTCAATTGGTCACAGATTTTATGCAATTATTGCAAGTAAGGGTGAAATATTTAAATTCATGTGTTAATGTCTCTTAGAATACTTTTAGTCATTGAAAAGTGGCTCTGTCCTAAGTTGTTTAACACATCTGAATGCAGATACCATGAAATTAAAGCTCAAATACTGAGCTTTTGTCTCATATCGATGTTTTGAGTCAATACCCAAATGTCTTCAGCGTGCAGTACACCAAAAACAAAGGAACTAACTAATCTGAATTTGTAAGTCTTTCACTGACCCACACAAATGCAGTAATCAAGTCAGAATTACCATTTGTATGGAAAACAGATAAGACCTTAAATATAAAACAATCAACTGAAAAACAGTAAATATGGTGTTCTGTTCTATTTCTATGCCACTGCAAACCAGTTCTCTGCGCACTATTCAGCACAACCAAGAAACCGAGTGCCTCCACTATTTTTTACTAGCGATCCGTGACCCATCCAAATTTGACCTATTTTTGTGTCTCGACCCAATAGTCAAGAATTGCTGCTCTAGATAATCGCTACTATAATTACACGTTTCATGATACGATACTGACTGTAGGTTGATGAAACAAATGGGATTTAAATTTATATTAGCAGCGAAGAAGATGGAGCATTTGCTCAAAATAGTTTCTGAACCCACTGTATGTACTGTGTGTGTTTGTGTGTGCTTGAGAGGGCACATTTATATACAAAATGCTGAGATTTAAGGATAGAAAGGATTTGTGTTGCCATATAGTGCAAACTTTTCTTAAGTGGGACTGATTTACATATGCATTGGCACATTTTTGTCCTTTTTTTAAAACTGCATGTACACTTGTGCTCCTCAAGTGTTTCTGGTTGCTTAACTTTTCTTAGTAGTTTTGTATGCCAGCATGCATGAATGACTTTGTTGAAATGTGTGTGCATGTGTGTGTGAGGCGGTGGGAATGAGCAGTCTGTCATGCCTGAGAGGGAGCCAAGCCTGTTTAAATTGCCTTCTGGCTTCCAAGCCTCTCATCTGCAAACTGGCACCTCTTCTTCTCCTGCACTCGCTCACTTCTTTTCGTCCTCCCTTAGCTTAGTATGTCCGCCTCTTTCTTTCGTCCTGTTTTGTATGCCTCCAGTCGGCTCTGGACAACCCGTGGCTGCAGAGCCACATGTGGCTCATCCATCCTTCTGCTGTCACTTTCTATGGCTTTGGATAGTAAATAAAGCGTATCTATTCCTTCCATCCACCCTTTTAACTGTTTATCCAGGCTAGGGTCCAGCTGACTCTGGGCAAGAGGCAGGGTAACCCTGACCCGGTCCAGCTAACCACACAGCGCACATAAACAAACAACCATTCATACTCACTTTCACACCCACGGACAATTTATTTTGATCATTGTAATTCATTATGTACTTCTCTGTCTAGTCACAGAAATGTTCAAAATGTCCAAAAATGCTGAACAAGGTTAACATAAAATCTGCTTTCAGTTTCAGATCAACACTACTGTTTTGAAACACAGTCCATTACTAATTTTTAGTTTTGTTTTTTTCATGAAACCAATGGGTGTAGATGGCTGCCACGTGGCAAATGGAATAAAATATTTGAATCTGAAAAAAAAAAAATAAAATCAAGTTGCAATGGCCCTGAAAACCTACGTGTTCACTAAATGCAGCACCGCTCAGTGTTTCTTCATGCTATTGTCTCATATTGAACAAAACTTCCAAATAACTCCGTTTCTGGCTTATTTCTGTCCATGTGTGTGTGTGTGTGTGTGTGTCTTTGTACATAAGGTACACATCTTTTGATACACCACTAATAACTACCATTTTTTGTGTCCTTCAGTGTAATGGCCTCCATAAATCACATCATTTTCTCCTTAGTGATTCACCACTGGGCCCTTGGCTCCATCTGATGTAGCCTTGTGTCTCCCTCTGCCAACACCGCTGCCTCACCTCCTCATGGATTCTGGCTTCGCCTTCATTGCGGCCCTTGTTCAGGGTTTTTGATGAGGTCTGCTTGATCGAACCTGGTTGTTTGGAGGCCTTTTCGTTTATCAGCCGAAGCACTGTGACTCTCTTTTTCTCCCTCCATTGATTATCACATTAGCAAGGCTTGATGTTAAGTCCCAATCCTCAGCGTATGCTTGCTCCAAGGTTATAGGCTATGGCACTAAATGAGGTGAAAAAGCCACATGTCAGACGGAGGGATTAGTTTGGTTTGTGAAGCGCTCTGGACAAAATGGCTAAATAGTTCACTTTGGCATCATGTGGTGTGTGTGCATATCTGTGTGGGTGTCTGGGTCCAAAGGGTATTCATGTTCGTCCTTGCACACTGGCATCTAGAATTTTGAGAGCTTTAAAAATGTTCATGCTGTTGCAGGCATGGTTTTCTGGTTTTCTACAGTCCTTCCATTTCTCTTCGTCACTCGCAGACGCCTCTCTCTACTTTTTTTTTAAAATACAAGTTTTGTTACACACACAAATATGCATACACACAGATTCACACGATACTCACTCAGAACCTCGCGGTATTACTGAAACAATTCACGATCTACCTTATCTCTGAACAGCGCCTCCAAACAAAGAAAAACACAACCCCCTAATACACACTGACACAAGATAACTATATTTAACATTTCACTTATGTATAATGAGAACGCTTCAAGTAGAGCAGCCCACTGTATTGTATGTGTCTGGAGGAGGCAGTCATGCATGGTTACATCATCATTAGAACATGGATAAAGAAATATTTACGAAACCTGAACATATGCTTTCAACCACATCTAAAGACTCCAGCAGTGAGGAGTCTTTTGAAGATTAACTTAAGGGATGTAAAAGCACAAAAGAGGAATGACACAACATACAACTGGGCATAATACAATTTTTAGAAAAATCAGATGAACGTGAAGCTCTAAAGAGGACTGTTAGCAGAGCCCAATCCGGTTGTGGAGGTAAGGCTGATTATATCTAGTTGGAACTTCTCAACCTTTCACACCAGCTAAGGCTCTTTCCTTGACGGAGAGGTGACATTGCACATCCCTAGACCCAGGTTCTGTAGAAATAGTAGTTACACTTCCATCTGAACACCTGGTCACATCTCCTGCCCTCATGTCTTCCCTCACAACATTTATCAACCATCCCTTTGGTCTAACTCTCGCTCTTTTGCCTGGCAGCTCCATCCTCAGCATCCTTCCACCAATATACTCACTCTCTTGCCTCTAGACGTGTCCAAACGATTGAAGTCTGCTCTCTCTAACGTTGACTCCAAAACATCCTCAGTAAGCTTGGCCATCACTCTTATGAGCTCATTTTTAATCTTATCCAACCTGCTCACTTCTACAGAGAACCTCTACATCTTCATTTCCGTCACCTCCAGCTCTGCTTCTTGTTGTCTCTTCAGTGCCACCATCTCTCATCCATACATCATGGCCACTATCTTTCAAAATTTGCCCGTCATCCTAACAGAGACTCTTCTGTCACACACCTTCCGCCACCTATCCCAACCTGCTTGGACTCATTTCTTCACTTCCTGACCACACTTACTATTGCACAAGACTGTTGACCCCAAGTATTTTAAGTCGTCCACCTTTGCTGTTTCTAACTCCTTGGAGCCTCACTCTTCCCTCTCATTAACATATGCAACTGATGATAATAGTGTGGCCAGCTCGTGTATATATTGACACTCCAAAATATCAAAGAAACAACTGAACCTCAACAATACAATAAGCCCATAAACATCACTTATGATGGCAAAAAAATATTAGTGAAAGTAATTGAAAACATTTTTCCAACAAATGGCAAAAGAAAATGAAAGCTGGCACAGCTGATTTGGTGTGATACAGAAAACTACAACAACACTAACAAATACGTAGATGCTATTTTGTGTGCTTTTTAATGGTCCACACCAGATGACAACTAATTATTTTTTGTGCGTCAATACGAGTGTTACTAAAAGTCAGTATGAGTAATTTATTGGACCAGATGCTCCAGAAGCATAAACCCATAGCCGAAACATGACCAGAGCTCATTCGCACTGATGTCAGTAACAAGTCTTCTTTTTTAATGACATAAAACATTGTATGATCTTGATGCCATTCTCTAACTGATGGGAAATATTCGTTTTCCTCCAGCAGATGATATAGCGAGTACAGTACATTAAAGCCGATTTTAAATATTTAATGAGGGAAGACAAGCTGTTTTGTTATGAGTCAACTTGTGACTAAAAGAATTGTGTGCAAGTCAAAAGGCCAACATCATGATATTAGCTGGTTCCAGCCTGTTCTTCATCTTATCCTGCTGAGAGTTAATTGCTCTCCTGCATCGAACAACACCATCAAAATTCTCCTCATGCAACATATCACTGATGAAATATTTATACTATATTATGTATGTAGCGTCTGTCAAGCTGCCTTCAACCAACAGGGTTGTGTTTCTTTCCATCATTTTATTTTACTGCTAGGCGACAGTTCCTCTCCGTATTGTCCATTTTAGGTTTGATATTAGACATCGTAGAGAATATGCACATGTGCAAGTGGAGTGGAGAAGTGCATATGATAATGGAAGGCAACATATGCAGTAAGGTGAGAAGAGTAGAGGGAAGGTTTTATGAATGTCGTTTAATGAAGTCACATTATTCAGAATTCCTTCAGGCCAAATGTAGCTATTTTCTTGCGGTCCTGTTGCTTAAACAGTATTATTTTCTCCATTTCCTTTGCTTGCATTTTCCTCATCTACTGCCCAGATACCTACCATGCTCTTTTCACTTTATATCTCCTGCTGCTTATCCACTTTATGTAGGTCCCACCAATCCTTTCCCCCTTTATCCCAACCACAGTAGTTGAGTGACAAACATAATCGGAGTTGTAGCTAAAGTCCAGGGGGAGAGCAGACATATTGGAAAGACGCGCAATGTATGAAAATCTAGTGTTGGCCAGGCTGGTAAAATGTTGTAAGGCGCAAACCATATTTTAAGTGTTTTAAGTGTGTTTGTTTGTGTGTGCGTGCATGCGTGCTGCCAAAAAAAGAAAAAGATGTTTGGTTGCACCATTTTCCGTGACAGAGCACAAAATATCAGATTCATATGTTACTTAATAATTTGGTATCCATGGAATGTCTGATAAGAATGCCCAATTTAGAGTGACGCAATCAGAGGTGTGTTCAATCCAAGCATTTAAAAATGAAAACAGCTTGTAACTAAAGAGTATTTGAAAACTATTTGGACAGCTCATAATGTGTTGTAATGCAGTTCTACTTTCTACAACCACTTTGGTAAAAAAGAAAAAAAGTTTGCTGTTAATTCCCTGATTTGATTTAGATAGGGTAGGATATTCGTGACATTTATGGATAGTCAGTTGTCGTCATGCTTCTAAGTGAATCGAAAATGTGTTTTAAAGTTCAGTGTAATGACTGAACTTATCAACTAAGAAAAAAATGTTGCTGAAGTAAGTAATTATCCAGATTATTATAGAGACATGGTATGTCTATTAAATGTATTGCTTTGATGTGGAGCCTTGTGGGGAAAAAGGATCTGAAAGGCTCTTCAGTTTTTTTCACTATACCACATTGAAAAGAAGATTTGATTGATCATTTTGAGTTATTTTTCAATGGACTATAGTGTAATATATGTGCTACCTCCACAGACACTTGACTTTACAACCTCCCTGCCCACACACACTGTTTCCAAGCACATATTGTTTTTGCCTCTGTAGAAATGATTATATGATAAATGATTATGCACCTCAGTTCTAAATCATGTATTCATGCATCCTCCACTAGTAAATCAAAACAGTGAAGTCAACTCTAATCAGACCAGTGTGACTATCTAATTTCTCTGAGAAAAACAGCTGGATCAAGTGGAAATTGAATTTGATTACCTGTTGAAAGATAAATCTGGAGAGCCACAGAGAAAGGTTTTATAAAATAATTAGATGTCAAAATGCTGCCTGTCGAGCTGGCAAATAATCTATCAAACGGAGTCCCTTTATTTTCACTACATTATGTAAGTGAAAGGTTCACTGCTCTTGGTAACGTGCCGAGAACCTTTAAAATATTAATAAAAAACAAACAGTGGATTAATTAACAGGCTTATTGCCAAAATGGAAGCTGTTTAGGGCAGCCGGATATTAATGATCTGAGTAAGAATCTGTGCCTTACAGCAATACATTGCAATATGGCAAGCAACATCACCAAGCCAACTGTCTCCATGTGGCTAATTGGTTTTATGGTGTCTATGTTGCGAATAAACTTTTTGATTATTTTGTACACAAGTGTTGCGTGGTGGCACAGTGGCATATGGGGTTAGCACATCTACCTCACAGTCAAACGGATCTAAATTTCAATCTCGGATTCGGTCTCTCTATGGAGTTTGCAGACTCCCTGATTGCCCAATGTCAGCCGTTATGAGTTCTAGCTACACGTGACTTGAATCTATATAAGATGAAAAGAAACTTGATGAATGGATCTGTTTTCACATAGTCAAACAGGAAATTTTATTTCTGCCAATATAATCTACTATTATCTCCATGATATTGAATGTTAACACACTTGCCATATGTCTCTTCAAAATTCGTATTTATTTTTCAGGAAAGGTTTTCCACCAACATGCGTAATAAATCTGCATACTCAGTAGAGTTGTGGTTTTAGGGAAAGATTGTTCCGCCCAGCAAATGCAGGCCGGCCATCTGTCGTCTGAAGGCATTCTGCTTTGTAAGTGTAATGTCCTTTCTTGAACTAGAGGGTGAGTGGCAAATTCAAAGCCCAGAAAAACCTGCATTAGGCGTTTGATGTTCCCAAGACCTGTTTGCGTGAAATCAATCACAGGCACCTTTTTTTTCCCTAATGCCTCACTTCAAAGCGCTGTCCCGATGCTGTTGCTCAAGCTTCTCTCCGTTTTCATCAGTGGGTCCAAGAGATTGCTGCCTCTTGGTTCTTAAGCAAGATTCGGCTCTCTGATTACACCTCGCCTAGTTGAAGGACTGTTAATGGAACGTAAAAATAACCGACCCTGAAACTGTGGAGGGTAGGGTATTTTATTGAATTTCTCCATGG
Source organism: Syngnathoides biaculeatus (assembly GCF_019802595.1). Classification (NCBI taxonomy): domain Eukaryota; kingdom Metazoa; phylum Chordata; class Actinopteri; order Syngnathiformes; family Syngnathidae; genus Syngnathoides; species Syngnathoides biaculeatus. The sequence goes on along the minus strand of NC_084648.1, from coordinate 5,044,948 downwards.
CCCCCATGGAGGGTGGGAAGAAAGCAACAACAGATACTTCTTAACAAAATGCAACTCGAAGTTCCATTAACTGTATCTGACTGTGAGAAAAATACTGTCAAAAACAATTGAGGAATATAAATAAGTCAATAAATACAGTAATCTTATTTCATCTTCTTGCGTTTTCTGAGCTTAAGCAACTGAAATTATTCAACCAGAATCAGAATCATTTGTTATTTGCCATGCATGTCAAAAACACAGAAGGAATTTGTCACCAGTAGTTGGAGCCACTCTAGTACGAAAACAGTCAATTGACAGAATACTTTTGAGACATACGACAATAAATTCAACATTGTTTCGAATTCAACACAACGGTGTGTTCCTCATTCAGCATTACACAAACTAAATCAAGAAGACAACATAGTTTATGATGAAATGTGTAATACAATCATATACAGAAAATAATAAACCAGGGCAATATAAAACTTTGAGTCCTTATGAGCGAGCGAAATGAGGAGAGGAAATCAGTGCAATCCGAGTTGATATTTAATAAATCCAATCATGTCCTGACACCATCATTGCTTTTGTGTTATCCATCTCAGCCTTCTTGTAAAAAATATCCACTACATCCATTTCAGAACTGTCAAGATAATTAGGAGAGACAAAGGATAGCTGTTGTTCTAAACGATCCACAGATTGTATTTTTTGAACGATGCTACCATTAAGTTAAATTGAACGGTGGAATAAAAACTGTCTGGGGCACTCTGCAAGGACGTCATTGGCCCAGTGCAAGCTCGCTCATATTTTTAAGTGGTTGTGAAGTTGCCCTCCGAGAAGTAACAGTCAGGCAGTTTCCTATGTGAGTACTCTGAAATTACTCGGGCAGCCCTCTCTTATTGGATGCACATTTTGACGTCGCCATAACACCACTCAGGAGTTTAACATTTTTTAACTTCAGGGCACCACGCGGCAAATTGCCATCTTGCGATCACAGCATGTACACGATGAATGGGTTGGTTGACTGTACCACAAGCTGTACCACAGCCTAGCCAGACACCCCCAGTATCCCCCCACTTGGTTCATGTAGTTGTTCTAGGGTCATACATTTGGATGTTATTGTAATTGGTCTCTTGTGTGTATGTGTTGCACGAACAGTTGGAGCGCCCAGAGGCTGTGGATCTCTTTGCACAAACAGGTGCTCTGGGAGCAGGTATTTATGTGTAAAAAAAAAAAAAAAAAAGACAACAACAATGGGTGGACAGCATGGGTTCACAGGGAAGCAGTCCCACTGTTAATGTACTAGATATTATAAATCTGTTCCATGAATTATTAACACCAATCCCTGTTTTATGCTCTATTGTAAAAACAAAAGGAGACAAAGGGATGAACATGTTACTGCGCATGCATGTTGTTATTTTACATCTAGACTTTTGACATCCATTCAATTTTTAAACTGCAGTATAATATGGTGCTAGCTGATAGGCATCCATTGAATAATGTGATGTTTTCCCTTGATACAATTTCTTTCCTGAGCTGCCGTTTATATGAATTCGTTGCCCATTGGCAAAATAGAAATTTAATGTTAAAAAAAATATCCATTAATAAAAAAGAAAGCTTTTTTTCACTTTTGTCTGACACTCACAAAGGCACAGACGGTAGCAGAGGCAGAGTTTGGCAAACAATAGAGACATAAGGAGACCAGAAACAAATGTCCAGCTGCTCAGCAAGACAGAGGAGCAGAGAGGCAACCCGCAATTGGGGGAAACAACTCCACATTTGTCATGTTGTCTTTCATTAGTGATAGAAAAGAATGACAAGTTATATTCTCCCTCCAGTTATCACAGATTTTTTTTCACCCCATTCTCCAGAAGGTTGTTGTTGCTAAAGCATATTTTCTTAAAAAGATTACAGCAGTTTACTTGAGGATCATAATTATTCATGAACGTGATATCTTCACAAATTCAGATCTGGAAAAACAACAAAAATTGGAGTTTAAGAAAAAATGTGTACTTTTGTGAGTTATCTTAACTTCTATTGAATGTAAAGTGAGGTGTTCTTGGTTTTGGGTTGCTGTTGCTACAGTTTCTTTGCATACAAGAAAAGCTCTATTTAAAACTAATTGACTGACTTTTGCTGGTTGTCGTAGGTGCTGCGTATTTTGTACCCATGGTGAATCTGGGTGTTGAAAAGTTTACAAGTTTAAGTGCAAACTTAAATCATTCCACTTCAAAAAAGCATACGGTCATGGATGAACTATAAGATTATTCCCATTTCTGTTTTTTAATGTTAGGAGTATCAGATGTTGATTGATGTGGGAGGTCGAGTAAAACATAGCACCGTATCCAAGTGTTGGACATTGATGGACGGTTATGTAATTTTCTGTTATTTTTGTCATACTTTGGTGACCAATTGCTCCATTTTTCATAAAACATAAAGTGATGCATCAGTATATGTTAACTATGGATGTGCATTTTCTTCTACTTGTTGGTTGTTCTCTGGTCACATTTCTTCTCCTCGCCGGAATGCCTCATTAAATTACTGATATTGGCATTTTTCTTCTGCTTTCTCAAAAGTCTTCCCAGTTTTTATGAGTTGCTTGCATCTAGTTTTATTATATCCCTCAGCTGTACTTTTATTTTGCTCCTAGTTTGGTGATTTTTTGTTGATTATTTTGTTATTTTTAAAAGACGTTTGTTTCACACGATGTTCCCAGTGCCTTTACTTCGGACTTATTCCTTGTTTTTTCATCTTTATAGTTTCATTGTGTTAAGAGCTCAGCTTTTACCATGACCTCTGTTTCCCTGATGTTTTGTTTCTTTGTCTAACAGTGTTATTTGGTGATTTGTTGTCATTATCTGCTTTTGGTTGAGACCCATCCCTCAAATGTTAGAATACAAATTCTAAACAGCGCTTCACTGTAGACCGACTGTCAGAAGATATAGCCAGCTATGTATTGTGGAAAAGAGAGCCACAATCCTCCAATTCTGTAAAAGGAAAATCTGACATGAGAAAATTTAATCAGGCCATTTTCAAGAGTCATTTCAACTTTGCTGTTTTCAATCTCCCTCTAACTCTCATCCATTATTTTCAGCTGCACACACCCTCCACACATACACAGTGTAGCAACTAATTATACACTCCTCTGTAAAAAAAATAAATAAAAACTGAATATCCACTGAATTTGTTAAAGCTGTGCTCTTAGAGATGTCCCCAAACTAGTAAAGATGATGGGTTGTGTTTGCGTAGTACACTCACCATGGCCTAATTGGAGTACAGGGGACAAACTATGTGAAGTGCTGTTTTAATTTTGTTTGTGGTTCTCTGAGAATAGCTTGATAGTGCTGATGCAATTAATAGTAAAACAATGTGTGTGTGTGTGTTTTCTTACTTTGTTATCTAGCATCTTTTGAAATGGAACATTCTTTTCCAAGTTTGTTTGTTGTATCAAATCAGAAGAATGAGAAGGAGGATACATAGCACTGGAAAAGCCTTGCTGTCAAGTGGCAAAGCTAACATGGTCAACGCTGCTTTAATTGATTTGTGTGTGTTAGCTGTTTGAATTTAATGACGAAACCAGTGTAAGTGTTAAAAATGTGAAATCCAGTCTGTATAATTTGATGTCTCAATATTTCCCTCTGGCATCCTATCCACTGGGGTTAGCTTAAGATCTTCAATGAAAAAAAGGGGGGAAAAAAAGCATTTTAAATTGATTCATGCTTGATAAAGAAGATTTAAAACTTTGCACACTCCATGGTAAGTGTATTTTATACCGCCGTGAAGAGAACTGGATTAAATCTACACTTGTTTTTGTTCTAAAACCTGTGATTAGGACATATTATATGTAGGTTTTTATACAAGGCATGTTGCAAAATAGATTTATGAGATTACACTGTAATGTCTGGGTAAAATATGGGAAGTTTAGTGAGGTGTAATTACTTTTCTTTTCTTTTTTTTTTTTTTTGACATTCAAAACACCAGGCAGCACGATGTCCAGATGGGGCACTGGTTAGGACGTGTGACATGCAGCTTTGAGGACCTGGGTTCAAATCTGACCTCACCTGTGTGGAGTTTGCATGTTCCCCTTGTGCCTGCGTGGGTTTTCCTTGGGTATTGCAGTTTCCTCCCAAACATGAATGGCAAGTTAACAGAATCATCTAAATTGCCTGTGAGTTCTAATGGTTGGTTGTTTACATGTGCCCTGCGGTTGGCTGGTGAGCAGTTCAGGGTGTTCCCTGCCTCTCGTCCAGATTCAGATGGGATAACCTCCACCTCACCCACAACCCTCGTGAGGATAAGCAGATTAGACGATGAATGAATGAACATGTTCACCTATCAAAAAATGGGAAAAAGACCTCTCAGTGTCTACATCCAATGATTACTGTGTGCCACAACAATACTAATTTACAGCTAATCCAGTTCAAAGTACTCCATAGATCACATATTAGACAATATAGTATGAATAAAATAGCTATTCAAAATCAAACAAATGCTGTTATTGTCCTGAAAACACTCCAGTAACTTATTTTCATGCTCTTTCTGGTAATGTACACTAATACAGGACTTCTGGTCACTAGTCACACAAAACCTCTCTTCAATTTTGAATGAAGTATTCCAATTTGTCCTCATCTGAATCTATTTGTTGATTTAAAAGGCATATACATTGCAATAAACATGCTAATTCTCACAAGTGCAGAAAAATATTATGATTAAACTGGAAAGATAAACAATATTTCAACAACCAATGGCAGTGCACTGTTCTGCTCACTGGGGGATGGTCAGTAGTGGTGGGGATAATTACCTGTCGGGTAGGGAAGGGCTGCCCACTTCCCTCTGTGGTCTTGCAGGAGTCTAGTCTCGTACTTCTCACACTCTGCACTTTTCATACAGTATTTTGCAAATTGGGCACATTCAGATCTCATTCTGGGTCCCCTGGGGGGCTGGCACGAGACATGATGAGGTGGAAGCTTGGCCAGGTACTGGCACATCTGTACTGTTCTCCACTCTGGTCATCCTCTCTCTTTCCTGACGGTCCTCCAATTTTAATGCATCATACACCCGTCAGAGTGGTTGGAGAGGACACTTGGCCAGGATTTGTGGAACTCTGGCCTGCTGTCTGGCACGCCATGCCCCATGGATATTTAATGTCCCACATACATTCCCACAACCAGTGAGGAGCTGGTTGGCACCCGGTAGGGATGATGGTCGGGTGCGGATGTCTCTCTTGCCTCACCCCCTTATGTCTCCCCAATTTTAATGCACAATACTCCATTACGTATGATCATGGTACAGGGATAATTGTTGCCAGTCAGGGACCTGGCAACTATCGTTATAGGGTGGGTGGAATTACTCATATTTCTCTTGGCTTGACTCCTTGGGCTAACAACCTGCCCCCCTTCGATTGGGCTAGGTGACTGCCTTGGGTCCTGGGGAGTGGGTGGCTTGCCCCTGTCCGACTCCTCCGTGAGATGGGCTGGCTTGCTTGCCCCATCCCTTTCAGAAGCAAAGGGGTGGCCTCACCTTTCCTCAATATGTAATTCAGAAACTCCCAAGACCAGCTGACTAATGGACATGTGTTATGGTGTTCATTCACTAATAAGTTGCACAAAGACGCTACAGTCTTTAATTGTTTTTGCTGGGACAACTAAAAGTAACACAGCTTATATGAATATATGAACTTACAGGTTCTAACAGGTGTTTAGACATGATAAAAGCATCCTACTACACCACTCATTAGTAAAACTATTTTGGTCTCTATTTAACAGAATCATGCAACTCAAATAATGAATCCTCAAGGATCTCTAAGGATCAAGAAATGTGGTACACTTTACACAGCCCATTACTTGACTTGCCTTAATCAGATGATCTGAAAAGGCAGCCCTGTCGCAAGTGAACCACTTCTCACGACATCCCATATTCTGCACGGCTTTTGTTACCATGACAACTTGCGGCAAAGTCTGAGCTTTTCAACTGGAAAGGCTTCCTTGCCAGCAAGCGTATGTGTACCATTGGGGTGAATCTCACGGGCAAGTGTGTGGTTTTTGCCAATGTTTGTCTTTCAAATTGCTCTGCAGGCTGGTTGTCATCATTTCTCCATAGACTGTGCAATTACACCAGTGACCTGCAGAATCAAAGCCCAGAGTGATGAAAAAAGCAACCACTCTTAAACATAAAAAAAGGACCATATTCTCACGTTTTTGCTTAAGTCTTCTTTTGACGCACCTGACTTGCATGCTGTCAGGGTGTGCTGGTTTTGCCATATACAGTATGACTTCTAACATAGCGTTGTGTGTTTCGGGCGAATGTGTGCACAACTGCCTTTGGTATGTGACTCATTGAAGTCTCAGGAGGCTTTATTAACTGGCAAGCAGCGTATCCCCGAGGCATGTGATTGGCATGGAAATCCATTTGAAAAACATGTTGATACTTTAAATATGAAATTAACCCCAGTGGTGGAAACTGAAGTCAGGCGTCACCAGTGAGAAGTGAGCACTGCTTGTTGAACAGGCTACTTAGAAAGAGCATGTGTTTTAAGTATTCTCTTCATGCGGTAGGGACACATAACAGCCGTTGGGTAGTCGGTAAGTGCATGTGGGCCAGGTCGCCTGCACCATCAGCACAAGTCAGCCGCTGGGGTGCCACCAGCCATCAGAAGCTTGGAGCACTGAAGCAAATCAAAATGTGGAATATGAGGTTACATCTTCCTGGGGCACTAGACCTACTATAGCCGCTGGGTTGCGGATGAGGAAACGTACTTACAGTAAGTCTTGGGAGAATGTGAGCTCAGTCAGATAAGAGATAAGAGGTAGATGCCCACCTTTCAGGGTTACTCCACCCTGAGTGCGTAAATGGCCAGAAGGTGCATGTATGATAGCATTAAGTAGGTGGCAGAATGGGTGCGGGTGAAAAAATACGACAATGCTCCTTTTCTGACACAAGCCCATTGGAGAAAATGCCTCAAAAGGCATTGTAACTCACGGACAAAGCAATTCATACACTACATTGTGTGTATGTGATACATGAGGGGATGTGGAGGCATGGGCGTTAAGTCAATATTTTTTTCCCCTAGTTGAAATGGAATTGCTCCAGATATTTCACTTTTCACCCACTTTCAAAAGACATGCATATTAGGTGTACTGCGGACCTCAAATTGTCCATAGGAAAATGAAGAGTTTGTAAATAGGGGGCACAGTGGAGCAGCTGGAAAGAATTGGCCTCACAGTTCTGAGGACCTGGGTTCAATTCTAGCCCTCCCTGTGAGGAGTTTGCATGTTCTCCCCATGCGTGCGTGGGTTTTCTCTGGGCACTGCAGTTTCCTCCTACATCCCAAAAACCTGCAACATTAATTGGACGTTCTAAATTGTCCCTAGGTGTGATTGTGAGTGCAACTTTTGTCTTACTCCATGTGCCCTGCGATTGGCTGGCAACCAGTTCAGGGTGCATTCTGCCTCCTGCCCATTGACAGCTGAGATAGGCTCCAGCACTCCTGTGACCCTTATGAAGATAAGCAGCTAATAAAATGGATGTATGTATGTTTGTCGATACTGTATTTGTCCTGGAATTGGGTGGAGAACCGGGTCAAGGTGTACCCTGCCTTTCGTAAGATGTCACCTTGGATAAGCTTCAGATCACCTGAAATCGAATCAGTGGTCTCGAACATTGATTGCCAATCTGAACGCAGTGGCAGCCTATTTTTCAGTGGGAGATCACCGGGGCTGCTAAGCAGAATGATCCAAATCCATTTCATTTGTTTAAAAATTATTATTGAATAATTAATTTTTTTTCTTTGTTCATTTGTCAATGCCAGCACCATAGAGTACCAGGCAGAATGTACATCCATCCATCCATTTTCTGAGTGACTTATCCTCACGAGGGATACGATAGAGCTGGAGCCTATCCCAGCTATTATCAGGTAGGAGGCAGGGTACACCCTGAACTGGTTGCCAGGCAATTGACCCCCCCGTAGAAATTGCGTCATCCGAGTCCATGACCAATCAGAGGTCACAGGTCTGCATAGACCACGCCCCCTTTTTCCTCCCGCCGTTCCCTCAGACAACGTTGCATGGTGCAGTATAGCTTTTGTTAGCGTTTTATCGCGTATTTAGGTTCTTTAACAATAGATATGGTTAAGAGGTCTAGTCACGGACTTTGTAAGAGTGACAACAGGTATCCTGAAAGGCTAGTTGGTGGAGTTCAATTCGTACCCTTTCCAAAACCGAAGACCCAGTACGAAAAATGTCTTCGATGGATCAAACTTTGTGGAAGACCGCATCATCAACTGAATCCATTTAAAATCAACTGGATCATATATGTTTGCACGAAGATATGCCCTATATTTGATTTTCAATACATGTCTAATATAAATGAATTAGCAGTTATTCGCTTGCATAACATAGCTACGTGTGAATGATTGACACACTTGATCTGTGTTGAGCGATATTTTGCGATGATCTGACTGCACAAACGTGTCCCTTTGTTCGCGGCTAATTAGCTAAGCTAAACCGGACTAGCAGTCCTAAAAGCCTTCGACGTGCACCGAGACACCAAGACTGAAGGAAGGATGTTTGAGGACACTAAAGTAGTGATTGTCGTACTCGGTCGGGACTTACGTAGGTTCGGCACTAATTCAAGGATAATTATTGAGGGGAACGCGTGATGTTACACAAAGAAAACGAGAGAAACAACTCGTAAATCAAGCCTCGCCTTCTTCTTTTCCTTCATACGGCGGTTCACAAACGGCTATACAGATACATATACAGATTCTTCACACAAGTGTGATATGTAACACGAAAATAGGAAACTGTCAATGACGAATTCGTCTTTGGGTTATAATATATTATATTATGTGGCTTCTCGGTCTTCCTCTGACTCCGGAAAGATCTTGCACTAATATCAATGGTTTCTCCGTTGATATGCATGTAAATACCATTGAAATACCCCTCGCTGAAATACTTGAAGCCCTGCTGTCTGCTTTTCAATGATATTTCACTATTCAATGAACGCATATTTTTGAGATGTGGGAGGAAACCAGAGTGCCCGGAAAAGAAAAAAAAACAACACACACACATAGGCATGGGGAGAACATGCAAAGAGGCGGGTCTGGGATTCGATCCCTAGTTCTCAGTACTGTGAGGCCAAACCTGTAACAATTTGCTCCACCGTCACACTGCAGAATGTACATTAAACTTTCCAACTTTGCTATTCATGCAACAACTTACAGTTTGTCATGCCTTCCCGCAAGTAGACAAAAAAGCATACTGCACAAAATCACAGATACCCAAAACAGTGAAGTGAGACACAATACCAATTGAAATTTAAATAATACGCCCACATCCCTCACCATGATATTAGTTGAAGGGTTTAGTGGCATGCGGTGCAAATTAATGACAGACATTTGTGAAATTAAGCAACCTCTTCTACCAAATGATCTTGGGGTACCTAATGACAATATATTATTTTGGAAAGTAATGTTTAATCAGAACAAGTTTCCTTGCGTTCCACCCTCACTTTCAAATTACAGTATATTACAAATATAGATAGATAGATAGATAGATAGATAGATAGATAGATAGATAGATAGATAGATAGATAGATAGATAGATAGATAGATAGATAGATAGATAGATAGATAGATAGATAGATAGATAGATAGATAGATATAGATAGATAGATAGATAGATAGATAGATAGATAGACAGATAGCGGATGGGATTTGAACCTCAGTCCTCAGAACTCTGAGGCAGACGCTCAAACCAGTTACCCTACCATGTCGGCAATAATTTTTTAAATCATTTTAATACATTTTTTTTCATCTGATGTATTTTTAGTAAACCTGCCAAAGTGTGAATAGCTTTAACTCTTTGTAAAATATTTAGCAAATGTTTAACTTTCCCTTAACTGTCTCTGTTATATGGACTAACACACCGACCCAACACCAAGCGAGTCGGTGCCTGCAAATTAGCTGCCAGCTCGCACCTCTCACCATGACGAAGTAAAGCCCTTCAATGACACCGTGGGATATACAGTATTCCAGCTGCCAGAAGCTTTAAACAGACACATTTTCACAGCTCAAACATACGGGGATTCGTTGGCATAAAGATGCAAAATGTATTTGATTTACTGTTGACAGTTTCAACACATTTAGTGGACCTATAACATCTAAGAGCCGGGAGAATGGCAGATTTTTCTGGATTTTGAAGCCTCATTTTACACACTTGTTAAAAATACTCCTCACTGTAGTGTGTCAAATGTATACAGCATTCTCATTTTTGCTTAACAGGGACTTTAATCATATTATGATTTTATTCTATGTGTATGATTCCGTTGGTGACACACAGTAATATATTAATATATATTACTGGGTTTAATTAATTGTGTTGTCAATGCTTAAAATGTACCTTCTCAAGGGTTTGAGCTGTTTTACTCTTAAAGTGCAACACTGTGATGTTCTCTTTTATTCGCTCTCATTTTATGATATACTAGAATTTGTGTGTGGTGTACTATGGAGGCAGTAACAGGGGGTCATCAACTTGATTCGTCGTCTTAAACTGTGGCCAATTTCACCTGTCTCATTCTATCAGAAAAGACACCAACAGAAAATTCAAGTGTACTCTGTGTGTGCTCTTGTGTATTTTCCAAGTATTTTTCGGTGCAATTAATCCTAAATCCTACAATACAGGACCGGTAAAAAACGCTGAAATAATCTTCTGTCTCATCTTACCTCTGAATTTCCACCACCGCTTGTCCTCAGTAGGCTCCTGATGAGGTTAGGCCAGTTGCGTCTAACATTTCACAAGTGGTGGGACTTTTCGCCAGTCATTTGTAAAGGCACATAACAAACCAGCATTAGCTCAAATTCACAGTTACGGAAAATTTGGAGCCTGCGATGAACATGCAATGTTTCTGGAATCTGGAAAGAAGTTAGAATTCCTGGAGAACGCACAAACAGGAAAAACAAGCAAATTCGGAACAAGAAGGCCATTTAGACCCAGATCCTCATAACTGTAAGAGAGGTGTCCTGATAGGCCACAGAGTCGTTTTTATCATTCCATTTTGTTTGATACAAACAATTGAATTTTATTGTCTCCTGCAAATGTTGCAGGGTCTTAATGAAGAGCGTCGAAATCCACCTCTGCAGTAGTTGCCATGTGTACTATTTGAAATATAATGGTTTGAGTTTAATTTGTAAGCACGCTTGTAACGGAAATCACTTGTATCTCAAATCATTGTTCCACTGTGAAATAAGTGAAAATGCCATTAATCTGTTCCAAGACCACCCTCAAGTTTGCTTCTATTTAAGAAAAAAATGCACTAAACTGTATTGTACAGTACTGTAAAAACTATACAGCAATAACATTATTAAAATGAAATCAACAGTTGGTGCATCATGAATTTATTCTTTACCCATTCAATGACCATTGTATTGCTCCTTTTGGTGTATGCACCATGGCCAGCATACGTATTGTAGCAGCCCTGCAGGTGTGTTATGTGCTCAGGTTCTATTCTACTCAGTGGCAGTGCTGACTTTAATGGTGCCCTCTAGGATGCCCCGAGATGGTGCCCCAGGGCCCCTAAACGGCACCCCGAGGTCGATTGTGAACTGGGGGAGTTTGCAAACCTTCAAACAATGGGAGGGAGCGTGAATTCCAATTGTCAATGACGCGGGAGAGAAGGTTGACCTGCTTCCCCTGTGGTAACACACTTCTCACATGTCAATTTCTCCCTTTAATCATACTTTTATTAGTATGTCTACATATTTCCTGACCCTATTTTTACTGTTTATACTTGAAATGTGACATTAATCTGCAAAAGGACTACAGATGGAAACCAGCCCATGTCTATAATTTGGTACATTTGCATCCAAATGTATATTATTATGCATTGTTCCTTTTTACATGAAAAAGTCTTGACTGCCTACGAGGTGTCCCAAGTGTGATTTGTGAGGAGTGTGTTAAAATACAGGGAGCTGACAAGTGAATGAACAGAAAACGTAAAATGATTTTTTTATGTGACTACTGCCTACTTTAAAACCTGAAAAAGCAGAAAGCAGAAAAAAAGGTTGTTTGATAGATCAAAGATCATCCGCTTATCCTAGTCAAAGACGATGCTATAGTATACGTATGAACTTGATGATGAAATTTCAAGACCGTTAGTAAGCTGCAGTCATATTAGTGAGTAGTCTTTGGCAGCACATAAAGAATTCTTTTGAGTAGTGATTTGCCTGCTTGTGTTGTTACACCATTTGTTCAAATATTGATTATTGAAGCTGTATAATGATGCTAGCTCCATTAGCCCTTCTTTGTTCTTTCCCATTAAGTGTTTGCGTAAGTGAACTTTGTAAGCTCACAGTATGACAAATGGGCAACTTTTAATTCTCTTTGTTTAATGTTTAAAATTATAAGAAACTTTGTTCTTCATTTTAACTTTGACTCAGAAATTAAAACAAAAAAAAAATCCAAATACAGTTGATATCCAAACAAAGGGTATCACGGTTGGTACTCCTGCCAGCAAACTATAATGTGAGTTCTGCTGTGCAGTTTATCATGAATCACCGAGAGTATTTCATGTGCATGTGGTTTATTACATTGTTATTGGAACAAAAAGAGCTTTAAAAATTAAATGCTTGTGATTGATTGCATGCAAATTCTATAAAATTCAGCATGTTGTTACCTTCCACCTTAGTGTAAATGTGTGTTGTAGGTTTTACAAGCAAGAAGGATTCTTGGACTGTGGCTTTTCATTAACAGGCAGCTACCATGTATTCTCGTATCCTGTTAAATTTACAATATATATTCTATACATTTATAGCCATGGCAGTCACATTTATACAGAGTGAGTTACTGCTCAACATTCGTCAATGTTTGTGTATATTGGGCAGACATTTGGCAGTTGTACTTTTTCTGCGTACACTCAGACACACACACACACACACACACACACACAACACACACACACACGAATATATATATATATATATATATATATTTGAGGTCTTCATGTCCAGAAAATTTATCCAGCTATCCATTTCCATAGCCGCTTATCCCCACAAAGGTCGCAGGACTGCTGGATCCAATCCCAGCTGTCATCGGGCAGGAGGCAGGGTACACCTTGAAGTGGCTGCCAGCCAATCACAGGGTACGTAGACACAGACAACAGTTGCACACACAATCACGCCTTGGGGCAATTTAGAGTGTCCAATTAATGCATGTTTTTGGGATATGGGAGAAAACCGGCGTGCCTGGAGAAAACCCACGCAGGCACGGGGAGAAGATACATCTTCACACAGGCAGGACAAGGATTTTATCCCCAGTCCTTAAAACTGTGACGACAACATTCTAACCAGTTACTCCAACGTGCCGCCCAACATATATATTATTATAAATTAACTGTGCAGAGTTAGGCTGCACGGTGGCAAAGCTGTAAAGAGAGAGAAATAAAAAAGAAACTAAGAGAGAGGCGAGAATATGGAGTAGACACTGAATGTGGTGCCAGGAGAAAATAAAATCACTATTGCATTGCAAAGCTTTTTAAAAAGCAAAGTTCCACCCACAACCAAACGTCTACACACAAGCATCTACACACTCACACATATACACACGAGCACACCCAAACACACACACACACACACAAATGGCCTTGCCAAGCATTTCTATAACAAAATGACTGTGGCATTTCATCTCTTAACAAGGAGGACATGTAGACTGGAGTATCTGCAAACCTCTTGCCTCTACTTTGTACAAAGAACCCTTTTATGTTTTGTGTTTAGTTCCAATTGTTTCTTTAGATTATTCAAGTGGTGCCTGATATTTTAAATTCATATTAGTGCAGAAACAACCAAGGAAATCCATGATCTTAGTTTCTACACAAAAACACAACAGTTTTATAATGTTATGGCAAATGATTTCATTTTTACTATAGAACTGTTTAGATTTGACAAAAGATTAACGTCATAAACATCTTTATGGGGTGAGTACGTAAAAACACAATGAATGTGTTGACAAAAAAGACTACGGTGTAAACTGTATATTTAGGACAAATTGAAGACATTCTCCAAGAAATATAAAAGTGTGCAGTAGTGTAATACTGAACAATAGCAGAATTGTGCCCTCCATACATCTATTTTCTGTACTATAGACTGCGTAGGCTTGCAGGGAACTGGAGCCTTTCCCAGCTGACATGAGACAAAAGGCAGAATACACCATGAATTGGTCACAGAAGTACACAAACTATGCAAATGCCAAAGCTACAATGATCAATACATTTATAATCAGACTACACGATTTACAAAATGTTGGGAAAATCCCAGTACTACTGGGACCTAATGATGGTACAACAGAGGTGCAAAACTATATAACTATTTAAAACAATAATGAAGAGGGAAAATAAGTTGTTGGATTGGTCTTGTGGTTTAGGTGTTCATTGTTTGTCATTGCCTGTCAAAGGAAATGAGTCAAGAAATTTGGGGCCCTGTGACAGCCTGCTAAAACTGGCGTACTGTACCTTGATTTTCGTGCAAGCACAAGGCTTGCTGGATTTGACAGTTCGGCGGACCAGGCTGCGACAAGCTGGGCATTTCAGCACAGCATATTCAGTTCAGCACAGCAAGTAGACCTCGGGTCCAAAGCAATTTTGTTCAATTTGTTCGGGGCAGAGGTAGACAAACTGTGCTCTGTGAAAGTGTGGTGGATATCAGATGTAACCATTCATAAATTTCTGAACAGTGAGCATCGAACCCTCTGAATCGTTTTAAAAATCCATTAACATTACTATTATTATTATTATTATTATCCAGCACAAGCTCGGTCACATGGGCGATCAGGGGTGGGGAGGGAAGTTTCCGATTCCACACTTTATCATCTCCCTGTGAAGGTCTGTTTTCAATTCTGTATGAACATACTTTGCAAACTTCAACCTCCCGGACTCTGGCAAATTAGCTTCTTCTGCCACTATGTCATAGATTCTCAATGCACTTGTAGCGTGCCACATTTAAAGGGAATGAGAAAAGCCACTTTGATTGGACGTGATTGAATTTGGCTCTGACTATGGCCACAACAGGGCGGACTGTCCCTCTTTATGCTGGGGTGCACTGGTCAATGAAAATCTTACCCGCCTCCGTACGTACCCAAACGGATTTATGCCACTCACAAAAATAGAGGCCTACTGCATATCTCCATGGCTGATACTTTATTAGTTCCCAGTCTTTGCATGTTTTTAACTTCAGACAACAATAATGTAAATAAATCTGTGAAACCATTTTAAAGGGTCTTTAAGGTTTTGACTAGTGTAATGTGTTACCTACAGAAGGAAATAAGTCATTATCTGCTTCTCATTTTTCTTTTTCTTTGACTGTTTCCAAATGTAGTTTAAAGTGACATCATGGTCATATGATTAATTTTTTCATGGTGTCAGAGATTTTGGAGCCCAAAATAAAGTGGAGACAGCTGCCTCCAAATTTTATACACAGTCAAAACCCTGACAGGTAACTAGGTTACTATTACTCTGGGTTGAACACACGAGAGGGATGTGTTAATAACTAATAATTAGCAGTAATTGCACAGGAGACTCGGTGTAATAAAACAACACTGCTTCAAAGTGTTGAAGTAGGTCATATTCGTTCGCATTATTTATACATGTTAGTCAGTATTATTTCTTTTAACCCTTGTAGCCATTGTTAGTATCCCTCAGCCACCTTCTAAACATAAGATAATACCTGTATAACAGTGAAATTCATTAACATGACTTGCACCAGTTGTAATTTGTCTCCAGAGGGAATTTTTATGAACACAGAACTCTCACTCCTATAATTACCAGCCAGATTAGTTTTCTGTGTTGTTCATGTTACTAAACTTGAGGGGAAAGTGGTCAGTGCAACAGCGGGACGAAAGAATTGCAATAACTGTTCTCTCGTGATGATAAACTGAATATCAAACAATTTCCAATTGCTGATTATGCATTCCAATAAAAAAGTATTTACAGTTCTGCATTACATGTTGTGAATCTTTGTTTTGTTTTTACACAGAACTGCAGCATCTTGGTTATTATTTTGACATGACTGGCTCCTTTGAGGGTTGGATGGTCAAGGTACTATGTTTTTCTACACAACTATTTTAACTCCAATAGACCGCGTTCTCCTTGAGTGGTATTGACGTCAACCTTATCATCTCATGTTAGGGTCTCCACTGGCCCATTTTGATTGTGAAATTATAAATACTGCATTTTCATTGCTGTTAGATGTTTTTATTTGGTCAGAATTTGTTTCTAGAAAATAAATAAATACACAAAATGGATGGATGAAATGATGAGAGCCAAAACTATTGTCTTAAATGCACTGTCGGCCATCACAATAACAATTAGCTCAACTCTCACGATTATATGAGATTAAGGGGGTTTCTTAAGGGATTCCTTTCTTTCTCATGCACAAACACAAAACAGTCATGTCCAGAATGGATGTCAGCTCACTATGGAGTTCATGACTTGTAAAGTGCAAATCTCAAGTTTGTAGCCTCCAATAAATGAAAAGATTTACAATGATCTGAGTTCTGAATAACATTTTTGGTAAAGGGAAAAATGCAGAGCAGAACAGCCATATGGATATACAGGTTTCAGAGGAGAGAGATGATTTACACCAGGAGGCAGAAACCTGGTGCCACTGGGCTCATTAGTGATTCAATGTTTTTTTATGTTTCAGAAGTGATCATTTGAAAATGAAAAAAAACATGCAGAGATTTAGAAAAAAAGTGTTGAGTATTGATATTACTTTCCTATATTTTTATCTTACATGTAATTATGAGAAATCAGTCCCATGATCAGCAACATTTTATACATGAATCTAATTTCTGGTGTACTGTAATTAGAGGACATTTAGGCACATTTGTTATTTGTGATGTGTATCAAACAGGTATTCCTTCATATTATAAGTTACCAATAAGGAGTGCTCAATTTCTAAAAAGTTAATGAGTAGGTAGAGCAGTGCTTTCAAGGCACGTATGTTACATTTGAAAATTCTCACGGTACATCAACAAAGTTAATTATACACTTCATGCCTTCTTATAGAAAATTATTTATTTGTTCTGTCTCTCTTTCTATGCCACTGCCATAGATAGATGAACAATAATACATTGTTGTTGTAAATAAAAGATATTTTGACCAATTAAGGGAATTTTGATAATTTCCCTCGCCACACCAGAAGAGCTCTCATGGCACACTGGTTAGGAATCACAACTTTGGAGTGTAGTCTTACAGAAACAGTCTGATAAGGGGGTCACAGGTTGCTCCGGCTGAAAGGTTCAAGTCCAAAAATGGAAAGCTCTGTTGGGGTTCAGTGCCTAAGGTTGTGCCTGGGAGCAGAGCTGCTCAAACGTTATCAAAATTACTCCTGTAAAAACAAGGTTTCGTGTGAAAAGAATCAGTGATATCAAGACTCTTCATTCCATTGTCAGGAAAAAGAGTCACAATTGCTATGACAAATGAACCTTCAGCGGGGTGATCGAGATGACGTGAAAAGACATTGATGAAGAATATGTGCATGTTTGTATTGACATTTGGCTTCGTGCTGGAGTGTATAGATCTTGTAATGAGGCCATAGATCCCTGAGATGCATCGACAGGCAGCAACAATGTCACTGCAGACCTTTCGAATGATGCCAAGAGTCCTAAATGAAGGCAGAGATACTACACCAGGATCTAAGAAGTTTATTTATTCAGAGATGTTTGGAATGTATGGACAACAACAGTTTAGAAAGAAAAAAAATGAACATGATAACTTTGTTTACACTTCACAATGATGCAGCTGTATTTTCAGTAAGAGGCAAAAAGCCTGCAATTAACATTAACAAAAACAAAAAAGTGGACAACCTGGATAAAATGACTACCACCCACTGTACACGTAGCCACAAATTACCAGGACATGGCCAATGGTTGTATTTTACAGCATGCTTAATTTGTCATCATATAATCCATTTTTGACATGTCACATCAACCAAGGGTGGAACCCAACCAAACAAAACAAGTGGAGAATATTCCACTAGGTGCTGGAAATTTCCCATGTGAGCCACACAATGAGCTCAAGCAATCAGTACCTCAAAATCAAGAACATTTACTAGCCTAGGTCATACAGCTGCAGAGTTGACCTGACAACTTGTCCACATAATCAGATAGCTGTGATAGGCTCCAGCACTCCTATGACCCTGTGAGATAAGCTGCTTGTATAATGGATGGATGGGTAAACATTTAAAAAATATATCAGGCTGTTCTGATTGATAACTGGCTAATAAATTCAGCTTCATACTAATAGTGTTTATTGAGGCAGTACAGTTTCGTAGTTGTAAAACTGACCACCGCATGCTGAGTCAAATACTGTCAAGAAAAGTCATGCCATGAGTAGCTACAAGTGCCACCTCGCTCATATAAATAACCCTTTACATCTTAGAGAAGGATTAAACGTTCTCTTACAACACCTTGTGTTGTTGGGTGCCAAACAGATCAGGCTTCTTCTCCACTTGGATATCCATTGTGTTACCAAGATTTGTAGCAAAGGTTATGTGCACCAGGTATGCTGCAGGCAAAGTAAACAAATGATGTTAACATCACAACCATGTCAAATTTTTATTTGTCCTGTTATTTCACCTCCACTATTATTATTATTATTATTATTGTTGTTGTTGTTCTTGTTATAAATAAAAACATAGTGCATCTAGTGCAAGAACTGCATGCTTCTTAATGACGAACAGCAGTACATATCATCTCTGAACGGGAAGTATACTGAGCAAGTCTTTTGAGAGCATTTTCTTGTCTTTGTTGAAGAAACTAACATAATTGCATGACTGAATATCGGCAGATATGTTACTGAAGTAATTGCATTTTTTTCTGTGAAGTTTAGACTTGGACATATCTTTTGAAAGAATGTATAAGATGATGTGTCTTATTATGACACGCAGTCTCACTTTCTCTGAACACAGTATGACACCCATTGGTGCTGTGCTCACAGTAGGGGGAATGAAAATGAATAAATATTTTCCCTATCTACATTTCTCTTCTAAAAAAGCTCCAGTTCGTTTCTGCATCCTGCTCACTCACGTGTCAATGGACTCTCACCCCTTTCATCCTTGAATCAAACCATGGAGCCTTGGTTCACGCACTAAATTAATTCCGATTCTCTGTTCACAACCCCGAATGTTTTTTGAATTTTTGAATAGAATGTATCCATTCCACCCCAAGAACCAGGCAGACACCTAGCAAAGAGAAGACAGCTGGGAGCCCCCACCCAAGCTTCCTATCACAGCACAATGACCTGCCAGTACCTCATGCTACTCTAGTCTCTAAAAAACTGCACTGATCAAATTAAAAATGCTCATCAAAATAATAGAACTGAAACTGTAAAAAAAAACAAACAAAAAAAAAAATTGTCTGGGTCTGGATTTGAACTCACCTCTTGAAAACCCGCGGTTTAACTGATAAAATCTAGGAGGAAAACATTAATCAATCTTTCTTTTGCCCAAGCATATTACGATAATACACTAAATGCCATGAAAACATAACCTCCTTGGCGGAGCAAAAAAGGGTAAACAAATTATTACCTTCTGCTGAAGGGAAGACATTGCCTGCTGTGTACCTTTGTGTGTACGGGCATGTGTGCTTTTTGTATGTGTGTGCGTGCGCTTGTGCGTGTGTGCGAGTTTGCACGCACAGATATTGTCTGTGCATGTTTGTACACATATGTGCATTTGCTTATATTTGTCTTTACAGAGCTTTTATGCTATGTCTTCATCTCCACTTTCAATCCCCTCTCTGTTGCTGCGCTTTGTAGCTAAGCCAGCATGATGCGAGACACTGTAGGTTTCATTCCTAAGCTTAGAGGTAAGGGTAATGCCCCCACGTGAGCCTGTGTGAGAATGTGTTTAGGTAAAAACAAATGTGAAGCAGCAGCACAAAGAATTACAATTTGCCATGTATTGTACTGTATATATGCATGTGCGTATAAATTCACCCCTCCCTGAAATGTATACATCTTTTCCGTGTTTCCTTTTTCGTTCCTATAACACTGTATGTGCTGTGTATATTATGCACTTTAATTTGTGTCTCCATGTTTACCTTACCTCCCAGCTGTCTGATCCCTGGCTTATTCTCTAGTCAGCGAGTGGTAGTCAACACCATTCAGAAGCTCACTCCTTGGGGCATAATGCATGGGGGAAAAAAACAGTTTAGGGGGGGACATCAATTCTCCAGGCTTAACTGTATGATGGTGTGTGTGTGTGTGTGTGTGTGTGGTGTGTGTGTGTGTGTGTGTGTGTGTGTGTGTGTGTGTATGTGTGTGTGTGTGTGTGTGAATGTGTGACTGCGTGTGTGTCCGACAGATGCCTTTTCTTACAAGAAAGGTACTCAAAAATTGGTATTGGTGCTGGTGTATGAGGTGGAGATCTTTTGTCACGTTAACTTGTTCTATAATTGGTGTATTGAATGAAATGTCAGCGTAAAAGCAGAGCGATTTAAGGGGATTTAAGCTTTTATTAAACGTTAATATCCCCCATGACAACTCAGGCCATGCTTTAAATACAAATGATTTTCATATCCCTAAATGAATATCACAGTCTCTGACATGTGATATGTTTTGTATGTTTGCTCCCAGAAATTATCAAAAGATAGTTTAGAATACTCAAAGATTCTTCTGTCCTTTGTACATTGGATTGTGCATACAAAGTCAGAGCAGTATCCGTACTGTAGTATAAATATTTAAGACATGGCGTTCAAGTAATGGAGAACAAATCGTGACACTAAAGGGTCGTCTCTTTGTTTTCTTGATGTTCAAAAACCCCTTTGTGGTCTCCAAAAGAATTGTAGGGAAAGAACAAAAAACAAGCTAATAAATGCACTATTAAGGAACAATATCAATGCTTTCATGTTTCTTTCCTTAACATGCTCCACAATAATCAAGCATCAAAAATCCATACAGCCCCCCCTCCACACTGATGGTAAACCACAAATTACATGCAAGGAAATTAGTTCACCTAACTCACTCTTGCTGAATGTAAATCCCACAAAGCATTCATTTTGAAGAACTACATCATTATTTAATTTTCCCAGCAAGTGAACAACACATATTCATTTGATTACGAGCTGTGCACTCATGCATTATAAATGACACAATCATTTCATTACATTTGAAGTCATTGCAGGGGACTGGCGCATGCTAAATCAGTATTCATCAGTCCACATTCGTTGTTTGATGATAATTTCTCATTTCACAAGATTAAACAGCATATTATTGCTGAAGACCTACATAAAGCATTGGGGCTCAATTTCCAAGAAAAACATTGATGGATAGAGGAAGGACACTCAAATCAAAACATTTTGGGATATTTGGTTGGGCTGTATTAAGAACTAATTTGGTTCCCAGGAGATATAATTACACACAGTAACACTTCCCAGTGTGCGCATGTGCCCTCCTAGGAAGTAGGAGCACGACTGGTGTGAAAGAACCAAGTGCTCCTCCCTCAACACTCTGCGAGCAGACACCAGACAGCACTTGTCCAGAGTGCCAGTCATAATGTAGGTTCACTGAGAAGACGATCAAAGAGTGCTCCAAGCATCGGGGGATTTAATGTCCCCGTGATGAGCATGTAGAGAGAATCAAGGGGACGGGCTAGGACAGAGAAACGGGGGTGAGATGGAATGAGGGGAAGAAACCAATGAGGTCTAGGAAAGAATGAAAGATGCAAAACGAGGACGATGGTGAAACTGAAAGCAGAAGACTTGAATAAAGACAAGCATGTGAGAATAGGAGATGAGGAACAGATGGAGAAAAAAGGAACAGAGGGAGAAGGAGCTGGAGGAACAGTGATACAAAAAAGGAAAGGAAAGCACTATTAGTGAAAATGAATGGAGAACTAAGAACCTCAGGCTGAAAGCTTCTTAGCAGCATAAGGGATGATTGCAACTATCACATGGCCCCTCATCTTTTTCC
The DNA here is from genome assembly GCF_019802595.1 of Syngnathoides biaculeatus. Lineage (NCBI taxonomy): Eukaryota > Metazoa > Chordata > Actinopteri > Syngnathiformes > Syngnathidae > Syngnathoides > Syngnathoides biaculeatus. The sequence goes on along the minus strand of NC_084648.1, from coordinate 5,023,015 downwards.
CCGAATGTTGCTGCCGTCTTCCAACAATGCATACAGAATAGATTGAAATGATGACTGGGAAGTGAGAAGTGGGCCACGGAGGCAAGGATGGAGAAACTTGAGGCCTGTAAGAGGAAGAGCAGTTTCAGTCCATTTATTTATTTTGTTACAATTATTATAGTACTATTTTCATTAAATCTACTTAACATCAAACCATTCAAATTAGTGCTAAAAAGAATCATGTGAATATGCTGATTCTTCTTCTTCTTTTCCTTTCGGCTTGTCCCGTTAGGCGTCGCCGTAGCGTGTCATCTTTTTCCATCTAAGCCTATCTCGTGTATCTTCCTCTCTAGCTCCCACTGTCCTCATGTCTTCCCTGACAACATGCATGAACCTTTTCGTTGGTCTTCCTCTCGCTTTTTTGCCTGGCAGCTCCATCTCAGCACCCTTCTACCAAAATACTCACTCTCTCGCCTCTGGACATGTCCAAACCATCGAAGTCTGCACTCTCTAACCTTGTCTCCAAAACATCCAACTTTGGCTGTCCCTCTAATGAGCTCATTTCTATTACCTGCTCACTCCGAGCGAGAATGTCAACATTTTCATTTCTGCCTCCTCCAGCTCTACTTCCTGTTGTCTCTTGAGTGCCATTGTCACTAATCCGTACATCATGGCCCGCCTCACCACTGTTTTATAAACTTTGCCCTTCATCCTGGCAGAGACTCTTCTGTCACATAACACACCAGACACCTTCCGCCAGCTGTTCCAACCTGCTTGGACCTGCTTCTTCACTTCCTTATCACACTCACCATTGCTTTGGATTGGTGACCCCAAGTATTTGAAGTCATCCACCCTCGCTATCTCTTCTCCCTGTAGCCTCGCTCTCCCGCCTCAACCCCTCTCATTCACACACATACTGTATGTTCTCTTTTACTTGGGCTAATCTTTATTCCTCTCCTTTCCAGTGCATGCCTCGATCTTTCTAATTGTTCCTCCACCTGCTGCCTGGTTTCACTGCCTATCAAAGTATCATCTGCGAACATCATGGTCAAAGGGGATTCCAGTCTAACCTCATCTGTCAGCCTATCCATTACCACAGCAAACAGGAAAGGGCTCAGAGCTGATCCCTGATGCAATCCCACCTTCACCTTAAATTCTTCTTTTACGCCTAAGGCACACCTCACCACTGTTTTGCTGCCCTCATACATGTCCTGTTCTATTCTAACATATTTCTCTGCCACACCAGACTTCCGGATGCAGTACCACAGTTCCTCGCTTGGTATTCGTAGGCTTTCTCTAGATCCACAAAGAAACAATGTAGGTCTTTCTGAGCTTCTCTGTACTTTTCAATTACCGTCCTCAAGGCAAATAATGCATCTGTGGAACTCTTTCTAGGCATGAAACCATACTGTTGCTCGGAGATCCTGACTTCTGTCCTGAGTCTACACTTCACTTATCTTTTCCATAACTTCATTGTGTGCCTCATCAACCTTATTCCTCAATAGTTGCCACAGCTCTGCAAGTCACCTTTGTTCTTAAAAATGGGAAGTAGCACCCTTTTCCTCCATTCTTGAGGTATCTTCTCGGCTACAAGTATTCTGTTGAATAAGTTGGGCAAAAACTCCATAGCCAGCTTTCCAAATTGCTTCCATACCTCCACCGGTATGTCAGCAGGACAAACTGCCTTTCCATTTTTCATCATTTGTAATGCCTTTCTAACTTCCCCCTTGCAAATCATTGCCACTTCCTGGTTCTTCATATTTTCCTCTTCTACTCTTCTGTCTCATTTTCTTCATTCATCAACTTCTCAAAGTATTCTTTCCATCTATTCAGCACACGACTGCCACCAGTCAACACATTTCCATCTCTATCCATAATCACCTTTACCTGGTGGACATCCTTCCCATCTCTGTTCCACTGTCTGGCCAACCTGTCGACATGTCTTTCTCCTTCTTTCGCGTCCAACCTGGTGTACATGTCGTCATATCGCTCTTATTTAGCCTTCGCCACCTTTGCCCTACGTCACATCTCATCTATTCCTTTCGCCTCTCCTCAGTCCTCCCACTGTCCCACTTCTTAGGTCTCTTTCTCCCCTTTCCTACCAGAAGACACACCAAGTACTTTCCTGCCTGTCTCTCTGATCATCTTGGCTGTAGCAGTCAAGTCTTCTGGGAGTTCCTCCTGTCCATCTAGAGCCTGTCTCACCCCTTTCTGGAAGGCCACACAACATTCTTCCTTTCTCAGCTTCCACCACCTGGTTCTCTACTCAACCTTTGTCTTCTTAATTTTCCAACCCACCACTAAAGTCGTCCTACACACCACCATCCTGTGTTGTTGAGCTACACTCTCCCCTACTACTACTTTACATTCAGTAACCTCCTTCAGATTACACCGTGTGCACAAAATCCTCTTGCTCTTTTGCCTGTCAGCTCAATGCTCAATCACATTATACATAACATCCTCGATTTCATATTTCAGTCTCATCACTCTATCTGATACTTTTTTCATGTTGTTAGCCAGTGAATAATTAATTATTTTGTCGTTTTAGCTCTGATATTTTTTTGCAGAGAATATTGGCACTGTTGGACTTTTTTTCTTCACTGTTTGTTAATGATGTTTTGATGATGAGGAGCTTCACCCCCCAACATGGACCTGGCCAAAGAATACCTCCAATTGGAGATAATCAAGAGAGCAAAGAGCTTTTGCTAAACTAAAGTGAAGCAAGAGAGAGGAATTTATAGGACAGAGGATTTGAACATATCATTTAATTGATCAAAATGAAGAATGTGAAGAGAATGTCTTAGTAACTTGCTAATGAAAAAACCTTCAGATGTTCGAAAACTGCTGTTGTTTGTTTACATTCAAACTTCAGTTGCTGGCTCTGGACCCAACCCGAGTGATGTCATGAAAGATAGATATGATCACCAGATTCTAATTTCACCATCCCAGTGCCCAGATACTGGTTAATCCACTCTCATTTACTAATGCTGTAGTTTCACACACCTGTTTGCCAAATGCCAATCCAAATGCCAATGCGAAGGGAGTTCTTCAAGTATACTTACATTAAAAAAATATTTATCTATTCATTTGGATAGTAATAACAATAATAATTGGGTTTTATGTTCAATCCTTGTTAAATACAGCACAAAATAAAGTTATGAGTTGAGTTGATACTATGCACCATATTAGCATTGATACTATGCAGTATATTAGCTTTCACTCATAACATCTCAGGGAAATGAAGTTTTTGTTTATGGTGAATTATTTTACTATAAAAGGACTTTTACTATAAAAGGTTTAGCAGGACATGGTGTTTGCTTTGAATGCTGAAGAAACTACAACTTTTTAACTCCGACCACAATAAATAATGACAATATCATGTCAGCTATCAGCATAATATTAACTGTCACCTTTTGTTTAGGCTTTTTATGATCCTTATTCCATCAGACACCAGGATGTGTTTTATGAGTTTAAGTGGCATTGGTTTCTATGAGAGTGTGTGTAATCAGCATTTACTGTCAAGTGCCATCCATCCATTCAGGTCCATGACCAGTTGAAAAGGAAACCCACTCAAAGGTAAACATTTTATGTGGACTAAGGAAGGACCTGCATGCACTAAATTGAGAACCATGACAATTATACACACGTGCCAATATTTTGGAATATCCACTGATACTTTTATTAACCCATTTTGTGGGTATGCTCAGATCTGATGTGATCCCCTCTCAATGTGTCTCCAGGCATTAGCCATGCTCTATAGCACCTCCAGAGGCGAGCTGTCACACTTAACGTCATACACAAAATCAGAGCGCACAGAGCTTATGCACATGAAACAAAACACCCACAACCCCACACCCACTTGCACCTTCTGGCACTGAGAATGCGTGACATCTACTGTTTGTGTATATGAAAACACAGCCAGTTGGCATATACTGTACACACTTCAAGTCACAGAGTTTCACAGAGACACACAACCAGTATCTCTACCCTGTCAATGTACTGTCTAGGATGTTGTCTCACTAACTTCATATTTCTATGCAATGTCTTTGTGAATGCATAAATGATGTTACACTGCATAAATATCCTCCAGTAAATGCCTAAATCACGTGTTGGAACCAATATAATGGAGGCCTAAATTTTGAGAAAAATAAGTCTGACCTTGTGTAGAAATACTTCACATCCCAAGAAACGAATTGCTACTCCAAAAATGGAATTGGCCGGATGTGCAGTGGCTCATAACAAGTGCCAACAGTGTAGTATTTAAGAGGGTACTGGCAGTGATACAGTGCATGTGAGTGTGCTGCCGTTTATGAAGCTGCCAGTGTCTCATTCCTGGCTAAATATTTATATCAGAGAATGGCAGTAAGTCAGTCAGATGAACAAACACACATATGCTCAGAGAAAGTGAAAGTAAGAGAAGGACAGAAAGAAGAAGGATAGAGCTTATTATTTAATGTCATACTTGGCAGAAAGCTGTCAGAAACCACAAAACGTAATGTTTGCCAGGCACTGACACAACTAAATGAATTGTTTTCTTCTACGATCCAAGACATGAAAAAGCTTAAATAAATTAAGAGCAGGACACTCTCGTCCCTCTCTAGCTTCTTATGTGCAGACAATTTTTGGTGGGTGTTGAACCAGTGAGCATTGTCAGCAATATCCAACCAACAGAGTGGTAAATCAAAACAAAGGGCAGATGGAATGCTCTCTCCATTATGAATTGCTTTTTCAGGTGTACACGCGCACGCACACGCGCACGCACACGCACACACACACACACATACACACACGAGCCATTACCATCAGTGATAGTGCTGCAGCTAGAGAAACGATGGCTGCAAAAGTCAAATTAGCAAACAATACGGTGTGCTCTCATAGCATCTGTGAGAAAACGTGTCTGAGCCAGGCCGCATTCCTGCAACCACTGTTATCTCCACCTAACACACTATCTAACAAATTAGAAATGGGTCCACTTAAGTAAATCTGTGCACGTGTATGTGTTCTGTTGTTGGAATATTGTACGTGTCTGTTCATTTAACAAGATGGTGCGTTCATCGCCTGCTTCCTCTCTTTAATGTATTCATAGCTGTTTAAAAGTTCTCTGGGACCCATCATTTGTTAAGGAACTACCGACTGGCTGAAAAAAGAGGAGAAGGGTAGGTGCTATGCATAGAGAGTAACTGTGACGGGGATCTTAATTGGTCAATCAAAAAAAGAAAAGAATTTATGTGGAAATAACACAGTAAACGCTAAGGATCGTGGCAAACACAGCCGGAATTTGAAGATGAGAAAGACAGTGTGAGAGAGAAAAATTATAGGTGTCATGGTCTATTTAGGGGCGGCACGGTGGGTGATCTGGAAAGTGTTGGCTTTACATTTCTGAGGACCTGGGACCAATCCTGGACCCACCTGTGTGGAGTTTACATGTTCTCCCTGCGCCTTTGTGGGTTTTCCCTGGGCACTCCGGTTTCCTCCCACATCCCCAAAACATGCATTAATTGGACACTCTAAATTACCCCTAAGTGTGATTGTGAGTGCGTCTCTTTGTCTCCATGTGCCCTGTGATTGTCTGTCAACCAATTCAGGGTGTACCTGCCCGTTGATAGCTGGGATAGGCCCTCGTGACCCTCGTGAGGATAAATGGCTGTTTGGTTTTGTTGCACGTTTTCCAGTGTTCCATGTTTTACATGTCCTCAGTCCTCACCTTGATTGTCTCCACCTGTGTGTCTTTACCCTCCACCTTGTGTCGACCAATCAGCTCCCCCCTGCCACTCGCGTCTTGTCCAGGTATTCCTTATCAGGTTGTTTTCATTTAGTTCCCTGGTTTCTTTCATCGCTTCTTGGGCCATTGTTGATGTCATTGTTTGTTCCTGTCAGTCTCTCTGTCCATGCCCATGCCATTGTCTATCTGTGCTACTTTTTTGTCACCACTCTTGTTTTGTTTCGGTTTAGTTCAGTGTTTCTTTGTTACTTTATTAGTTTGTTTTTCCCATGTGCCTCGTTTGCCTTTTTTGAAATTAAATACCATTTTGTTGAGGCCCCTGCCATGCCTCCCTACTTCCCTCCACTTGGTCCTCTACATATTTGCCTTGCCTTCCCCGTGTTCACAAAACCCAACTGTGACAATAACAGGGTAGAAAGAAAGGTTGTAGTGTTCCCTTACTCTATCACATCTCATCTATTTAGGATACAGAGTTTTGTGGATTTTTTTTTTCATATTCCACACAATTTACCTAATCGTGGGATTTTAAGTGTATGGTGTGTTTTTTAATGGTAAAATCAAACTTCCTACTGAAACTGAAATAAACACATTACAAGAAATGCAATATGGCACTGCTGTGCATTATTGTGAGAGTTTAAAAAGAAGTCTGTAAAGAAAGTGACTTTAAGAGGATGGTAGAAGTCTGTGGAAAATTCACAAGAGTCTGAGGTGGTGCATACAGTATTACGATAATATAATAATAGTTCCAAAAATGTGCGGTCTCAACTTTGAATATTTCCCTATTCCCTATTCCCCTAACCTAACCCCAGTGATAAACGATTGATTTCTGTAAAGCAAAAATACATCTCTACTCTTTTTATGTCGTGGTGTGATCCCGCTTGTCTTTTTCTTTCATTCTTCAGTGCGTGTGAGTGTGCATGTCTATGAAAACGTGTTTGTCCTCCTCAGTGAAGAATCAAAGCATATGGACCAGAAGTGAGAGAAGCATAGTTTGTCTGATTAGGTCCCTCCAGGGAATTCAGAGAAGCTAGTGGGAGGTATGCCACTGCTGTGGTTGTTAAAACAGTCTCTTACACGCACATGCACACGTACACACACACACAAAACGATGAGCAGAAATGTTTACATATGCACACACATTCAGTTGAAATTAGATGTTTGTGTATGATGTGATTTCCTTTGTAGTTCAATGTGCATTCATGGAATGGTCTCCGAGCATCCTAATGATAATTGCCACAAGAACTTCCTGCACTTGTTTGCTTCAGACAAGTTTAAATTGCTAAGTCACAATAACAATATTCTAAGCACGGGTACACGGAGAGGATAAATCCTGGAGCCTTTCACCAGGAGCAGCTGCAAAGAATTTATTGACACGGGTTTTACATACTATATATATAGTATATGGGCTGTGTAATATAATGCATTTTGTTACAAAACACACAGCATCCATCAAGTCGTTTATGCTGTATAGTCGCACTCCACTAACAATTCCAAAGTTGTACTTGAACTCTGTAATAGTCTCTTTCTTACCACACAAACACCACCTTAAAATGTTCTCACACTTCACATTGTACACGTGTGCCCATCTATTTTCTGAGCTGCTTATCCTCACAAGGGTCGCGGCAGTACTGGAGCTAATCCTGGCCCTCATTGGGCAGGAGAAATGGTACACCGTGAATTGGATGCCAGCCAATCTCAGGGCACATGGAGACAGACAACAGCCGCACTCACAAACACAACTAAGACCAATTTAGAGTCTCCAATGAATGTATGTTTTTGCAACGTGGGAGGAAACCGTAGTGCCTGGAGAAAACCCACACAGGCACAGGCAGAGCATGCAAACTCCACACAGATGCGGCCAGGATACTCACAACTGTGAAGGCAACGCTCTAACCAGTTGCCTCAACGTGCCGGCACATTGTACACATGTACAGTAAATATTTTTGCAGTCCTTTTTTTTGTGCCCTTCACTATTTATCAATTCCTTTTTAATCTCTTGGAGTTGAGAACAGTTGTTGTTGTTGTTGTCCATCAACTGTTTGTCTAGTCATGTGGTCACGTCATGTCATTATCCAAGCTGCTTATCCTCACAAGGGTTGCGGGAAAGCTGGAGCCTATCCCATCTAGCTTCGGGCGAAAGGTGGACTACACCCTGAACAGGTCGCCAGTCAGTCACAGGGTAGATATCGACACCTTCACTGAGCGGGAATCGATCCCACGCTGCCCGCACCAAAGGCAGGCTTGTGTACCACTACACCATCAGTGAATAGTCATTTGCTTTCTACAATATTTGATGCAGGACAGTGTGGAATGGGTTGCAGCAATTCTGTGTAGCATGTGTAAGTTATCACCATGCATCTACAAATATTCTGGCTTCCTGCCACTTTCCAAACACATGCATGTTAGGTTCACTGAAGAATCTAAATCGTCCCTTTGTGTGTCTGTGACTGTGAATGGTTGATTCTCTATATACGGCCTGCAATTGTCTTGTGAGCAAACTAAGGCTGGGAAAGGCTCCAGCACAACTCTGACCAGTGACCGTAATGACTGTAAGTGGGATAGAAGATGGATAGATGGAGTCATCAAAATATGTGTCTATATCTTTGGTGATATGCACATACACATCTTTTCATTTCTTATCAGGTGTTTGGTATTTTTTCTGACCCGTGAAGGTCTCAAAAATCAACAACAAGTCAGACGAATACAGTTTGAATGAGCTTTTGTTATATTGTCATGGCGGCACAGTGGCTAACTGTTTAGCACATCCACCTCGTAGTTCTGAAGACCTGGAATTTCTCCTGGTACCGTGGTTTCCTCCCATATCCAAAAAACACTTGTGCATTTTTTGTGACATTGATTAATTGCTGGAGGGTAGATGACTGACTGGTTATACCATCTGTCTTCCAGTTCTGAGGACCCGGGTTCAAATCTGGACTCACCTGTGTGGAGTTTGCATGTTCTTCCCGTGCCATGTGTTTTCTCGGGTTAGTCCGGTTTTCTCCCACATCCTCAAAACATACATGGTAGGTGAACTGAAGACTCAAAATTTCCAGAGATGTGAATGTGAAGACAAATGGCTGGTTTTTTTATATGTGCAATGCGAGTGGCTGGTGACCAGTTCAGGCTGTACCCTGCCTATGGCCCTAAGATTGCTGGGAGAGCTTCCAGCACGCGACCCTAGTGAGGATATGGAGTCTGGGTTGAACGACTAAAGACATGAATTCAAGTGTCTGCCCACATGTCCAGGAAAGATAATATATTAATATCATGACATGAATACATGGGAATATTGGCTTAGGGCATAGCCTGTTCCAAGCAATAATGTGATTCAGACAAAGTGAATGGCACTTGTATGAAAACACCTCGCATTTAGTAAATAGAATAAGATTAAAGGGGGAGCATATGATAAATAAGATACCAGAGTTCTCGCTTGATTTCCCAGACTGCTTTGTGGTACTCATAAAAGAGAGTTAGTATCACGATAAGAAACTACCGTAGACGCATTTACTTAAAGGACTCAAAAGGTCTTGACATGACAGGGGGAAAAAAATTAATAATGTATGTGACCAAACGTAATATAAAATGCAATCCTATGAGAGAGAATATGGTGTGATGAGCTACCTAACTACCATACAGTCAGTTTTGTAATGTTGCACAGTACAAATATTTTGTTCCTATGCTTATGGAAATTTTTCACATATCTCTCATAGTATTATGAAGTTATTATAGAGATAGTCTGGAGTAATGCTTGAAGAACGGTGGGTACTTGATAATTGGGTCTTTCATGCCAGTGTTTCTATGTTAACAACCAAACACTTCTTCATACAGAAAAGAATGAGAACTTGAACAGTTGCTTAACAATGTGTTTTACTCTGTATGTTTATCTTAAAGGAGGCAGTTAGGACAGCTAAAGGACACAATGTTTGTACTATAGTCATGTCCTGACCCATCCCAATGTTTCTCCAGTCAATCTGTTGTAATTACCAACTACCGTATCGATCACAGATTTTTATCTTATCTGTTTGGACAATTTGTATCTGAGTGGACAAATTGATAGTAGAGTTTATCAGTGAAAATGACAGATATTCACCACATCAAGGATAAACAAGGGTATTAGAGGTTGAAATTTCACAAGATCAGCGGTGAGGCAAACGTTCAAATATTTTCTACCGCTTATCATATCCGGGGTCGAGGATGCACTAGAGCCAATTCCAGATGACTTTGGGTAGAATGCAGGGTAATATGTATTCATGTACATATGGCAGCATGGTTCGCACATCTGCCTCACAGTTCTGAGGATCGACGTTCAAATCCCAGCACCGCCTGTGTGGAATTTGCATGTTCTCCCTGTGCCTGTGTGAATTTTCTCCAGATGTTCCGGTTTCGTCCCACATCCCCAAAACATGCATGGTAGGTTAATTGAAGACTGAAATTTGTCCATAGGTTTTAATACAATTAGGAAGGGTTCTTCATTTATATGGGTGCTGTGATTGGCCGGGGACCAGGTTAGGTTGTAGCTAACTATCTTTGGAGGGAATCGTCTACCATGTGATATGTACTGAGAAAAATATACAAAAAAGTACAAAAAGAATCAAAGTAATTACGTTGTACGTCTCCCTTCAGTCTTTTGTATTGAGAAGCCCATTGACAGTGGAACTTTTCTTGTGTTTGAAAAATAAATAAAATAAATAAAATAAATAAAATAAATAAAATAAATCCAAATGGATTATATCATTAAAAAGTATTGATAAAATAGTGTTTCAGTGATCAACTTTAACTTCAAGTTTTATGTTAAAATATTTCTATTAACATTTTCGCACTGTTAATTGTCATTTAAGTGGGGGAAAAAAAGTTAATATAATATCTATTCTGTACGGTACTGGAGCCTATCCCAGAGAACACTGGGCTAGAGTCCCGATAAATCTTGGACCACAGATAGAATCAAATCATGCATGTGCAAACTGCAAGTGAGTTTAAGGTCTTAACCTTTAAGTTCCAAGAAAGTCCCACGTCATTTTGTTTGGGCAGGGAAAGTCACGTCACAGGTTATCGCGAGTTTAAAGTCAAATCCTGAGATTAGTCAGGTTCCAATTCAAGTCAGCTGATTAATGCAGTTTTAACAGTATTATCTGGTCTCCATAAAGAATGAAGACCTATAAGGTCAATAGTAATTACAGTGGAACCTTCAGAAAATGGAACCCCTGATAAAACGGATATCGGACAAAACAGACCATTGAGATGCAATGCTGTATCCAAAAATCGTTTCCATTTCTCACAGAAACTGCCATTCACAAAGTCTGTTAGTTCCAGATTTGGCTGCTGTTGTTTAATGACGTGGCGCAATTCAGGCAGAAAATAGGACAAATGTATTTCTGGGTCACAGGTATACAATATGACTAGATCCAGCCAAAACAGTAACCTGTGCCTATGTGGTGGCCATGTTGAATTTGGCGACATTTCCAGGCACTGACGTGGCAACCATGATGGCAGGAGTTGTGTGTGTGTTAGTGTACGTGTGTATGTGTGAGTGCACGCATGTGTGCATGTGCACATGCATGTGTGTGCATGTGTGTGTGTGTGTGTGTGTGTGTGAGACAGAAAGAGAGAGAGACAGATCGAGAGAGAGAGAGAGAAAGAAAGATGCTATCATACGGAGTTCTATCCAGTTAGAGAGGATCATTGCAGGATGGCATTTGTCTCTTTTTCTTTAAGAGATGTGTTTGGAGCCATAATGGAGTCTAGTAGATGTAATTGTTGCAACATTTTTATTTATTTATTTTTTTTTTTTTTGGGTCAAACCATTCATCTATGCCTTTAGCATCTAATTTTAATTGATTTTGCTTAATAGAAAGCACACTAATTGCTTATGGCTCATCACAATAATCTTCATTTGGCAATTATGTCAAAAGCACAAGGAATTTGTCTCTGGTAGTTGGAGTTTTGGTTTGGTCTGGATGTAGCCCCTAAAGTTCATGGGCACATGCAACTTTTTTTTTTTTAACCCATTTACAAATGCAGTAAACCAGTGTACAGCCACGCTAATGCTACTCAAGATAGATGCATGGTAGGTTGTCCTTTTGGCTAGAATCCAAATAGGGTTCATTACAACAATTAGTGAAATGATTGTGGGCCACCACTACTGAGTGTGTACCTCTCCAATTCATGATTTCTGGTATATAAAACAGACAACTTGAAATTTACAACTTGCTGAAATTGTTGTTCATGACTGCTGGGTTTTGAATATTCTAGAAATGTGCCTTTCAACCTACTGGTACGCGAAGTTAGCATGCAGCTAGCCACCTCACATACAAGAGTGGCAGGAATATACACAAACTGTTATCATTCTTAGACTGTTTACCTCATTGGGATGGAAATATCCTCAAATTAAATCTTAAAGTCTGCAGTGAACACACATCTTGTTTGTTTCATTTGAAATCTGGGGTGGTGTTGTTTTGAGCTAAAAAGAGGGTATGTCCATGTCCAATGAATGAAGAGATGAAGTTTATAGCGTGAACATTATGCATAGTCTGAGTGGATTCACATAGGTGGAAAAAGTGGAATAAAATTATACACATAATAATCACTCCTCTACCCTGACCACTATTACCACTATTTATTTCCATTAGTGATGTTATAAGATGAGTTTGAAATTCCTTTTAAATGTTTTGGAATTATAGTTTGCAGTACTGTATATTTAAAATTTATGCTAATAATGTAAACAACAACAAATAAATTTGGGGGCCATCAATTACTAGCAGAATTTTGCTATTCGGGGCACATTCCATCATGTTGTAATGTAGGGTTCAACTGCATTAAAATGATGGAAATCGTTGTCTCCAAAAAGGCAATAAAAAGTTTTGTGGGTTTTTTTAATGCATGTGTAGTTATTGACATATCTTGAGCTCAAATTTCAGGGACATTCTTATCTGACATTAATTGGACACACTAAATTGCCCCTAGGTGTGACTGTGAGTGCAGCTGTTTGTCTCAATGTGTCCTGCGATTGGCTGCCAACCAGTTCAGGGTGTATCCCGCCTCCTGCCCGTTGACAGCTGGGATAGGCTCCAGCACTCTCCGCAACCCTCGGGAGGATAAGTGGCTAAGAAAATGGATGGATGGATTCTTATCTGAAAATTGAAGGTGCCTTGAACTCAACCAAATATTTCAATCGTTACCCATTTTGGAAGCTCTGAGCAGCTGTTCAATGAACAGAAATTCCTCCTAAGCATGATTAATTGCATTGTAATGGGAAGGAAACGGTTCCTTTATTTGCTCGTTAATAAATGTCACGAAAGCAGTCCTCACTGTTGGGTTACTTGGTATGCTCTTTCAGCCTGCATGGTCTTCAGTTTTGTTTTCAATTTATGCACTTCTAATCTAAAGTACTATTGCCACGTGTTCCTCTTACAATGGTAACATCAGCAGGATAAATAAAAGTCCTTACTGTGAACTTCAAAATTTTCAGTACCTGACCCATTTCACATGCATGTTCACACATTCAGTCTCATTCAGGGAGCAAATACAGTGACAGTGAAGTTTTGTACACATCCAGCACAGAATCTACAGGACTTTTTAATAATTTGCAATACAGGTAGAATATTTTCATCCATCCATCCATCCATCCATTTTCTACCGCTTCTCCGGGTCGGGTTGCGGAGGAAATAGCTTCAGTAGGGATACCCTGACTTCACTTTCCCTAGCCACTTCTTCCAGCTCTTCCAGAGGGATCCCGAGGCGTTCCCAGGCCAGCCGAGAGACAGAGTCTCTCCAACGTGTCCTGGGTCATCCCCGGGGTCTCTTTCCGGTGGGACATGCCCGGAACACCTCACCAGGGAGGCATCTGTATCAGATGACCCAGCCACCTCATCTGGCTCCTCTAAATGCGGAGGAGCAGCGGCTCAACACTGAGCCCCCCCCTGGATGACCGAGCCTCTCACCCTATCGCTAAGGGAAAGCCTGGACACCCTGCGGAGGAAACTCATTTCGGCCGCTTGTATCTGGAATGTTGTTCTTTCGGTCATGACCTACAGCTCGTACCCATAGGTGAGGATAGGAACATAGATCGACTGGTAAATTGAGAGCTTCGCCTTTCGACTTAGCTCCCTCTTCAGCACAATGGACCGATACAAAGTCCACATCACTGCAGACGCTGCAACGATCCGCCTGTCGATCTCCCGCTCCATTCTTCCCTTGGTCGTGAACAAGACCCCAATATATTTGAACTCCTTCACTTGGCGCAGAATCTCATCCCCGACCGAGGTACAGTATGTGCCAACATGAATCCTGCTTGATTTGTACATAAAACCAAGAGTATTGTGAGAGTGATACTGAATGTTTTCATCACTTATGACTCTGGGGTGATTTGTAGCATTTTGAAGTGAACAAAGCTATACAGTATGTTTCATCAATCATGGCTGAATAAACATTTTCAGAAACAGGATATAGTAGAGATGGTCTTCCCAGTGACACATAAGCAGAGTTTGGCAGAGTAGCTAAAAAATGTCCTTAAGGAAGAGTACTACCATTTGAATAGTATGACTCAAGTAAAAAAAACTTTTCTCCAAACAACTACTTGAGTAAGAAAGTACTCAGTAGAAGAACTACTCAAGTAGTAGTACTCCACATACAGTATATACTGCAGTTATCATTCAAATCCTGCGTAATCCTTTCAGCCCTTGTATAGCCTTGAACAATCTTACTTGTTCTTGGAGAATGACTCAGTATCTGATCAGTACCTGATCACTTTTCTGGTTTCCCAATTTTCTGCTCCCGGTGACAAATAAGGGAATGTACGAGAGTCGGAGTCATTTCCTAGTGCCAATGGATACTAATGGGTTCTGTTTCAGATAATCTACAGCTAATGAAATGCTTCGAAACACTCTTAAATATGTTCTCGGGTGGTTTTTGCTGACTTTCATAACTAAATCTTGAATGCTTACATGATTTATTTACAAGCATGTTATAGATTATGGAATTAGATACTACGTTTTCCCCAATTACTTGTGATTATTCAGAGAAACTAAATCTCTAGCTTTTATATGATGTATCATTTTAAACCTTGGTGATACCCCCAAGACAGAATTAAGGAAATGTAATATATATTCATTACATTGGAAGAGAACCAGAAAATCCTCTGAGGTCTTTCAGATATTCCAAATGTCACTGAATTTAACAAACTACTGTACGTCCTTTGCTCAGTACTTTAACTGCTTCGAACTAAATCTGTGGTTTTAAGTTTAAATTTAAATATGTACCATTTGCTCCAAACTCTTTAGAGATGGTGTTAACGCTGATTAAAACAAAACTTTTTTTCCTATCTGTTTCCTCACTTTAAAAGCTGCGTGGTGGTAGCATGAAATGCAGCTTTCCTCATAATGAACCCAACTGAGCCAAAATGAAGCGTTTTAATGACACCTGGGGAAAGCTGTGCAGGTGCTTTGAGTTTAATAGATAATTAGTGTGTGACACTGTTCAAAACATTCCCGGCCTGCAAAATTTGGGCTGATTTCTTCACAGTTTTCCAGTTTTTTAAAATTCATGTTTTTTGGGGGTTTTATGAGGTAGGAGCCCACATTATGTAAAAATAAACAAATACTTGATTTTTTTTTATAATTGTACAATTTATGAAAACTTTTTGAATGGAATTATGGAAATGAATACACTTTTACATCATATACATTTTTATAGAAACAGTCTCTCTCTCTCTCTCTCTCTCTCTCTCTCTCTCTCTTTATATATATATATATATATATATTATATATATATATACACTGTACACCCATATTACTGCACAGTAGCAAACCATTTTTTTTTTTTTTTTAATGGCGAGCACAATACACATTTATTGTCAGCGGTTCTCTGGTGACACACATCCTGCAGTAATTTCCGGCATTATGGTCATCCAGACGAATGGCCCAATAGAGGGTCATGTATTTGGTGTCCTGGGTATCCAACCCAAACACCTGATGCCTGGAGTTATTGACCAGCACCCTCCTCCAGGCCCCCCTTCTGCTTGTGGTGTTTTAGAAAAATGCATCATGTTGTTTTAAGGCTGTCTGGTATCCAGCCTTTAAAAGGGTCTACTGTCATCTTCTGAGATGTTTTGATGCAGTGAGCAGGCTCACTTGTTTTTCTTGTTTCCTGTAGGGGGCGCAGAAATGTGGGTGAAGTGATCCAGTCAGCGCGTACCTGGGAGCAATTTGCCAATCTGATCCTAGTCTGGGGAGGGTTGCACACCTGGGAGTGATTGGCATGCAGCTCCTAGCCTTCATCACTACATGCATGCCACAAAAATGCCAGATTATTCTTTTGTTTGTCTTGTAGGCGTTTGTAATTTATGTTGCTCCAGGGTACTTGGTGGTACTGTTATTTATTAATTAATTTATTTAGGCTTCATAGACCCTTGTTGTTCCCTTCTCAATGAACTGTAAGCCATATTTACAGTATATCGCATTGTATTTTGTTGTTGTTTTTGTATGCTTTTTCCTTATGCCACAGTTTTATTATTACTTTTGCAACCTATTTGGTAGCTGCTGTTTTGTATTTAGTTTTGTTGCTTTTTATTTTATTGTTCATTGGCTAAAGAATTGAATTTACACTGTATTCTCCATGTCCAACATGTCACAGACTGTAACCAGGAGTGGGTGTGGGATATTTTTATGTTTTTGTCTTTTTTTATGTTTGAGAATTGGGAGATGAGTACAATTTGATTTAGGGTTAAACGAGATGTTGAAAAATAACTGTTATACTACAAATACTTGGCTCTCTTGAGTGCCTGGCCACCCATTAAGTGTAGCATTCCAAATCTAAATCTTAATGCATATCATTCAGCTTTTGGCTCAACCGTGATGTCCCAGTTCCCTGTAGTTTGTCCACGCATGAGATGTCAACAACCTAGACCAAGATTTGTAATTTTCCTATCATTTTAAAGCTGAAACTAGGCTTGGTAATGGTTACTCAAAATCAAATGAAGTTGTCTGCTATTTTTCTTAAATTAACCACCTATTATGACAAAGAAAAGGAACATAATGTTTTCCTTCAGAGATTTTCTGGGTGCACAGATGAGTTTAAATTTTACAGCAGAGTACACACATACCTGGTTGGTAAGGGTTCCCATATATTTGACATTTGTTGGATCAGTAAAGCTTAAATGTATCCTACTTTGATAGGAACAGGACACCAAAAGAGTAGATGAGGTCAGCATTACTCACCACATCACATTTAAAAATGAGCTTTTTTTTTCTTCTATAACACTGGCAGAGTCTCACCCAAGGTAATATGCCAAATAAGTGTGTCAGTCCTAACTTTTCTAAAATAAATCTTTTGACAATATGTGGATGTCTGTTGTGGGGTGTGCATGGGAATTTGTATAGATGTCTACAGGTTGTGTGTGTGTGTGTGTGTGTGTGTGTGTGTGTGTTTGTCCACACATTGCGTCTGAGGCTACAAATAATTTACACATATTCAGGCATACAGGATGCATATCTTATTTGGATTATGTATAAAACACTGATAGAGGCCTTCAGCATCAATCAGAAGAGTGAAAAGTGAAGAGACAGACAAAAAGACAGCTGTGTGTGCACGTGTGCTTACATGCGTGGAGGGGAGGTGTGCAGGGGGATGTGTAAATCTTGTGAGTGAGATCGGGAGAAAAGGTTCAGCAAAGAGAATCTATGAGCACAAAAGCTTTTAAATATGCAGGCGGAGAAGAATAGATTTGTGGGGAGATGGGTGTTTAAGATTCAAACAGTGGTGAGATTAAAATGGGAAGATTAACAAAGGTGAGACAGTGCATGAGAAACTGGTATACAGTGGCAGATTTATCAGAGAAATAAAGTAGACAACTGGATATGATTAAAAGAGAAACAAAAAGTACTGAAGAAGATTCATAGTACTGTAGAAGTAAACAAATTCCTGGTCTATACAAATGGCTCTGATGCACTTCTAGGTTTTGAGCAACTTCTTAATCGGACACCCAAAAAAGGGTCTTCCCAGGACCGTTGCATTCTTTTAACCTGAAGGAAATGTTTTCAAAATTGCGACACTTTTTGTAAATATAATCACTGGACACTATGGTTCAACAGCATATCAGTTTTATTGAAGCATGTTCAATTCCTTGCCTCAATTCTTTGCCTTCGTGTCCGGATTAAGTCCCAAGTCAATGCAGTCAAGTGTAAAGACCTATTCTATATGTATAGAAAGATGTAGATTTCATGTAGACTATATACTGCATTTATATATTTGTCTGAAGTGACATTAAACAGACCCATCACAAATAAGAATATGCTTCACTTGCAAGTGCTCCAATTAGCAGATGATTCCATTGACAATTCTGTCAGAATGATCAAACATAAGGATTAAAAATAATTTTGCTTGGTTAAAGAGCAATTATGAATACACAATGGGAAAAAAAAAGATGTCACTTCATAATTAAAGACACTTCAAAATGAAACAATTTGTGACCTATTTTAGATGTTTTTCTTAAATCCCCTTTGTGTCCGTCCATCTAATTTTTTATCCTGCTTATCCAAACAAGGGTCGTGGGAGTGCTGGAACCTATCCCAGCTATCTACAGGCAGGAGAGTAGTGAAAGTAGTGTGCGACGCTTTGACCTAATAAATCATCAGTAAGATTTGCAGCATTAGTAGCAAGTCTTTTCAAGTCAACGGGTTCATACGCAAGTGAAGTCACAAGTCAATAAGTTTTGTAAACATTGTGTCAAGTGTAAAGTTATCATATTCATGAATCAAGTCTGACTCGATTCCAAGTCAGGTGATGCGAGTCCACACATCTGCCAGATACTCATGATGATGAATATGGCCACTTAACATGCAAGTGGTCATAAACTTGGAATGCACTCTTTAGTTGGTGTCTCGTATGGATGTATTTATGTATGCATGTATTTATTTGACAGGGACAATGCAATCTGACACAGTTACAAGGTTTCAGCAGATGTGACGCATACTTTCTAGCTAGTGCTAATTCTCAAGTCCCAACTGGGCTCTTCCACAACATTGCATTAATAGATGTCCTACTTGGAATATACAATCACACAAAGACTCTGTTGGCATAAGGCAATCCCTTGCACTTGTTGCCTTTAGTGCCATTCACAGCCGACAATGTCCAATATTGTACAGCTTGAACAGACACATAAAGCTGAGCCCATGGCAGCCTTATTATGGCTCTGGCAGAAAGCTGCTGTGGGAGGGCTGTGCAACAGTGCAATATATCAAGGAAGCATCTGCAATGGTGTCATTTTCTGTCTGTTCTAACAGGTTTTCAGTCCCACAGGTATTGTTTTGGAAGTGTGAACCAACCTCTGTCATTTGTTTCCACTGGACCTTTAAAAAACAATTCTAATGGCAGAGCGCTGCCAAGGACTATGGGCAAAGACCGTGAGATACTGTAGATGTCAAACATCTAATTTAGTTTTTATGAGAATCCTTTTCTATGTATCTTGAAGGTGATGAGAGGTAATCCCCCCCCCCAAATAAGTAAATATAATAAGTAAATGCAAATAAGTACCAAAATTACCTTATCATGAATTTCACTATCATAGTTTAGTTGATATTTTATGTATTTACAGTGGTTTGCTTTTTCTGTTTTAAGTTCTACCTAACTCAACAGTCTGACTATTGTCTATTGACTATGAGAAATCATATTGCATGTTTTTGTTGTAAATTGCCAAATTGACATTGTACTTGGATAAAAAAAAAAGGTAAGATTAAAATAGATATGTCAATGATAGTACATTCTACCACTTTGTGTTTCTAATAGCACATAGCACCCAGTGAGTAAATGTAATTTATTTAAAAAAAAAATCAATCCACGATTTAGCATAGGGATGTGCTCCAATTACTGTTATGATCTTGTCAACAGTATAGAAAAGAGATACATTGGTGGAAAAAGTAAGTAGATGCAGTACAAAAAATGCCTTAACACATCAAGCTAAATTGTTTTTTATATGCCAAGACATTTTGTATAAAAAAAGAATGTTCTTCTGAAAAGTAAAATAATTCAAGGGACCCACAAATTCTCAGGTCACAGTCAAGGAAAAGCCTTTCACAAACCTAACTATTATTTCATTCCAAATACCTCTATGGAGTATACATAAATTAATGTTTTGTGAATAATATAATTTTTAAAAACTTCAATGTAATTTAATTATAAGGTAATTACTCATGCTAACAAAAACCTTAATTTCAAAGTTATTACTTCCTCACTGATCTTTCTATGTCAACTATGTACTAATAGGGTTATTTTCATAGAAGCACCCCCTATTTCGTATCAATGGAACTCTAAACTCATAAAGTGTGACAGGTGCGCACACAGCAAACACGCGAGTGCCAAACAAATAGACTGGTTCAATAGCACTTTATCCTGCTTTATGTGTTATGTAAAGTCAGGTCAGTGCATAAAGCATCGAAATATTTACCCTTAACTGCTATACAGAGGTTTCTCTTTATATTCTGTGATTGGTTATGCAGTACCAAGACAACATTTTCAATAGCTAATAGAATGTGGTCCAAATAAGGTCCCACCACAAGCTAAACTCATGTTTTAGGCAGCAGACATGCTCCCCACAACCTGAGGTGGGTGTCACAGTGACTCCCCCACAACGCTGGATAAACTGCATTTTTCCAAGCGACCCTGCGATGAGACAGCCAGTAGAAGACACTTACTGGACCCTAAATTAATTAGCAGGTCCCCTTGAATTCTTGGCTTGCAGTCATCAAAGTCCACTTTCTTCTTTTGAACTGACAGCAGCGGGTGGGATCCTCTCTCCTCTCTATGTAAATTAATCTAAATGTATATTTGGCTGTCAGTTGACCTTTAAGCATTGCAGAAAACAATTCAGGGTTAAACTATTTGAACTTCAATATGTCTTCAAACTTGCAGTCATCATATCGTACCTCATTGTGTTTTCTTAGTTCCAGGCAAAATTCACAAGATGAGTAAATCAATATTTTGATTTTTAGTCAAAGAACAAACAACAGTGGAAATGCACAAGGATCTGCTTTGATTAGCTGGATGATAAAACCTGGGTAGTTTTTCATTTGATGTGTTCTTCTTGAGAAGCCTTGAAAAAGATCAGTTCACACTAGAAAGATCCAAAGGGGATGTTCAGTGCTTTTTTATTTCATTTTGATCAAAATTATCGTTATAAGAACGCTAACGCAGAAAGAGACAGATTTCTAAGATTCAAGGTGGTGGGGGGAATGCCCTAAAACAACTCAATTGAATCTTGATATCCAATTACAAAGTGCATTTCCTTCATGATTTATTAAGACGGCATTTCTGTAACTGTGTTCCAAGCTTATGAGAAGTGTGCTGAAACATTTTGTTTTTTCCTCTTTTTTTTTTATTTCACTATCAATAACCACCAAGCCCGTGGTAGTTCCTCCTGGCAGAGGTCCCTATGGAAGCGAACTTTAGCGTTATTCATCTGTTCATTCATAGAACAAGCTCTTTAAATCCACTTCCAGGAATCCTTTCACTTTTTTTTTTTGATTACTTATGCACATATGCCAGTGTTTCTCTGTCAACTATTGCTGGAAATATATTCTGGGTGGGTTATATTTTCTAACAGAGAAAAGGGAAGTGGAACCTTCTAATTAGAGGAGACTGTTGATGCAGTCATTTTATGACAGCATACGAATTACAGCCTTAATAATTAGTAGACAATTTGCTGGGGCAGATTACTTTTAATTTTTTAATTTTTTTTAACCACAGGGGAAGGGTTAATTATAGTCATTCATGGCCAAACATGTACTGGGACATTTACTTGGGAGAGGTATTGCTTTAAATAGAAACTATTTAAAATCTTTAATGTATTTGCATAGGTCAGTGGGTCCTTTCATGACCCATTAATGATTTATGTGATAGAGGGCAAACTGTAATAATTTTGCTGCTCAGAATCCTGATATCAGGGTTGTTCGTAGCTTTTCTTTTTAATACTTACTTTTCGGGGGTATTACGGGAGTTAATTTAACACACTTTATAATTGTGATTTCCCTGCGATTCCCAGGCGTCCTGTCCACAGTGTACCACCTTTCCCACCTCTCGCCAGAAGTCAGCTGTGATAGGCTCCAGCATACCCATGACCCCGTAGTTACCAGCGGTGGCAAACGAGCAAACCTACCTCACAGTAGAAAGTGGTATGCTGTAGTCCGCGCCCTTTTTTTCTTCTCGGGGACATCATGCTGACTGTTCAAATGCACGCCAACAACTGAAGTGACTATGAACTTTCTAATGTTTTAGTTCCGGTTCCACTGTAGATATTACACGCCAGCAAAACGCTATTCTGTCATTATTCACCCGTTGGTCACACACTCAACACGCTCGTCTAATCTTGACAAATCGCTCGTCGCGCGCCAATGACACGTTAGCACACGCTAATGGTTTTCAAGGGTATCTTATTTGGTCGGTGTTACACGCTAGACACACACGCCAGATGTGTTATCCACGTTTGAGAATGCTGACAAATAGAACAATTGAAATGTTCAGAGGACGTTGACCAGAATGTCATGGTGTGACGGTGCCTTTATCATAAAGGAAGACAAAGATCCTGCTGAATGTTTGACCACATTTATCAAATTGTCATTCATCCATTCACTAGCTCTTATTCTTTGTTTTTACACATAGAGTTGATAAACTCAGACTTGTCAGATTAAATGACTCCTCATAACTAAAGATATTGTCATCTTGTAAGAAAAGCTAAAAGCAGCACGGTGTTTGTGTCATCTGCTTTCTGGTTACATTTAATGGTGTCTGTTCTTCTGGAGAAGCGAAGATTGTTGAAGTCTTTTCTAACGTTATTTCATTCCTGTGACTTTAGGGAGAAACTATGATAAAACCTTTGCTGTAAATATTTTTTTTTCTTTACCCAAGGTCTATTCCAGCAAGCAGGTTAAATGAAAACTTAGAGTAAGTTGACCCTGAGATGAGGAAAAGCCTGTTGAATTCGTTCCAAAGACGGCCTGATGACAAATTCCGACCCAGTCGATGTAGTAACTCACGCTGTGAACCTGCTCAAGAGCAGGTTCGGTCTGCTCAACCCTTACTTTCTACATGTCTCCTCCCACCTGAAGCAAACACTGTTTTTCTGTTTCGTCATGAGCCAATTGATATTAGGGCACAACTAAATGGAACATTGTATACTGATATTCACAGACTAATTTGATCAAAGAAATTTAGACAACATGATGGATTTTACCTGACGTTGGTGCAAATTTTGTGCAGCGATGGGTCAGTCGAAGAGACAAGTCACCGTCGCAGTGAAACGTCAGTTAACGGTAACAGTGTAAGAAATAAACTTCAACTTCAATTCCAATTGATAAATGTACAAATCATTTATCGTAATATATGAGACGTTTTATGAAATCGTGATACAAATGTTGTGTCTCAGACTGGGACTCGTCTAATTCAGGTGTGGCCAAAGTGCACTTCATGTGACCCGTTGAGCATTTAGCGAGCGTCACAAATACTTTTTGTATTAATTAAGATGATTTTCCTAAAACTAGGATTGATGTTATTTGTTTCTCTTGATCTCATTTGTAACAATTTTTCTAAGAATGAATTGACTAATTGACTGACACAATTAAATACATATATATTTAAACAAATTTATTTTTAATCAATAATTGATTATTGAAATTAAATTAGCTTTGTTGCAAAATGTACATTTTAAAAATAGTATAAAATATTTTATTTGTAGAATAAACAATTTCATTTTGTCATCATTATTTACTTTTTTATTCAATTTTGGTTGATTGATTTTAAAAACAGCATTTATAAAGAACACATTTTATTATTAGAGTAAATAATTTTAAAAATCTTACTTTTTATCTCATCTACATATGATATGTTGAAAAATTTAATGCAGCCCTTGAGCACAACCGCCCCCCCCCCACATGCAGTTAAGATGGATGTGGTTTTGGCTTTCAAATAAGACATGGGAAGGACATGTCATGCATATCACAATTGCTTCTGCACAAAATGCCGTTTTGTTGGCTGAGTAAAAATCAAAACTGATTTTTTTCTTTGTTTTACTTTTACTGTGTATTCAAATATAGAGACAGGTCTATAAATCAATGACACAAATGTAGATGAGCGAATAAACTTTTAACTACAAATTTGTTAAATTTGTGAACTTTGTTAATAAGTATGAATGTGTATCAATGCAGCTTTACTGAGGTCCAATCATGGGCGAGCAAAATAGTGTATTACCTTGACTGCATGAATGTTGTTTTTATATTTCAATAAAATCCTTCCAAGTATGCTTTTAAACACGGGATTGCACCTATGGTAAGTGAAAATCTGATGTTGATCTGATGTGGGACTTTTAAAGCATTGACCCTTGCGATTGGCTGGCAACCAGTTCAGGGTGTACCCTGCCTCCTCCCCGATCACTGCTGGGGTAGGCTTCAGCACTCCCGTGACCCTCGTGAGGATAAACGGGTTAAAAAATGGATGGATGGACGGATTAAAGCATTTTTTTTTTTTTTCACTTGAGGAGATGCCACTTTGTCAGCAAATCAAATACTCCTGTAATCACACATTCCCATCGATATTCAAACATTGTTTGATTTCAAGATGTTTTATACAATTCACCGAAAGTTTTACAAACACATATAGTAGGAGCCCCCTAAATAATACTAGTATTAGGTTGAAATTAAATGTATTCCCAAAAAAAAACGTCTGGATGCCCACTTGCTTATATGAAAACTGTGTATGCAATATGGTCCATACACAGCATTTCTTTTTAATTCGGTGATCGAGTAAATCAGTTCTCTACTTTTTCCACACAAATAAACAAATAGACATAAATGAGCAAAAATGTAACACGCTCAACAGCGGTAATAATGGTTCACCCAGCATTCCTTCCACTGTTTAATTTTCCCATCGCACACCACCTGACCAGAATAACAAGTGTGTAAGACAGCGCTGTGGGTCAGGAGAAAAGCTACATCATTGCCCCTTCGAAAGGAGTTAACACATTCTTTTGAAGAAGGCCTTAATTGGGTTAGGTGGGAGGAGGTGGGGGGTGCGCAGTGGAACAAGCATAGCGTCTAATGTGTGAAATCCCCTTGTTGGAGGAGGTATAAGAGAGGGAAAAAAAGTTTAATTGATCTCCCAATGGAGTATGTACGTAAGTTGGCTGTACTTTACCCCTCTCATAAGCAGCATTCAAACATGGCTTTGCTTCACTGTGCAATGCAGTCACAAATGTCTTATTTTATTTGTTGTTATGTATTTGCCTGTTGTGGGAAAGTATTTTCTCCAATGATTAAAGCATCCATAATCACCGGATAAAAGATTAATATTAAGTCACTAGTAATGACTACTCTATTGTTCATGGAGCTCTAATGATATTGAGAAAAGACGCACACCTACACCCCTGAAAATAAGCAAATTAATCCATTTGATCTACAACCTTAATTGTTCCGGTGAGGTGCCAGCATATTGTACATTCATGTAGAGGAGATGTGAATTCTAAGCAATTCAATTAGATGTAAAATATTGACATCCAGGAGAATGATAGATTATACACTTAACATTTGGCAGCTGCACTAAAGAACAATGAATTTTGACTCCAGATGGAAGAGGGGAAATGGTTGTGTTACCTGACATTAAACTTAGAATACTTTATTCTGATAGTGGCCACCTTATAAAAACTGGCAAACATCAAATTTTGTCTCCTGACCATGTGTTTCCATAAGTTTCTCATCCATGTTGCCCTATTCAATATATTTCTTGTCTCACATTTGTATGCTTCATGATTACTATTCTGAGTGCATCTCAAGAAGAACCATGTTACTTTCCTTCTTCGTGAGGTAAACATGTAGCAATTAAAGGGTCGTGTACCTTTATTGGGTCATCCAGTCTCAGCCTCCGCCTTCCTTCTGCATCCTGGGCCACTTTCCTGAGAAGATGGTGGTCAAATGATGAACTGTATTCAAATTTAAACTTAAAGTTTTCAAGAAGCAAAATTAGCCTAAGACTTGAATGGTCAAATGAAAACCAAAAGCTGGAGCTGGTCACTGTTTATTCAAGGGCTTGAACAAACTGAGCAATTCACCAAGTTTACAAAGAACTGAATGAGTACAATGAAATCATCTCCTGATATACACTCTTTTGAGGCTTACCCACTTTGTTCCAAGTCCATCTCTTGGTCCTGAATGGCTAGTAGCAAGATTTCCTAAGAAGGCGTGGGTTCTAATTGCATCACAACAGGTTTGGTGTCGTGTGTTCCCCAAACTGTTGATTTAGTCGATGCACTATGTTTAACTCGGGATTTTGGTATGTAATGTATTTTAATGTAACTAGGTACCAAGTGTTCACATTTTAATGGTGTCTGATGTCAGATAGCTTTGGAATTCATCTACCTCTGTGGGGCACAATCGGTTCATGCAGGCTGAGGCCCTGCCGGTGGGTGTTAGCAAACATCTTTCAGAAGGTAGTCATAAAACATCCGGGTGACAAGCTTGCCAAATCAGGCACTCATAAACAACCCATCGGCTAACTTCAGCTACGCCATCGCTCCTTGATCTTCAAGCGTCACACTTGTCACTTAAGTCAGCAGAACCAAAGAGACTTTTTTTTTTTTTTTTTTTTACTTCCTAAGAGTAGCCTGTTAGAGGCCGGGATATTATACTATTCTGTTTAAACGTGGTTACTCATGAAGAACAAAGCACAATATAAATGTCTGATTCTCCATTTAAAACTCAGTAAACCATAGCCTTTCTATGTCGATAGAAATAATTCATTAAGCATAAAAAAACCTCACCTAAAATATCATTACCAAATCCTGTTTAGGTAAATGTAATCGCTTTGGCATCAATGACCTCATTTTCTTTAACTTTTACCATCAGCAACATGTTTCAACCTTGTGTGACTGACTTTTAGAATACAATATATGTACCTCTGACAATGTAATAGGGTTGTGTGGCTTTCTCTACACATGCACAGAATACTGTAGGAAGCAACCTTTTGTGCCCATCACGACTTCATTATTGGAGCCGCATTCCATTCCTACTGTATCCTGGTGTTTACTCCAGCATAACCTCAACTTATTTCCAATTATTGTAGCCAACAAACAGGAAGCGCTATTGAACACCTTTTTTAATCTTATCATCTCCTTTGTCTCTGAAGTGTGAAGGTCTTTGCATGTAGTTCTGCAGAGCCACTTTTCACTATCTTCATTCAATGCAAAGTAGCACCTTAACAATCAGATCATAACTGTGTTTATCTATGGCATGATTAATGAACTAGGATGAAAGTAAGGAGAGCTTGCAGGATGAATTTGGCTTCCTGACAATTTAGTTATGTATGGGCTTTAAATTATCATCCTCTTTAAAAATGAGAGTATTGTTCAGGATGCTTCCACTCTAGTCATTAGTGATGACTACAATAAGGCATGTTGGTTCTTTTTCAGTGCCATCTCCCTGGATATTTGTTGAATGTGGTATAGAGATTATATTTAAAGCCACTCTAATGATCAAGTTTCTGCTAGAAAGTGAAAACCAAAGAGAGAATATGGCCTTTGACTACAAAGGTGGAAAGGCAAGAGGGCTCCTTTTGTCAAGAATATTAATTACAATTGTTGGAGTTCCTGGTAGAGCTACTTGGAATTTATAGTCCATTTCAAATCATAGCTTTTGCTGGACATTACTTATTTTCAGAATCAGAATCATATTTTTTTCACCAAGTATGTCAGAAGCATACAAGGAATTTTTCTCCAGTAGTTGAAGCCACTTGAGAACGACATACATGATGTCAGCAGACAGTCAAGTGAGACATAAATACATTGTGGTAACAGTAACAAAGCAATAAAGGCTGATATTAATCTGGGAATGATGGAACATTTTTTGGGACAACTACGCAAAGAATGCAGTCTCATTTAGCATTTTGAGCTATCAGAGTGCATATGAGAGCAACAGTCAGTGTAATGACCATTGTGCAAAGGGCGACAAAGTGATCTAGCCATGCGATAATCCAGGACAATGTGGATTGTGCAAATGCTGGAAATATTCCTCAATCGATTGTGCAAGTAGAGCAGATCCCACTTAAGTTACAAGAGGCTGGATACTTAATGTATGTAACTACAATTTCTTCACATTGCAGCCATTAGTTTGGAATTCCATCCATACATCCATCCATCCATCCATCCATCCATCCATCCATCCATCCATCCATCCATTTTTGTTTGTCCTTGTTAGGTTCCAATTCCTTTGGGCACGAGGTGGGACATATTCTGGACTGGTTCTCAACCAATCCCAGGGCACATATAGACATTATTCACATTCACATTCACACACACCTATGGACAATTTAGAGACTTCAAAACATGCATGGTTTTTTTAATATAGAAGGAAGCCCGAGAGACCAGAGAAAACCGATACACGGTGAGGAAAATATGGAGTCGCCACATGGCAAGGTGCGAAGGAATCAAACTTCAGACCCAGAACCTCATAACATTGAGACAGATGTGCTAACCACTAGTACACAGTGATGCACATGAACCATTTTTTAAAGAAATATGTGTTCGACTACACGTCTCAACAAAGAAAGGACAGTTTGTTTTCCCGTGAAAGTACAAAAAATGAAAGGCTTAGTCAATTTGGTTTAAATTAATAATCTTGGATTGAGAAATGAATTCACTTTGGAGAGTTTCAGGCAGTATAAACCTGATATAGGAGACATGCCTGTCTGACAGTTTCCAGAAACAGTGAAAGAGAATGAAGATGGTCATGGCAAAGAGATGAGAGCTCCGTACATCATATACTGCAGAGTAGGTCATGGTTCACTGGCTGCCAGCCTTTAGATAAGAAAATACAGTAGTTTATATGCAAATGGATGTGTATGATGAGTGTTCTTGGTAAAACACTGTATGGGATAGTTTAAACGTGGATTTACCCACTCCTTGAATGACCAAAAGCCTGAAATTCCATTTTTTTCCCTATTCCTTTCATTTTAGAGACATAAAATTATCACAGCTGGTCCAATTCCCTTTTCAGCTAATCACCGCCTGCCTCAGCAGCTGCTGCTGTATCTTTTCACATGTATAAATGAACATCTATCTGGAGTTCACAATGTTCTTGTCTATCTGCATATTGACTTGTTAGGTTAAAATAAATAATGAAAGCTGACAAAATTCAGTGTGCTTCAACTGCTGTTGTTCAAAAAGTAAAGCAGAATTTTAAATAGACTTGTCTGATTAAATATAAATAATGCGGATAATAAGTAGGCTTCTATTCAATGTACAAAAACCTCCAAAGTAAAATAACGATCACATGAGGTGGCAATGTTCTCACCGTGGGGACACCTAGATTCTGAAGGTCTTGAAAATTCTGCTTGTGCATTTATATATATATATATATATATATAGTGAGAGTTGGAGATCACGGCTTGATGAATCCACAAGAACCACATCATCTGCAAAATGAAGGGATGCAATACTGAGGCCACTATATATATATATATATATATATATATATATATATATATATACATTCTTTGCCATTTATCCTCACAAAGGTCAGGGGAGAGTTGGAGCCAATCCCAGCTGTTAACAGGCAGGAGACGGGGTACACTCTAAACTGGTTGCTAGCCAATCGCACTCACAACCACACCTAGGGGCAATTTAGAGTGCCCAATTAATGATGCATGTCCTCAGAACTGTGAGGCCAACACTTTCCAGCTGAGTCACCGTGCCGTGAAGAAAATAAGTATTTGAACACCCTCCTATATTGCAAGTTCTCCCACTTAGAAATCATGGAGGGGTCTTAAATCTTTATCGTAGGTGCATGTCCACTGTGGGAGAGATAATCTAAAAAGAAAAATCAAGAAATCACAGTGTATGATTTTTGAACAATGTATTTGTGTGATAGACCTGAGAAAACCAATGTCAATATTTGGTACAGTAACCTTTGTTGGCAATTATAGAGGTCAAACGTTTCCTTCAGTTGTTCACTTGGTTTGCACACACTGCAGGAGGGATTTTGGCCCACTGCTCCACACAGATTTTCGCTAGATCGGACGGGTTTCTGGGCTGTCGCTGAGAAACACGGAGTTTCAGCTCACTCCAAAGATTTTCTTTTGGGTTTAGGTCTGCAGACTGGCAAGGCCACGCCAGAACATGGATATGCTTCTTAGAGAGTCACTCATTGGTTTCCCTGGTTTGTGTGCTTCGACCCAGCCACGACCCATC
Organism: Syngnathoides biaculeatus; assembly: GCF_019802595.1. Taxonomy (NCBI): domain Eukaryota; kingdom Metazoa; phylum Chordata; class Actinopteri; order Syngnathiformes; family Syngnathidae; genus Syngnathoides; species Syngnathoides biaculeatus. The sequence goes on along the minus strand of NC_084648.1, from coordinate 4,993,103 downwards.
TTCAATGCTCTGACTGAGGGAAAGAGGTTGTTCCCCAAAATATCACAATACATGGCCGCTGTCATCCTCTCCTTAATACAGTGCAGTCGTCCTGTCCCAAGTGCAGAAAAACACCCCAATGCTTGATGCTACCACCCCCATGCTTCACAGTAGGGATGGTGTCCTTGGGATGGAACTCATCATTCGTCTTCCTCCAAATACAGTTAGTGGAATTATGACAAAAAAGTTTCATTTTGGTCTCATCTGACCACAAAACTTTCTCCTATGACTCCACGCCTCCTGCCCGAAGGTACCTGGGATGGGCTTTGGCACTGCCAAGACCCATGTGAAAATAAGAGGCTTGGAAAATGGACATAGACATGGGGTTGAAAAAATATTTTTATTTATTTTCAATGACTTGAGTTTTTCTGTACGTTCTTTGTTGTGATGTTCTTTTCAACTTTAGTGTGTCCATGCATAGTAAGCATTTAAGACATTTTCTACCCAAAAAAAGTTAAGTCTTGACACAAGCACAAGTGGAAAGATGATTATTTTTCACAAACGTATCAAGAGAAGAAGATAGGGATGACGGAAGGCTGTGCTTTCTCTGAATATGCATATTGCTTGAGAAGACACTCATCATGGTTACACACACACACACACACACACCACACACACACACACACACACACACATTCTGATTAAAACGCCAAAAGCATGACTATTTCAATTTAAGATTGTTGTTCCCAGATATTGCATCGTGTTCATCATCCTAGCTTCTTTCACTCTCTACTTTTGAGTCTTATTGTGACTATTTAATGTGTCTGCATCAATCCACCTGTCAATGTTCACAGTTCTCTTTACCCTTTCAATTTACTTTTGCTCTTCTCCCACATCACTTCCTTTCTATATGTCAGAACCAATCCGCAGGGAAAAGTAGGAAATGTGTGCCAAATGCAGATGAATTTAATGTGTGTTTGTTGAAAGGGAGCCGGATTATGCAAAAGGTTTTGAGACTTTCTCTTAATCCTCCATTGCACCACCAACTTCCTGAGGAAATTATTGTTTGAGAGTTTCCATCTGAGGTTTATAATGAATAAACGGTAAGATTGCTCCCAAAATATATGCATTAAAAGGTTAATTTGTTTGAGTGTTAGTATAGAGTTGTGCATAAATGCAAAGGTTATACATAAAACTTTGAGTTTGTGGCTTTCTGTTACAAAACATAAACACTGTTACAAACAAAAACAAATCCAAATACAGAGAGTGATTTTGAAGTGTTTTTTTTTTCATTGCGAATGTATGTATTGGATTTAGAGTAAACCTTGATGGCATTAGTTTAAAAAAAGGAAAATACTTGTAAATATTGTGCACGTGGTTCATTCTCATTCCACATTTTTACGCCAAAACGGCTGACATTACTTCGGGACATAGTAGAAAATGATGAAAGTTTTTGACTTAATTGAATTTAATTTCATGATTGTGTTGCAGAGTTCTTGTTCTTGCCCAAACATTGTTTAGATGTGGTGCAAAAAGTGCATTGATGCACTTTTGACATTTGCTCTGACTACCTAAACCCATAAATAATTTCAGTCATTATTTTTATGTGTTAAAATGACATGACGGATATTCTGGATTGGGCACAGAATCTGATCTCAATGATAAAGAACAGGATTAATTTGTCTGGTAATGTTAATTAAACCGTCTGGTCAGGGCAGGTGGAAAGAAATCTTTTGAGCTCAAGAAATGTTCCGGTATTTAAATGGCCTGTTAAGTGAAAATAGAAATACATTGTTAATATGGCACACCACAGAGAAAAGACTGATGTCAAAAATCCTGCCAGAATGCATGAAGGAAAAAAAAGTCAGCAACACTGACATGTGCTGGGCGTGATCCCTGAATGGCCTGAAAACAGACCCCATTCAGATGTCAGACAAATAGTTCTGTGCAGTATGTGCTCAAATCTCTGTGGTTAGCTACGGCCTGAGGAATATGCGCCACTGTGTTTAATAAACTATTCACTTTCCCTGAAGTGTCTGAGTTATGTGGACCTACTAGCGAGCTAGCTGTGGTTATCTTACTTCTTAGCAAACATAATAAACAGTTAACTTTCCCTGAATTGTCTCTGCTGTGTGGATCTACATGCAGCGCATGGAGTAATTCTGTGGCGTATTGGACAGTGTCAACATCATTATGCCTGTTAGCAAATACTAGCAAGTAGGCGCTAGCAGGTTCTCAGACTGGCAACCGAGCTGTCCAACCGCCATTGCCTCACTCCATGCACTCTAAGTGGCATAATAACACTTCAGGGTAGATTAATTTTTCAGGTTGTAGGCATTGGTTGATGAATGATTTCCTGATGAAGTGGTAGAAATAGGCCAGGTTTTTGGATTCCATCCGGATTTGGATGGATCATTATATCATTATGGAATAAAGGCACTCAGTACTTACAGTACACAGTGGCAGATGACCAACTCATGCCAGAAATCCCAAAATTGGGATTGGGTTTAGGTACGCCCCAAAATTCTGGACAACTTCAATGGGTTTGGGGGGGGAATTTTGGATGTTTTGTACCACGTGTATTTTTTTATGGCAGAATGGGTTGTTCGAGCATTATGGTAACCAATAAAAAAATAATGATCTCCAGAGATTATTTTTTTCTCTTGAAAACACAAATATTTTTCACTGATAAAATCTCAAAGGAGACTGTGGAATGACATACAAACAATATGGAGTGATTATCTTGTTCCTTCCCTTCAGGTACATTTATTACCTCAACAATGAGTGGCACAAAGTGTATGAATCTGTTTTTTGGGTTTTTTTTTTAAGCCTTCATGACTGCTCACACAGTAAATAAAAAGCATTATCATTGCAAAAGAGCATTTTCATTTTGTTGTCTGGCCAGACTTCTATGAGCAAAGTGGAACCATTTTAACCAAGCCTTCAACACATGTTTTTTATAGTTTTGTAACAATCTATATCAGGCAGATGGGCTTGGTCTACAATTCACAGAAGATAGAAACAAGGAAAAGGAAGATGAATGATAAAAGGTAAAGGAGATGCGTAACTTTAAACTAGGCCAGCTCTCCCAATGAAATCTATGTTTTAGCAGTCAGTGCGCATTCTCTATTGACCTCTGTCCGCTATTGATTCACCCGCTGTTAATGTAGTCTGCTGGTGTATTCTAAAAAGGGAAGACCATGAAGAAACTCAGTTGCAGCATTGTGTGTATGACTAAATGTGTGTGTAATAATCTTTAGTAAGTACCTCCATAACCATACAACCCAAGAGGGAATAATTCTTTTTATCAGGAGCACATACCAAAAAAGGGAAGGTAGCTGGTTTTAGAAATATAAGTAGGGAGGCCTGACAAAATGATGCAAGCTATTCTCATGAACTATTCTCAAATACAGGAGAACAGTGATAATTCTAAAGAGGTAAAAGGCGCATGGGATCACCAAACATTTATTACTCCTCTCCCATCTTGCCTCATCAGATGATAAATTCACACACCTACATGCATATACTCGTACTACTTCTGTACCCTCCAACCATGCAGCAGTTTTTCCTTTGTTATTATTATTATTTTTTTAATCTCTGGCATTATTCCACAGCTTATGAATTTTAATAGGCCTCAATCACAACACCCCAGCAGTGTTTTTCTATCTCCCAAAGTAATGGGCTTGAGCCACCTGAGAGTTCTTAGACAGTTCTGCATTCTGCATAGAGCTGAGGACGTCAGAATGAAATAGGGAGCAGTGGATGAAGGAATGATAATCATGGACTGGATGTGGATGAATATGAGGACGATGGAGGGATAGTGTGGGAAAAGAATGTGCACGTGGAGGGAAAGATGATTGTGGTAGGGGTGTCAGGGAGAGACAAATGGGGGGCGAGAGAGAGACAGACAGAGGCCTTGACTTTGAATGGATATGAACCTTCAATAGTGTGTATTATATTTAAGATGCATGCACACACATAACACACTAAATTAAGATCTGATTATTTTCCGGGTTGCCTAGCTTTTAACATCCACTTACCTCCTTTCCCCCACAAACTTCCTCAACAATTGGCCATCCTTGAAAATACATTGACACATACATACTGACAAACACAAATGCATAATTTTCTGCTGACTATTTTGTATTTTTTGGGCTCCAGTGTTTTCATGCATTTTTCCGTTCAATCAAATAAAACAAAAAACTGGTCTGCATTCATTCAGTGTCCCTACTGTCCTGGCAATGACAAGAGTTTATTTGTCAAAATCAAAGGATCCCAGAAAATTATTATTTATTCTTTCAATAGTTTACTGTCTCTCATTAATTTTCTCCTTTTGTGATAAAGCCTGAATGAGACAAAGCAATTACAGGAGATAGCAGAAAGATGGCCAGAGAATGGTAACGGTTATGTCTCCACCATCGCTATGAAAAGACAAGCCCTTTTTCGAAAACTCAAAATGTACATAAATACAATGAAGCCACACAATGTGGTGCTTCACACACGTGAAAGGCAGTCCGCACTCTCGATGTGCCGAAGTCGATGGTCAGAAAACAATGCATTATCACTTTCACCATAATTACTCCACTTAATTTTAAAAATCTCGGCCTGAACAACAAAAGGCAAAATCATGAGCGAGCGAGCTCCATTCACAGGTCCTGTAGTTGTACCAACTGGATCAGCTATTCTCATCTCCCCACTGCAACAATAGCATACAATAGAGAGAGGCTGAGGGGCACAGTGAGGCAGCGTATGGATGGTTTGATTTGGGCCTGATATGAGAAAATGGGGAGAGAAAGTCGACTGAGATATGTTTCTGTCAAAGGTAGGGAGGTGACAGTTGTTATATAAGATCAATAGACAGAGACTTACCCCTCTGCCAAACCCCAACCATTCATCCCTGTGTTCCCCTCAGAAATGTCATGAGCTCGCATCGTGAGTCCAATGTGTGTGTCGTCTACCTGTTCATGTACCTGAGCAAAGAAGAAAACTAATCTGGATGGATGATGTAAAATCTGTCCATCCATTTCTTGATTATTTTTTAGAGGATTATTGTACATATAAACTTGATAGTTATTCACATGTTATTTGGAATACATTGAATGGAATATGGTCGGCACGGTAGTTCGGCTGGTAAAGCGTTGGCCTCACAGTTCTGAGGTGCGGGGTTCAATCCCTGACCCAACTGAGCGGAGTTTGCATGTTCTCCCGTGCCTGCGTGGGTTTTCTCCGGGCAGTCCGGTTTCCTCCCACATTCCAAAAACATGCAACATTAATTGGACACTCTAAATTGCCCCTAGGTGTGATTGTGAGTCCGGCTGTTTGTCTCGATGTGCCCTGCGATTGACTGGCAAACAGTTCAGGGTGTACCCCACCTCCTCCCTGTTGACAGCTGGATAGGCTCCAGCACTCCCACGACTCTCGTGAGGATAAGCGGCTACGAAAATGGATGGATGGATGAATGGATGGATGCTTGGATGGATGGATGGATGGATGATGGATGGATGGATGGATGGATGGATGGATGGATGGATGGATGGATGAATTGAACACGGTGATCCCAATATTGTTGGCATATTGGAGGACTGGTTAGCACATCTGCCTCACAGTTCTGAGGACCGAGGTTCAAATTCAGACCCCCACTTTATGGAGTTTGCATATTCTCCCGGTGCCACTATGGGATTTCTCCCAGTGCTCCATTTTCCCCCAACATCCCTAAACATGTGCATAGGTTAATTGAAGACTCTAAATTTCCCATAGGTGTGAATGTGAATATAAATGGTTGTTTGTTAATATGTGCCCTGCAAATGGCTGGTGACCAGCTCAGGATGTACCCCGAAAGATACCTGAGATAGGCTTCAGAAAACCACCTACCCTACTGAGGATAAGTGCTATGGATGGATGGAAGGATGGATCCCAGCATAGAGTTGTGTGTTGGGAGAAAAATAAGGAGAGGTTGAGGCGGTGATGTGCACGCTTTCCAGCCACAGGTCATGCAAAGTTGAATGTGTGCAGTCACCAAGGCAAGAGTGAGAGTTGAAAATCCACGAGGAACCTATGAGATACTCTCGTGCATGAAAAATCAAAGCCCCACTTTAACATAAGTTATTTTGTGCTGTAAGATATACCATCAACATGTTTATTGTTAAAGTCAACCATGATAAGTACATAATGCATGTAGCATTCCACTGTACCTCACTTTGGAGTGCAAATCTGTACCATGGGCAAATATTAAATTTGTATGTATACAATTTTAAAAGATTAATTTGCTACTACGCCACCATCCCTGTAAGTCATTGTGCTGATGCCATCTGCCCCATTAGAAAAAGGGTATATATATTCCATGGCTATAATAATTACTGTAGCTCCTTGATCCTCTTCGAAAGCAGTCATCCTTGCTTTGCATTAACTTTCCCTGAATTGTCTCTGCTGTGTGGATCTCCATGCAGCGCATGGAGTAAGTCTGTGGCGTATTGGACAGTGTCAACGCCAGTATGCCTGTTCGCAAGCCCATTAGCAACTACTAGCAAGTAGCCGCTAGCAGGCTAAACATACTGAATTGCTACAACATTCTCAGTCAAGGATGTTGGGCTGTTGTCATGAGTTTGAAATATTTTGAATTTGATTTTTACTTATTTGTCTAGTAGACAAAAATCCCCACCTCAAATCTTTCTTGTGCAAACCCAGTGCTGATTAATTTGGGACGTTGCATATCCTGTTCAACTTAATTGAATACACGACAAACTCAAAATATCAGAATTATCTTTGGTACCAAGTATGTCAAAAACAAGGAGTTTGTCTCAAGTAGCTGGAGCCGCTCTAATACGACAACAGACAACAGATATTAAATGTTCAAGCTAATAAACGTTATTGTTTAGTTCTGAATAATCATTAACTTGGAATTGTATGACTGCAACACATTCCAAAAAGACTGAGAAAGTTGAGGAATGCTCATCAAGCACATGTTTAGAACATCCCACAGATGAACAGTCTAATTCGGAACAGGCAGGTGCCATTATTGGCTATAAAACAGCTTCCCTGAATTGCTCAGTCATTCAAAAGCAAAGATTGGGCAAGTGTATGAGAAAATAGTCAAACAGTTTAAGGAAATTTTCCTCAACATACAATTGGAGGGAAATTAGGGATTTCATCATCAAAAGGTTCAAAGATTCTGGAAAAATCGCTGCATGTAAGTGGCAAGGACGAAAACCAACACTGAGTCGACCCCTCAGGGGGCACGCCATCAAAAGGCAACATCAACATTGAAAGAATATCACCACATGGCCTCAGGAACACTTCAGAAAACCAATGTCAGTAAATACAGTTTGGAGCTACATCCATAAGTGCAACTTAAAACTCTACTATGCAAAGCAAAAGTCATTTATCAACAACACCCAGAAACGCTGCCGGCTTCTCTGGACCCGAGCTCATCTATGATGGACTGATGCAAAGTATAAAAGTTTTCTGTGATGTGACGGGTCTACGGTTCAAATTATTTTGGGGAAATTGTTGACATTGTGTCCTCTGGGCCAAAGAGGAAAAGAACCATCCAGAATGTTCACAGTTCAGCCCTGTCTCCCATTGAAAATATCTGGCACATTATGAGGCGTATAATACAACAACAGAGACCCCGGACTGTTGAACAGCCAAAGCTGTACATCAACAAAGAATGGAAAATATTTCCACCTACAAAGTGTCCCCAGTTCCCAACCGTTTATTGAATGAAAAGAAATGTGATGTAACACAGTGGTAAACATGACTATCTCTCACCTTTTAGGGAATGATTTCCAGCCATAAAATGCAAAGTTAATAAATGTTTCCTAAAAACAATATAGTTAAGCAATTTCAACATTAAATATCTTATATTTGTAGAGTATTCAATTAAATATAGGTTGAACATGATTTCCAAATTATTGTATGATGTTCTTATTTAACACAATGCATGTCCTAACTTCATTAGAATTGGGTTTGTAGGTTGGGAATTCTTGTTGGTCATTAAACCTCACAGTGCTTGGCGACCGGAGCATCATAACCAAGGCAAACTAATTCACAAAATGTTTCAAATTCCATGACAGACACATTTTAATAGACCAATAAAGTCCTTCATAGGTTGTATGCAATAGATAGTGTACCTCTGCCATTGAAGGAATGTTCTTTTGGACCAAATTCCAAACATTGTTTAGTTTAAATAAACACCTCATGCATGTTGTCATCGTCTTACTTGCATGATGAGCAGAGAAATTATGGGTGAAGTTAAATGTGCAATCTTTTTACTGAAACCAAAATGTAATGATTTTATCTCCCACTCCTCTACAAAATACGGATACATTGTCCAGTAAAACCATTAATACAACTTTTGGTGGAGACAAAGGTTTTTTTGCAGATAAGGCTCTCCATAAATCATGTATGCTTAAAACAAAATATTTGAAAGGTTCATTCGCTATGTCCTTAACTTTAATAAGTTAAATTTCAAATAACATCAAATGACAGAATTCACTCAATATATTTTGTTGAGCTCACCACCTACAACTATCTGACATTTAAAACATACAAGACTGTAAAGACACAGCACACATTAAAAGGATCTAGACTAGAAAGGTTTTTTTTTCCAATCCAATATTAATTAATATTTGTAAACATCTGTCCAGACTGTAGCTCCAATTCACCTGTAACCCTTATGAGGACAATCGTTAAAAAATGGTTGGCTAGATAATACAAAACAAATAAAAAATAAGCAAGCATCGTGACTGTATGCGCATAATGAATTCTTGTAACGCACGCTGCCTTCACACAGTGACACGTGCAAGTAAATATTTTTCGATGCTTGCAAATATATTTTACAAATTCTTCGAATTAATTACGAGGGGTGTCGCTCCTCACTGTTTCTCAGATGTTTATCTTCCGTAGTCGTTAAAGTCATTGTTGATGGTGAAAAAAGGTAATTCAGGGAAAAGGTTGGAGCAAGGATCTGCCTCATGGGCAACACATTCAAAGCAAATTAAATGGCAGATACTCAGTGGATTATAACACTGCCTGGGGACTCAACTGCTGGTCAGCAATTCTGCAATAACTGTAGTCAGATGATTAATTGTTGAACCTGTCTTTCCTCAGTGACAGTAAATAACAGTCGGCCTGCCATATAAATTTCATAAATTCCACTACTGCCCCCAGGTGAACACACTAAGAAGGTATACATTTTTTTCATTTTATTCATCCATCTTTTTGCTGTAACACTAATACTTACTAGGGTCAAGGACATGCTATCTTCAAGCGAGAGGTGGGGTACAAACTGACCTTGTCCCCAGCCAATTGCAGTCCGCATACAAACAAAAAAACATTCGCACACACATTCACTACAAGCAATTTAGAGTCTTCAATGAACCTACCACACATGTTTTTGGGATGTGGGTGCATGCCTCCACCCTTCTAAGTGTTCGTCTACCTTCTCCCTGCTTTCACTGTAGATCACAATATTATCTGTGAATATTATGGTTCCAGGGGATTCTAGTCTAACCTCATCTGTCAGCCTATCCATTACCACAGCAAATAGGAAGTGGCTCAGAGCTGATCCCTGATGCAGTCCCCACTTCCAACTTAAATTCTTTTGTCCCACCTACAGCACACCTCACCACTGTTCCCTGCCCTCATCCATGTCCTGTACTAATCTAACTTACTTCTCTGCCACACCCGACGTACGTATGCAGTACCACAGTTCACCTCTTGGTACTCTGTCATAGGCTTTCTCTGGATCCACAAAGATACAATGTAGCTCTTTCTGACCTTCTCTGTACTTTTCCATTTGCACCCTCAATCAGAATCAGCTTTAATGGCCAAGTGTATAAAAACAAACGAGGATTTTTTTTTCTCAACAGGTGTTGCCCTGGTACGACGTTCAGAACAAAGAACAAGGAACAACATAGCAACAAGAACAAAGAACAAAAAACATTTCTGTTTATAGGAACTATTCTTTATAAGACAAGCAAGATGTAAAATCTATATTGATGTGCTAACAATGTCAATTTTCATTCTGGTAACCAGTTCAGTGTGTACAAGGTTGCAGCAAGGATCAGCCTCATGGGCAACGCATTCAAAGCAAATTAAATGGCAGATACTCAGTGGATTATAACACTGCTTGGGGACTCAAGTACTGGTCAGCAACCGTGCCCGTAAACAGATGGGATAGGCTCCAGTGCTCCCCGCGACCCTCGTGAGGATAAGCGGCTAACGAAAATGGATGGATGGCATCCTCTTTAGTGTTTTATAAATAAATACCCTGAATGGGTTGCCAGCCAATCGCAGGGCACATGAGAGACAGACAACAGTTGCACTCACAATCACACCTAGGGGCAATTTTGAGTTTCCAATGTATTCTGGGTTTTTTTGTTTTTTGTTGTTTTTTTTTGTTTGTTTTTTTTGGGGGGGTATGGTAGTGCCCGGCGAAAACCCATGCAGCTGTGCAGAACATGCAAAACCCGGTCCTCAGAATTGTGAGGCCAACGGGCTACAGCTGATCCACTGTGCTGCCATATACTTTATAAATATTTATCAACTTTCAACCCGTAAAAAAATCTCTAATCACCACAAAACACAAGATGTTACCACATACCCAGCAAATACCTGATGTGTAGATGTTAATATTTACATATATCATATTTGTATGAATAAATGTACATGCAAGGTATGTACAGTACTTATAATTGATGTGTATGAAGACACCAGCCATAAAGTTCAGCTCCAAACAACCGTACTCAAACATTGGTCAAGCTCATTATCTTAGCATGGATAGAAAGTCAGAAAGTAAGCTATCCCATGTTCTGTGGACGTCATTTAATAATCTGTTGTCTCGGAACAATTTTACATTAATAGGATTGCTTGACCTTATCCTAGCTGAGTGCGTGGAAAAAAACATTGGAAAGATCACCAGTTAGCTGCAAAATTGATCCAGAGTGACTGGCCATCATTCATAGAGATATTCAAACCAACGTGCATCGAGTTTTCAGTGAACTAAACATAATTTTGGGGCTCTATGGAGGGAAGCCAGAGTACCTAGAGGGAATTCAAAGGCATAACATGTAAAGTCCACTCAAAATGGTTTGGGATCCAAGCTGAAATGTAAAATGCAGATGTACTACTCTATTTTAAAACAAATGCTAATTAACTCTAGTTGGAGAAGAAAAAAAACATTAGATCATGCCTTTTTCAGGAAAAGTGAGTATTAAAACCTGTCAGCATGGTCAAGAGTGGTATAACATCATCACCCAAGTACTTTGTCTTATTTAAGCCCTCTTCAAATGTAAAAGCTTTAATTATCTGCATTTATGCCTACTTTCGTTTCACCAGAATACTTTATGTAAATGGTGAAGTGCTATTTTGCTGGACTCAGCAGCTAAATGCCATGACATTTTAGATAGATAGATAGATAGATAGATAGATAGATAGATAGATAGATAGATAGATAGATAGATAGATAGATAGATAGATAGATAGATAGATAGATAGATAGATAGATAGATAGATAGATAGATAGATAGATAGATAGATAGATAGATAGATAGATAGATAGATAGATAGATAGATAGATAGATAGATAGATAGATAGATAGATAATCAACATAGGTGGCATATCCGATTGGGACATCAAGAAAAGACAGCTATAATGGATTGCTTCCCTTCTGGAACGTCAAAAATAATCAAAATCAACATCAAGGCATTCATCCTGCAGTATATGGATTTTCAACATGGAGAGTGACCAGTACCACTATCAACAAAAAACAGACCTTCATCCACAGGGCTCTAAGACACATCCTGAAAATCAAATGGCCCGACAGGATAGCCTACGACAATCTATGACAGAAATTCGACTACCAAGTCATCAGCCAGGATGTAATGAAGAGAAATTTGCCATTCATTGAACACACAAAAAGCAATAGTCAACATACAATTCAAGCACTGGACTCGAATCCACTGGGGAAGAAAGAAAATGGAGAGACAAAGATAGACTTCAAAATCACTTGAAAGTGAAGTCAAGACATTCTGACAGAAATTGGCCCAGCTGAAGAAAACCAAATTCATTGAAGGGGTGTGGTTGCTGCTCTATGCTCCAATTAGAAGTCTAAAGGAGCAAGAACCAAACATTCTAAACAGAAAATAATTGCCGGTGTTGTTTTGTTCAGTGTTCCCAAGTCTTTCTATGCCATTGATAGGTGGAGATGATTGCCAGCAACCAAGTGTCTCAATAATTGAGTAGTAATCGATCATGTTAAATAATTTTGAGCATGGTTAATAGTTTTGTTTTGTTTGGTGACTAATTCCTGTTTTGTTCCCATTCTTGTTGGTATAATAACATTGAGTAAATTAAAACAGTTTCATTAGCTTTTTTTGGTATCTGCATTATGAATCTCACTTGTTGACTTCATTTTAGACTGATGATGATCTTAATAAGAAATCAAGATATTGTTTTTGTTTTTTGCTGCTGATTTCTGTAATACTGGCTAACTTCTGCCTTCCTTTGTGGAACAATGGATAATGTTAAGCTGTTACTTTAAAATTGCATTTCCAGGTAATCGAGAAATGTTTGAGGATGCTGACAGTTTGGATTCTGGGAATAAAATATTCCAAACTGATCTGTGAGAAATTTAAAAGATGACCAAATAGCCCAAAAATGAATTGTTGTTGATATGTGGCATCACTGTCTGTAGTTTAACTCTAGTTTAAAACAAGTGTATGTATCATTTTCTCAAATAATACTTTGCTGCTTTGTTTGCTGTCTAGTGTTTCTTGAATGAATACCAGGAAAGAAAATCCTGCAAAACTATCTTGCATTTGTAGTGTAAATCAGATCAATAAAAATAACAATAATTAACATTATCAACATCAACATCATCATCATAATGATAATGAGCATCCATTTTCTGAGCCGCTTCTCCTCACAAGGGTCACAGAAGTGGCGGAGCCGATCACAGCTATCAACGGGCATGGGGCGTGGTACACCCTGAACTAGTTGCCAGCCAATCGCAGGGCACATAAAGACAGATAAAAGTCCCACTCACAATCACACCTAGGGGCAATTTAGAGTCTCCAATGAATGCATGTTTTTAGGATGTGGGTTAGGTTAGGAGTGCTTGGTGAAAACCCATGGAGTCGCGGGGAGAACATGCAAACTCTACACAGGCGGGCCAGGATTTGAACCCCAGACCTCAGAACTGTGAGGCCAATGCTCTAACCAGTTGCCCCACCGTGCCGCCGATAATAACCATAATAATACATTTTACTTTTGCTTTCAAGGTGTAGGTCTCCCTCAAAAACAATGAAAAAGAAATTGGGTATGTTTTGAACCACACTGTGCCCGACAGCTTTGAAGCTTCCCAAGCCCTGAATTTTCTTCCAAGACCACAAATACTACTGAATTGGTGGCTTTCAACAAATAGAATACAGCGTTGAAGAGGAAACTAGCAAAAGTCTTCACCACAGCTGGAAATTCACGTGTTCCAAGTCAGTTTAGTTTGTATGGGCCACTGGCTTAGTATTTCGTGTTTGTCTCCCAATCATATCCAAATGGGATCATCATGCATGGTGCCCATTGAACCTGTGTCACAGTGTCATGTATTATTACTTTACATTACTGTTTTACTGGTGGCATGGTGGAGCAGCTGTAAAGCGTTGGCCTCACAGTTCTGAGGACCCAGGTTCCTGTGTGGAGCTTGCATGTTCTCCCCGTGCCTGCGTGGGTTTTCTCTGGGTTAACATGTTTCCTCCCACATCCCAAAAACATGCATTCATGGGATACTCTAAATTACCCTTAGGTGTGATAGTGAGTGTGAATGTTGACTGTCTATATGTGCCCTGTATGGATGGCAACCAGTTTAGGGTATACCCTCCCTCCTGCCTGTTGATAGCTGGGTTAGGTTGCTGAACTCCCATGACACTTTTGAGGATTAGCAGCTAAGAAAATAGAAGGATGGATATTGTTTTTCTGGAGGTGGGGTTTGAAGACAAGCACTCGGTGGCCGGGTCTGCACCCAGTCTGAAAGGGTAACCTGAGTCAGACTCTGGGATCTCTGAGGCGAGATCTCCTATCTCTGTATTGGAGGTCACCAAGGTGATTAATAAGCTCCTCGGTGGCAAAGCGCCGATTTTGGATGAGATTGGCCTGGAGTTTCTCAAGGCTCTGGATATTCTTGGCCTCTCCTGGATGACATACCCCTGCAACATTGCATCGACATTGGGAGCAGTGCCTCTGGACTGGCAGATTGGGTTGATGGCTCCCCTTTTCTTCAGCAGGGGTACCAGACAGTGTGTTACTACAGGGTGATTACACTCAGCCTCACTGACATTTTCTACTCAAGAGTCCTCGTTAGGATGGTCTGTCAAGAATTCGAATCTCAGATTCAGGAGGAGCAGTGTGGTTTTCGTCCTGGCCATGGAACAGTGAAGGAACTCTACACCCTCGGCAGGGCCCTCGAGGGGGTATGGAAGGTCATGAACCTCTCTACATGTGTTTTGTGTACTTGGAAAAAGCACTCAACCGTGTACCTGAGGGAGTCCTGTGGAGGGTACTTTGAAAGAATGGGGTACCAAACGCCCTTGATACGGACTAGTCGGTCCCTGTTCGACCAGTGTCGTAGTTTTTGTTTGTTATTACTCGCAGAAGGTCAAATTTCTTTCTGGTGAGGGTGGACGTGCAGTCCACCCTCACCACCTTTGTCACCAATTCTGTTCCTAACTTTTATGGACAGAATTTCCAGACGCAGCCAGGCCATAGAGGGAGTCCAGTTTGATGGCCTCAGTATTGCATCTCTGCTTTTTGCAGATGATATGGTTCTTTTGGCTTCACTGAAGCGTGAGCTCCAACACTCACTTGTGTGGTTCACAACCAAGTGTGAAGCGATTGGGATGAAAATCAGAGACCATGATCCTCAGTCGGAAAAGGGTGATTAGGGTCGGTGATGAAATCCTGCCCCGGGTGGAGGAGTTCAAGCTTCTTGGGGTCTTGTTCACGAGTGAGAGAAAAATGGAACAGGAGATTGCCAGGCAGATCGCTGCAGCATCTGCAGTACAGTAATGCAGATTTTGTATCCGTTGTGGTGGAGAATCTGCATTAACATAATCCAATATGCCCCCTAGCGACTGTGTGAAGCAAGAGATTGACACCCTAGTTGTGTGCATCTTTTTATGATCATTTGGCTTTTTGACATATTGAACAAACAAATTAAGACTTGAATTCAAAATATTTTGGGAAATAACTTCATTGCATTTTCTAAATAATATAATTTACAATATTGGATAAAAACAGTAAAAAATCTTAGGTTCGTATTTTCCACCGTGCTTTTTTTCCGTTTGTATGTGTCTACATTTTGTCAGTCCCCGTTTTTTTTTTTTTTTTTTTTTTGAGGGGGGGGAGATATATTTGCGTGGGTGCGTGGCTGTGTAGGTTTGCGTCTGCAAAAGGACGTGCTTTAGCGAAACCCAAGTGGCAGAGATAATGAGTGCATGCAGAAGCAGCATTTGTGTGTGTGTACGTGTGTGTGTGCAGGAACTCTTTCATCTTCACCCCAGAATCCCCTGCTAGGTCTTCCATGCCAATCCATTTCCTGGTGTTGGCTGCAGTCTCACCCAACGGGATGACACACATACACACACACGCACACACAGACTTTGCTCATTTCATTCCACTGTGAAAGCTTTACAATCTTGCCTATACACACAGACAGACCCACACTTGGCCCGCTGGGATGACAGTGGGGAAATGGCAAGCAGCTGCTGGGGGGTCCCTCTGCTCCTCAACAGAAAATGTAGCACCCCCGAGGCATCCCCTTGCCCTATCTTAACACTTTATACTTGCATGTTTACTTGTGGAGGGTTGCGTTTGTGTTCGTCTGTGTGTCTAAATCTGAGCGTGAATAGAAATATGTGAAGTTGTCCTACATGATCACCACCAAAGGACCTCACGCTCACATACACCCCAGGTTAGACGAGTTTTTCTTTCAAAGCCTTAAGGCAGTAAATACATTCCGAGTTCCGTACACACTACTAACTGTTAGGTTAGAACAGTCGCACCCGGCCCTACTGAGCATGGCACTCGAGGCAAATATTTAAGATGGCGCCCTCCTACTTGGATGATTTAAATACATTTCCAAAAGAAATCAAATAGCTTGTACAATTAGCTTTATGTAACAAAAATGTTGAATATATTTTTTATGACATAATTATGAGTTGGGCGGCATGGTGGAGCAGCTGGTAAAGCGTTGGCCTCATGCATTTCTGAGGTCCCGGGTTCAATCCCGGACCTGCCTGTGTGGAGTTTGCATGTTCTCCTCTCCGGGCACTCCGGTTTCTTCCAACATCCCAAAAACATGCAACATTAATTGGACACTCTAAATTGTCCATAGGTGTGATTGTGAATGTGGCTGTTTGTCTCCATGTGCCCTCTGATTGGCTAGCAACCAGTTCAGGGTGTACCCCAGCTCCAGCCCATTGACAACTGGGATTGGCTCCAGCAATCCCGTGACCCTTGTGAGGATAAATGGCTCAGAAAATGGATGGATGGAAATTATGAGTTATTCATCCATTCATTTTCTGTACCGCATATGCTCATGAGGGTTGCAGGCATGCTGGAGTCTATCACAGCTATGTTCGGGCGAAAGCACCCTGAACTGGTTGCCAGCTAATCGCAAGGCACATAAAAAGAAACAACCATTTGCACTCACATTCACACATATGGGCAATTTAGACTCCTCAATTAGCGTACCATGAATGTTTTTGGGATGTGAGTGGAAACTTGAGTACCTGGAGAAAACCCACACAGGAACAGGGAGAAATTGCAAACTCCATGCCAGCAAGGCCAGGATTTGAAGCCCTGTCCTCAGAACTGTGAGGGTGCTGTACTAACCAGTCACCCACTGCGCCAGTATTATCCCCCGCCTCCTGCCCATTGACAGGTGGGAGAGGATCCAGAACTCCCTGCGACCCTCGTGAGGATCAGCAAGCGGCAAAGAAAATGGATGGATGGAACAGTGTGTTGACACATTTGTGGGTTTTGTTGGATGGAGAGAGTTTGCGTTTGTATTTTTGAGTTGGTTATTGAATAAGTACAAAAATACACATATGAGTACGAAATCATAGCAGAGACAGTGCGTGCACTTGCTCAATTCAATGAAGCGGTAGTAGAGC
Organism: Syngnathoides biaculeatus; assembly: GCF_019802595.1. Lineage (NCBI taxonomy): Eukaryota > Metazoa > Chordata > Actinopteri > Syngnathiformes > Syngnathidae > Syngnathoides > Syngnathoides biaculeatus. The sequence continues at coordinate 4,975,958 of NC_084648.1, read as the reverse complement.
TGTCCGAGGGGGTAAAAAGTGTCCGGATCAAAGGGAATCCCAATACTTAAAATGTTGCACCACTGAATGCAACAGAGAGCAATAGACATGACCACAGAAACAGCAGTTAAGATTGCGGAAAACCTGAAAACAAGACTGCTAGAAACTTTGAGTGTACCCTGGAGTCATTAAGCGTAATAACAATATCAACACTGTTGGACCCTCGGTTTAAGATGAGGGGATTCTTAAGTGCATCAACAACCATTGATGCAATGAAACGACTCAAAGCGAAGTGTGTGGGAGATATGAGAAAGGCTGAGGTGACACAAATAAAAGATGCCCAAGCTGGACCCTCAAATCAACCATCTACTCCCACTTCAGGTATGTCAGATGACTGTTATTTTATCCATTTATGTACTTATTTTGTTTTTTAATGTTCGAACAAATCACTCCATGTGATTAAAATTAATTCAAAACAAAAATGCATTATATTTATAACAGTCTGTGGTAGCTGCAGGACATGGAAGTCAAGGAGAGTAGAGCCAATTCTAATGTCACTGCCAATGCCAGTTATCGAGGTACAAAGGCGAACACACCAAAATCACAGGGTCCACTGCAATACTAGAAAACGCAAAGACTAAATCACCCTACCTTATAACAACTTGCAATTACATTTCTATATACTCCATCATTATCAGTGCATTGTGAACAAGTGTTCTCAAAAGCGGGAGACATTATTTCGACATGGCACAATCGCATTGGCCCAAAGATATTTATATCGTCTGTTTCCAGTCTTTATTGAAGTTGCACACAATGAGTTTTGAAATTCAACAGATGTCGCCATTAACACAACAACACAGTTTCAGCACAGTATCAACAGAGTTAGCTAAATGTGCCATAAACCCAGTAAGGCCTCATCTGCCCATCACTAGTGACCGATTTAAATAGAATTATAAATGAGCTCATCAGAGGGACAGCCAAGGTTAGATGTTTTGAAGACAAAGTTAGAGCGAGCAGACTTAAATGGTTTGGAGACATCCAGAGAAACTCAAATCGAAAGACCTGTTTGCATCGGTTTGTGTGATACTAACCACAAGTATCTGAGCCTGTTCATTAGCAGACTTAGCAACCAGAGGATAGCATGTAAAGATGACTGGTATTATTTTAGTGTCTAATTGCCACACCCTCACACACACACACACACACACACAAACACACTGTTGCCAATTCATTAAGCGCATATTTAGAACCTGAAAATGTATCAATTAGAATCCAATTAATCTGCACCGTGCAGGCAGTGAGAACAAGAAATGGTAAAATAAAACATTCACAAAGAGGGACACCCGAGCTCTCAGAACAACCATGAGTGTCACAGCATTTGTTTAGATTGACACAAACACATAACGGTAGTCATAAAATACGAGCTACGAAGGCTACAATAGTCATGTCAATTTCACAACATTCATCACAATTGAAAGAGCAGGAAATCACCTAATTAGAAAGGATTACTTGGTATAGAACTATAAATTAAGGCAGGCATTCCTCTTTTGTAAAACAGCCACAGAGGTGATACTTGACCACCAATCTGTGGGAGTTTGGAGTAAATGTAGCAAAACCTTTAACGTTAAAATCTAGTCTACAAGCAACACTTGTTGGGAGTGTTACACAATGCTTAATAGGCAGAAAAAAAACTTTAGGTTAATAAGGAACAGTACTACTATGTGGTTTATACCCCAATGGCCTAGTTTGGCTAAAACCCATTACCATCTGAGTTGAAAAATGTATTAATGTATTAATGTACTAATGTTCAATAGACAAAAACATTTAATTTGATTTGAGCATTCAGAAAAACTTAGAATCACTCACAAAAAAGATCCCTTTAGTCACGATTGGTTGCTGCACAAATATTGTGCCAAAATGGTCTATGCCCTCATCTTCATCATCATCATCACGACTTGTGCATAAAATACATAATTCATGTAAAAAACAATGCGGCTAACCATTTGTTCATTCCAATTTTTAACTTATTAATTTGAAGTGAACCTAAGTAATCGAGTCTGCAGGTAACTAGAGACCTCAGGCTTGTAATGTACAAATCCATACATCCTTTCTATTTAGACCTTCATGAATTTATACATTTCAACCTTGAATAGCCTGTAAAGTAATTTTGGTGATTTGTTTCTAATCACACTGCTGAAAATATGGAACAAAGACCGATGAATTTAGTACTGAATTGTTGAGATACTGCAGGACATTCAACGCGTTTTCACCTTCGCAGTTGTCTTGATTATTTGGGTGTGGCTAAAACGGGCCCCAGCGATGCAACTGGACCCCAGGATTTCAGATTTCATCTGAGGTTATCCGTGGCAATTACGAATTTAGTAATAAAACCTTGGCCCATATCTACGACTACAGTGTACAGGTAGCCATTTAACTATGCTAACAACCCAAAACAATGAATCTTCCCTGAAATGTAATCCCACGTGTGGTACGCAGCGCAACCTGATAGCCAAATAAACAACTCCACTACGAATTGCACTGCTACTGGATCCTTATTTCACAGAATGCTAAAAATTTGGCCATTTTTTTTTATTCATTTAAATTTGGCATGTTAGCAACTCTGTGGTGTGTCAAATTTACAAGCCATTTTTTGTGCCCTTTGTCTTTCAAGACGATAGGGACACTGGCATTTTTCATTTATAGTCAAGTTTGTACACGCACTTCTCAAACCTAAGATGATGAAATGACCATTACTCATACGACAAGCAAGTAACACATATTACATTTATTTTTCTTTAAGGTCAAATTATTCTTAGTTTTGAAATGCTTTACAAATTACTTTTAATTTGCAATATATACTGTTGAGAAGCTCAAACAGTGTCTATGTGAATAAACAACACATGTAATGTGCTGTCTCTGACAGTCTTAATAAATGATCTTCAAGTTGAAGTTTTAATTTTTAGAGCTGCCAAAATAAAAACATAAATAACTAAAAGCTTAAATATGACTAAATGTGGGTAAAAGGGCGCCAAAGATGTAGGTATATTAGTATCATGGCCGCCGATATCAACACCCCACACTAATGAAGACCAGGTGGCTTATTTTATTGTAAAACTGAATCAGTCATACAGGTGATGAACACATCTGCTTTATTATTTTTTATTTTTTTTTGAGAATCTACAGATGCTTCTGTCATGTATCCAAGCAACTCATTGCAGCAATTTAAATTATAGGATGTAATTCCCTTAAGAATGTTTGAGCAAAGACAGTCTTGATCCATCACAGGGTGCCTGTGTGTATTCATGTGTAAGTCTCCTCCAGGATCTCATAGCTGCGTTAATCATCCTCCCTGCCACTCACTCTCAAGGTTTTAGTGGCCCAATGTTGAAAGCTAAAAAGCTGTAATTGAAGTAGAAACTGAAAAGGGTGTTCCAGACACAGCTCAGTGATGCATAAGTCTCAAACAGGGCATTCAAAGTTGAGATGTCATTACTTAGCTAATCCTTGTGAAAATGTGTTTTTAGGTTCAAATCGATATTCGAGCTACAAGACGATTAGCAGTCAGCACACCGAATTGTGATAGGAATGTAAGTCAGATAAAAGAAAAATACAAAGTAAACAAAGAATGTGCAATCAATTCTCACAATGATTCAAATTCCCATAAAAAAGGAAATGCATTAATTAATATTGTTGTTCTTTTTTCTTTTTTTAGGCGGGATGGTGAGTGAAACCCAGTTCTTAAACTTGTGTAAACATCTCGTCTTAAATGTTTTATGAAGAGAATATGTCAGGGTATGTGTAATGTTTTTTTACATTCATTTGTTCACTCATCTTTTTTAAATTGCCAGAGTGAGAAAGAAAATGCATCACTGTGATTGATTTAGGGCCATGTTCTCCCATTCCTGCGTCTCTTTTTTATGTGGCTGGCCCACATGCCCCCAATGTGCCTCGATTCTCCCGCAATGACTTCTGCCATGGCCTTGTGCAACCCCAGCTCGTTTATGCATAATAGCTTGAGAGGTCGAGTCACTGAAGTAACTCACTGAAGTAGCAGTTGAAATTAGCTTTTAAATCTAATTTTTAAAGCTATTAGCTTTTAAAGTTAATTTAAACATCTATACATTGCATAAGAAAGGCACAAAAATAAAAAGATAGCATTAATGCTAGCATGCTTCCTAGGTAATGACAATTAGCATTTTTCTTGACCGCACAAAACATTCCTTCCATCTATCCATTTTCTGAGTCGCCTATCCTCACAAGGGTTGCGGGAGTCCTGGAGCCTATCCCAGCTATCAACAGATAGGAGGCGGGCTACACTCTGAACTGGTTGCCAGCCAATTGCAGGGCATATGGAGACAGACAACGGTCCCACTCACAATCACACCTGGGGCCAATTTAGAGTCTCCAGTTAACGCATGCTTTTGGGATGTGTGAAGAAACCAGGAGAAAACTCGTGCAGGCACAGGAAGAACATCAAAACTCTACACAGGCACGGCTGGGATTTGAATCAAGGTCCTCAGAACTGTGAGGCCAATGCTCTCACCAGTTGCTCCACCGCACAAAACAAACAATTACATTTTAAGTCTAAAAACAAGGTGCGATATTAATCACCGTTAGTTAAAAGCTAAACAACGAAGAAAGTTCTCAAATGTTGTTTTTAAAAATGTCGACCTCTCTTTGACACTGACCTCATCGCATCCACAGATGAAGGTCACAGACCTGGAGGCAAGCAAAATAAGACAAGTTACCTTATTTGAACCAGTTTCTGAAGTCTTGTTCATGATTTCACCCTGCCAACTAACCACAGTGCACACAATCTAGAGAAACAGACTCACTCACATTCACACTATTACCAAGAAATTAACCCATGAGGCATGCATGAAGTCTCTCAGGCAGAGGTGGGAACAAGTCATTGCTTTGAAAGTCACAAGTCAATCTCCATTCTTTGCCTTCAAGGCTCGAGTCAAGTCCCAAGTTGAGACAATCAAGTCCTGAGTCATATTACAAGTCCTAGACTTTGAAAATCAAAGTAAGTCAGAAGTCCTAGACTTTGAAATTAACTTTCAACTTGACTCGGGATTTGCCTTTCTGGACTTCAAGTCACATTGATGTTGACAGTTCTAGACTTTGAAAGAGGACTTGTGACTTGATTTGAGTCTTGACGGTAAAGACATTAGACAAACTTGTGACTTTCAAAGTAATTCCCATATCAGACGAGGGACCCACAACATTGTAACTGCATTGTACACTCTACAGCAGAGTTTTTCAACCACTGTGGCGTAACACACGACTAGATGATGCTGTGCGCACGGTGAACTTTGTAAAATCACACCCTGTGAAAACTTGCACATTTGTATCTTTATGTGAGGAAATGGGTGCTAAACATAAAGCTTTATTGTTTCATACGGATTTCGTCCCGTGGTAACTTACTGGCCCGTGTTTATGAATTGCAGGAGGAAATAAGAGTTTCTGAAAAATGAGAGGTCTGATTTCGCAAAACTGCGTGCAACTGATGTTTGCTGTGCAAACCTGGCATACCTGGCTGACATTTTCCATCATCTGAATGAACTAAACACATGTATGCAAGGCTGAAATTAAAACCTGCTTACAAGCACAGATAAAATAAATTGATTGGAGATGAGGAAAATGGAAATCTCGAAATGTTCATACTGACCAAGCAATGGCAAAATGTCAACACAGCAGCATTATGTGAGATAATAGTGAAACATTATAAATACTTGAGGAGAAGATGTCATTTATTTTTTATTCAGCCTCGATTCAATCCCTTGACTGGGTGAGGGACCCATGCAGTTCAACATCGGTTGGTGGAAAGGACATGACTTTACAGGAACAGGAGGACCTAACTGAACTGAGGCAAGATCATACTTTAAAGTTGAGCTTTCCTGGTATACCTTTGGACAGTTTTTGGTTAGCCACTGCCAAGGAGTAACCCATTCTGCCAAACAAAGCTATTTTAAGATTTCTCCAATTTTCTACATCTCCGTGAGGTGAGCTGTTCAAGCCTGACTACTATAACAAGTAAAACCAGAGAGTGACTGAGAGCTGTTGAGGAAGAGCTTTGTGGTTGTCTTTCATCAATTCCTGCCAGAATATCAGCTCTATGTTCGTCCAAACAGGCCCAGGTGTCACATTGAGTAAGTAAAATGTGATTATTAAATCTATTTTTTTTGTGTATGATTTTCATTAACCATGCTTTTGTGAGAACATGTATATTGTTCATATAGGCAACAGAGATTTTTACATTCTCTGCTGGTGATGTGCTTTGGCTCAAAACAATTGAAAAACACTGCTCTTCAGTTTGTAGAGCAACATATTGAGAAATATAACAGTGTACATGTTGGACATGCTGTAATTAATTGGGTAGTCCGGACAATTTCAGAGCACAATCAGACAATACTGTGATAAAACACCATAGCTTCTACCCCAGAGTTATTAACAATCTTCTTCTTCTCCTTTCGGCTTGTCCCGTCAGGGGTCGCTGCAGCGTCTCATCTTTGTCCACGTAAGCCTATCTCTTGGATCTTCCTCTCTAACACCAACTGCTCTCATGTCTTCCCTCAAAACATCCATCAATCTTCTCTTTCCTCTTCCTCTCGCTCTTTTGCTACACAGCTGATTGGTTCTAATTATATAAGGGGCAAAAGGCCACAAAAAATTGTAATGTGTGTTTCTAAAAATAGCGCTCTATTAATATTGTACTTCATAAAAAGATAAAGTAATGGCAGAATTAGATTGGCTGGCAACTAGGTTCAGAGTGTACCCTGCCTCCGAAGATAGGCTCCCGCACTCTTGCCACCCTCGTGAGGATAAGCAGCTCAGAAAATAGATGGATGGATTATTTAGTTTGAATCAGTTACACATTGGCACATTTCATTGTTTCAGCCTTTCATTATCTTCCACACAGAGGTTATGTTTTGACCCATTATTTTGTTTGTTTGTGTTTACGTCTGTTGCTCAGCAGCATTACCCAAATGGTATATATTTGTATTTTTTATTTTTACACAAAAATACAATAGAGGATCGACGTGTGGGTCAAAGAAATTGTATAACAATTGAAGAAAACCATTGGACCATGTATAGCTGCAATATGGCTGTCTCCTGAAAATGCGTTATAGCTCTGAGAAGGACCCCAGGAGAAGATACGAGGGTAGAACAACAGGTTAAGATACAGAGATATTTATTGTGTTGTGTAAATATTGTTTTGGCTGGAGTGAAAGGCTCCTTTTGAGAAAGGGTCAGAAGAATCCAGTTTCAGGGTCCAAGCAGAGAACAGGATCAGAAGCAGGAATACAAGGGATGATGATGGGAGGCAGAGTGGGAGCATACAGTAACTCAAAACAAGACTGGGTTAAGTATTTTGAGGACATAAAAATTTTCTAAATGGGTAGATGCAACAAATTCCATGAACAGTGTTGACAATCTGGCAGTGAAATGGAGTCCAAGAATGGGCAGCTGCTAATTGGTTGGATGAGTGCTGTTCTGGCTGACTCCATCACGCCTGTGTCCAAGCTTGCATTTAAACACATGCATGCATGCACACAGGAGAAGTAAGCTAGGGCTCAGGGTGATGATACAATAAACCTGACAAAGTGGCTTGGCTTTTTTCCAAGTGATTAACCCTCAAATACTAATGTCAGATGATTTCCACTGTGTTTCTGTTTTGTGACTTTCATTGTGTTGCTGCTGTCTGTTGCGTGGGTCCTCGTGTACATTGTCTGCTCCCTGAAGTTTCTGAAGGTAGGCGTGTTACTATGCTCCTTTCTCAGATTTATTTTCTTTGAAAATGTATGTTTACAAGTGATTTTCTTGTTTGACGAGGCTCACATTTCTTAGGAACAGGCTGCTTGAAGAACTTGTATTATATCATGATTTTTTTATTTTTTAGAAACAGTCATGATTGTTATAGCCTTTTTATAGGATCTCCAAATTTAACATTCATGGTTTCATTGGTTGTATTGAAGGAAATATTCATCCATCCATTTTGTTAACCGTTTAACCTTCACTAGGATCACGGGTTTGCTGGAACCTATCCTGGCTATCCTCGGGTGGGAGGCGAGGTACACCCTAAACTGAACAGCAGCCAATCGGTGGGCACACGGAAATAAACAACCATTTGCACCCACAAACCTACCTAGGGGCAATTTAGAGTCTTCAATTACCCTACTTTGCAAGTTTTTGGGATGTGGGAGGCAACCGGAGTGCCTGTCGAAAACCCTCGCAGGTAAGGGGAGAATATGGAAACTCAATACAGGTGGAGCCTGTGTGTTTGAACCATGATCCTCAGAACTTTGAGGCTGATGTGCTGACCAGTCGCCAACTGAGCTGCTTGTAGAAAATAGGAAGATTTAGATATGCCACATATCGTTGAGCTGCAGTATATTTTGTTGAAATGTATGTTTATATAGTACTGTTTATGCCGTATAACCAATGTTAGTGAAGGTAGTAGTTAGCCAAATTGGTGTTCAAGGGTTAATAATGACACTAGTAAGTTTCTTTCGGCTTGTCCCTTTCGGGGTCGCCACAGCGTGTCATCTCAGATGAACGCACATATGTTTGGCACAATTTTTACGCCGGATGCCCTTCCTGACGCAACCCTTCTCAGGGAGTGGAGGCCCCAGTGGGATACGAACCCACAACCCCTGGTTTATCAAACCAGTGCTCTAACCACTGAGCTACAGGGCCTCTTAATAATGACACTAATATGGGGGGAAAAAAGGCCAACAAAATACACACTACAGCCATGGGTAGATTGTACTACAAATGTAAATTCTAAAAACATTTGGTGAAATTAGTTTATTGGTGTGACCCAACTTTCATTATGTAAAGCACCTGTCTTTGTTAAATACCGGAAAGTGCATCTGATATTTTTTATTTTTATAAAATTATATGCTCTGAAAGACCTGACCAGCCTGCAGTTCATGTTTAATGAAGTACAAAGTGAATACAGCATCAAAATTATAAGGAATAAAAGGGCAAAGAGAAAGGGCATGCACTGATGGATCTGCCACAGTGAAGGTGTGCAGGATTACTTGCAGAATATCAAAGAGGGACTACATTTGAAAGGATTAGTTCTGCCTTCATTAAGTGTGTTCTGTTAATGATGAAGCGCTCACTCCTGCACTGATGGGGAAAAGAGTCAGACCAACAGCCAGCTAATTGGAGTCGATTTCTGCATGAGTTTGTGTGAGTTTGCTTGTACGTGTGTTAGCCTGTCTGTGCACATCCAAATCAGGATTTATAGACGTCCGCCTGTAAATGTATATACAAGGCTGTTTCTCAATCTTTAAACTAAACATTCTTCTTTTTGACCCATTTGTATGCAATTCTTTTTACTGTATCTGAAAACACCTTTTCTGCCAGTCTCAATCAATCGGTTGACCTAAGGGAAAAGACAGGCACCTAGCTAACAAGCTAAATTCAGAGAGGGAACCAATTGAAGGGCGTACATATTGACAGACAGTGAACACAATTGAACCAAATGAGTCCACAGTGTATTTATTAACTGCAATTAGTTCTAGCAGGAAAACTCCCAACAAACAGCTCATATCACAAGAACTCCCTCCATTTCACCAACAATGTCAGTCCAATAACACATGTTTGATTTTGAAATTTTTTAAGTGATCAATGTCAGGAGTAGGGTGTGGTGGAATGGAAACCAAGACAGGTGGATCCAAGTGCTTACAAGGGAAAAACTCAAAATGCAACTACAGCCAGCACTTTGGCATTAGACAAATAGCACTGGGACAAAATTAGGTAGATAGCCACAAGTGGGTGAGTATTTCATTAAATAGCTGAGTTTGGTTCCATAGATAAGTGGTAGATGAATCATTGAATGTTAAACTGCAAATAGGTTAGTGTTCACTATAAATGGTCATTACAAACTTCCGTTCGGCTTGTCCTGTTAGGGGTCACCATAGCGTCTCATGCATGCTCATATTTTTACATCGAATGCCCTTCCTGACGCAACACCTCTTGGGGAATGGAGGCCCCACTGAGAAACGAACTCACGACCCCTGGTTTACCAAACCAATGCTCTAACCACTGAGCTATGGGCCCCCCCATATATGCATATATGGTCATTATGGCATTGCTAAAACAACAAATCTAAGGGTGGCTAATGAATCATGAATTCATCCATCTAATGATATTTTGATTTTTTTTTTATGGTCACAGCAAACTCCAGTCCATCTTTTGAGGAAACGGATCCTCCAGATCCTTAACACTGACCTGTTGATAAGTACAGGTTTGTGGCCTTGTTGTCAATCAGCACATAGTCAAGTTGACAGCCTGTCCCCTTGACAAGACTGTGCTGGCATTTCAGTCAACTGCTTCCATCAAACACCCACCCCGAATGCTTGAATCTTTATCACTTCAAATGTAGTATGTCAAGTTCACGCGTCTCTCTCAAAAAGTGAAAATACGCTCATACTTGAGGGACTCTTGCTTAGCAGTTGAAACCAGCAAGAAGAAAATGTGAAATAAAAATGGAATTTTGTTTTGATTTGCGCATTACTATAGATATGTGGCTCTATATCATTTGAACAGTAATCAAGTGATCACTGCCCTAATATCACAGTTGAGGACATTTTTAAGTCGATAAGCCAGCAGGAGAGGCTGTTTGAGATGTGCAGCTGCAGCTTTGCTGGTGATTGCTGATTGCTCGTGTACTCAGGGGGCATTGCAGAGATTGCACGTTGTATTTTTGTTGCTGTTCTTAAACAGCAGCGCCTCATCTTTTAGTCTTATGGGTCTGATGGCTGGTTGCAAGGGACATACAGTACATTTTTTTAGGACTAACTTTCAGTGAAAAACAAGAGTGTGGATGAGTGAGAAAGCAACTGATTTTGTGGCTGTCAGAGTATGCTTTCTTTATGGGCGTCCAGATGTGTTAAAAGCTAAACGACAGTCCACAAATGATTAACGCCACACGTAAAAGTAAAGCTGGGTCTGTCTTAACACGAGAATAAATGACACTTTTGGACAGCATGTTCTCGAGATGACAACAAGACACAATAATACCAATAAATCCATAGTTCCCCTTTTGTTGTGCTCATTTGCTCAGCTTTTTTCTTACAGGGGCATCATCAGCAGATAACACAAGAGCAGGTTCTGTTGCTTTACATAGGTGAGAGCAATTTTGAAGTTAAACATTTTGAGAAGAAAATACGGTTCCTACTGGGGAAAAACTGGAGGAAAGCTAAAAATGCACGAGAATGAGCTAACAATGTATTGCGAATCTGAATTGATTAAAATCATAATCATTTGAATTTTTACATACGATGAAAACCATTATACTCAATAAGATGCAGAGGACTAAACTGTCTCCTGAAACTACAGCAGTTTGGTTTCTTTTTTTTTTTGTAAACCTTCACCTGCATGACCTTGCAGAATGGTGGATCTGCCTTAGTGAGTTTGAAACACTCCCTCTGCTTATTTCTATTTATTTTGTATTATTATGATGTTTATTGAAAATGCAGCCTTACAGAAAAAGATTTTAGGGGTCAGAATAGAATACAATAGAATAGACAGAATAGATAGAAAAGGCTGGGATCGGGTGGACAAGGGGACTAGGTGAGAGCCACAGCAGAACAACTGTGAGACTGTCTAGATATTTGAACACATGTAAGTTTACAAGTGATTTGTACATAGGGGTGGGGGGGAGGAGGACACCCAGTGACAACATGCAATAACTAACCATGAGAACTAACAAGAGGACAGAAAAGGGAAGGACAGGATGTGGGAAGATGAGCAAGGCAGTGCTACTGTTGAGTAGTGTGTTGGGATTCTTTTTAGTGTCTAAGAACGTCTAAGAATCTGTGAGTTGGTATGTTAGGGTAACCCAGGTTGTTAGTGATCACAGCACAAGTACTGAACCTATTAGAGAAAGAACACCATATCACATGCATGTTAGTCAAGTGGTGTATGGATTTGCTGAGCTGGCACATGGACCTCAAACCCCCAAGAGTGGGGGCCTCACCCTACCCCAGAGTCCAAAGCAGGAGCCAGCAGTTTGGTTTCTTTTGAAACAGGGTCAACAGTAAGGTAGGGAAAAGACATTAAAGCTAAAGTTGTATTTTGGCAAACAAGCATTTTTTTTCACCAGAGAGTGATTTTTAATGAGAGAAGGCAGGACAGACTACCAAGACTAAAACATTTGTCCACTGCACCATCAAAAGCACTTTGATCAAGTTACCTATTGCCCAGAGCATTCCAGGAAAGCCTCTAGCCCAGCTGGCCCACCCTAGGAAGCACACAAACTTACACATAAAACAACTCACAATGAAAACATTGCTTCCTGGGTGGAGGTAGTATCAAATGGAAATTTTGTCAGATGTAACCTGGGTGCAAGTTATGTAGAGGAATCTATCAGGGATCAAGTATGGATCAGAAAGTGTTTACTACATGTTATTGCCAATCTGTGACTAAACCCAACATTGCCCTCACAGCAATGCTGTATGATTTTCTTACAGTTTATTGTGGTGAGCATATTAAATGAATAGCACATTACCTGCATTGGCTGTGGCACAGAATTCCTTATCTGGATTTTTCCCTCCCTCACGAGCACAATTTAACAGACAGCCTACTGAGAGTCATTTGATGGCAAGTTTTATTCCATCTGTTTTCACACTGGGTTATTCGTTTTCACAATAGAACTGTCAAACTTGTATTGTGGATTATTGGAACTCCAGCCTACCTTAGAATTATAGTCACACTGAGATCTAGCTTCTGTTAGGTCTTCTCAGGCTGGCAAGGATCCTGAACGGAATACATGAAATAATTGAGCTATGTATTTTCACTCAAGTTTGATAACTGGACCATGCTGCACAGTTTAAACCGCAGGATGTAAACTATTTAAAAAAAAGGGGGTAAAAAAGGGACAGAACTCTGGTACCTCTGGATTTAGCGGTAACATATAGAACCCACTACCAGCTATTATTGCTGTGTTGTCACAAACATATATGGTTGGTGTTCGTATGTGCATGCAGACAGGAACCATCAGGTGAATTCAAAGTCAGCAACACAAACATAAATCAAGTACGGATTGAGGTTTAATTTTAAATATTAGTGGGAGGATTCCTTTACAAGTGCTAGCATGAAGAAACGCAGACAAATGCAGTGATCTGTTGTCCTTGTTTTTTTTTCTTTTTCTGCCACGCTTTTCATGTTCAAAGGTTTATGCGTGATTCCTTCCTCACTGCTGAGGAGGGATGGATTGAGCATAATCTGCGTGAAGAGGCAGAGGTGAAGAAAGAGGAAAGGATGTGGTGTAACGAATGAAAGGCAGGGGGAGAATGTATAATTGAGCAACCTTGGCAATCCCACATTCTCCCAACACGATTATGACTAACCTGGTACCTAAATATAGGCATGTGTTCCTGTAGGTTACAACTGCCAGAGCCCTTCATTTTTCACATGATAATATGTCATAATATTTTGGGGGCTTCACTCCCTTTTGGTGAAAGTGAGTTAAGGTTTCATCTTTCTTTTTCTTTCATTAACGTTGTTCTGCCTCAAACTCATCTTCAGAATGAGATTAAAAGCCCCCCCCTTAAAAAAAATTATGATGGGGATGTGTGACTGTTCAATATCTGAGATCAGAGAGATCAGTATGTTGTGAAAATAAAATAAGTAACAGTCATCATGAACATGAAATCATAATGTATAAAACAATATGTACCGGGTGCAGGCAATCCATCCCTCAGATCTCGTCATTTCTATCTATCTCCTTCGAAACATTGTACACTCGCATGCACACACACAGACAAACACGCACAAACGCATGCCCAATGTACAGTACTTCTAAAACAAGGCCAGCCCGGCAGTATATTGGCAGAAGCAGCAGCAGTTGGCAGAGATTAAGCCATTTAACAATAGGTGTACATCTGTCTGTCTCTGAATGACTATATTCTGTTTTTGTGTGTGGGCTGGCAACTGGGAAACAGCAGCAGGCTGTTGGATAAATCACAAAGGCAGTGGGGTGGCCACCATGTCTCATCATACTACGATTCATGCGCTCAGAACTAATCTCAGTGCACATGTTTCTGGGTGTTGGTCAAAATTGCCCATTTAGGATAAACTCTTCCTGATCATCATCAAATGTGGTGCAGATCAACATTTTGGGGAAATTCTGTAACCCCACCAACCTTGATCAGGAGGGGACACGGGAGTACAATGAATATTGAAATGAATGCAAATTATTTTATGTTCTAGTTAGGATAATTATACTTTAATGTGTAATAAATATCAATGTAGAAAGTTTGATTTGACACTTTATTTTTTTCTTCTGAATAATTCAAGTTTGAAGCAATGCCTCACAATATTTTCTGTCACAAGTGTAATCGAATTCTGAGATTTAAATAAATAAATATATATATATATACCTGAGAAGGGTTGCGTCAGGAAGGGCATCTGGCATAAAAATTGTGCCAAACATATATGTGCGTTAATCTGAGATGACACGCTGTGGCGACCCCGAAAGGGACAAGCCGAAAGAAATTTACTATATATCTATATATATATATAATGTTTTTAATGGGTGGCATGGTGGAGCAGGTGTGAAGTGTTGTGCTCATAATTCTGAGGACCCGGGTTCAATCAGTCAGTTTCACCCCACATCCCAAAATCATGCAACATTAATTGAACACTCTAAATTGCCCTAAGTGTGTTTGTGAGTGCGACTGTTGTCTGTCTCCATGTGCCCTGTGATTGGCTGTCAACCAGTTCAGGGTATACACCGCCTCCTGCCTGATGAGGGCTGGGATTGGCTCCAGCACTCCCGTAGTCCTCATGAGGATAAGCTGCTGAGAAAATGTATTGATGGATGAATGTTTTTAATGTTTACATACCTACGACTGATGACTTTGACTTTCTCTTTCTCTATGGACTGTTTTAAATATGCAAACGCTATCACTGGTGAAAAGGTGCCCGGTTTGAGGGCAACATGCTTTTGATCTGCGACAATGATTCCTCAGCAGTGGACACAGGTGTGTATAGTAGACACAAATAGTACTGAAGTAAGACTACTGTTTCTTAAGAATAATACAACTCGAGAAAAAGTACCCAGAGTACCCAGAGAAAACCACCAACCTCTGAACTGTCACACAGAAGTGCTAACCACTTGTCTACTGTGCATCAAAATGTCAATATACAATACAGACTTCAACATGCACCCTCTGATTGTCTGGCAACCAATCTAGGGTTCACTTTCTCACTCACATTTATTTAGCTGGGATAAGCTCACTCAAGTCCCTGAACAGGAGAAGCAAATTAAATTAATTACTTCATTACGTACCGACTGTACCAGCCACAACAGCATGTTTATATGCACAATATTGTAATGGTCAGTTTTTATTAACACTGTTATTTTGGTTACAGTTTCCACTGTTGCTGAATGGTATTGTATCATAGTGAAAGTTGTGTCTAATAAATCGGTTACTTCAATTAGTCACATGAGAAAGTTACAATATAATTTACATTTACAGTAAATTTTTAAATAAATACATGATAAAATTGACCCCTGACAGAGTCTATGTAAAAGAAGCATTATCTTTGGAAAGACGGAATAACACTCCTCATGCATTGGATATCTTTAGAATGTGTGCTTGGTCATAATGTTAATGTTGATCAATGTTGATCTTCACTGGCTGGCAACTACATGACATAATCTGATGTTGTCCATTTATTTTCTATAGCACTTGTTTTCATTAAAGTATGATGAGAAACGTCAATTAAGTAAAAGTAGCCATCTAGAGTTTTTTTCCCCTTGGTGTTACATCAAGATTCACTTGATATTACTTTCTAAATCAGCAACGGGAAAGGATCTTGTAATTTGACCACATGCCCAAATGTCAGTAAGAGGGCTTGGTGGACGAATGTGATAGTTTCCTGCCAAGGACCTCTGTGAATGCAGAAAAGGCAGAACAGTATTTGGTAATTTAAGCAAGAAAACAGTCAAAATGCTCCCCAGTAGCAAAAAGAAGAGAAACAGTTTGAGGTCAAATCCGAGGGGAGAGATCTGGTTTAAAATACAAAGAGGCTATGTGGGCGTGCGTGGACGGGATTCTGCATATTCAGTTTTTGGTTGAAATATTCTATTTCCATCTCAAGATTGTATATGATATTTATTTCATTAATGTTATTCGTTTTAAAAACTGACAGGGTGCATGAGGGAATGTTTGATCCATCCATCCAACTTGTGTCATGTTCATCCTCACCAGGGCCGTGAGTGTGCAGGAGACTATCCTAGCTGACTTCAGGCAGGAGGAAGGGTGCAACCTGGACTGGTTGTCAGCCAATCGTAGAGGATGTTGGAGAACAGAAGAAAGACAAGGTAAGGTTTTGGTTAAAAGTAATTTAAATCTTGTGTAGTTTGTTTCATCAAATTTGAATGCTTATGTCTCACTTTTGCCACCAAAAAAAATGAACAATTGTTCTGAAAGTTGGATTTCTAATTTAATGTTTTCATCCTTCTGAATAATGCAAGTTCGAAGCATTGCCTCAAAGATGTTGTGTCACAACCCTAATCGCATTCTAACATCTACATATATTTTTGTTTTGCTTTGTTTGGGGGGTTTTGCTGGACATATATGTATTTTGGTACAATCTTAAAAATACAAGCCCGACTTCCAAGTAAACCAGGAGCAAATTTGCTCTTTTAAACAAAGTTTTATGGGCACAGGACCAAAGTAAATATGTGACTAGGGGCTTGTTTCCCATTTTAACTAGAACCCAATAGTAATTTAAATTGACCCCTCCATACAGGGCACTTAACCACGCCTCCTGAAGTGACGTCACGCCACGTGCGCTGACGTCAGACAAACAATTAGCAAAAATATCGGCGCAGCAAGAAAAGAATAGAGCGAAACTGTCCGATTTACTGGCTGATTTCTCACTCGCATTCTTAGCTAACAGTGAAATATCGTTGAAAAGCAGACAGCAGGGCTTCAAGTATTTCAGCAAGCGGTATTTCAATGGTATTTACATGCATATCGACGGAGAAACCATTGATATTAGCGCGAGATCTTTCCAGAGTCAGAGGAAGACCGAGAAGCCACATAATATAATATATTATAACCCAAAGACGAATTCGTCATTGACAGTTTCCCATTTTCGTGTTCGATATCACACTTGAGTGCAGAATCTGTATATGTTTCTGTATAGCCGTTTGTGAACCACCGTATGAAGGAAAAGAAGGCGAGGCTTGATTTACGAGTTGTTTCTCTCATTTTCTTTGTGTAACATCACGCGCTTCCCTCAATAATTATCCTTGAATTAGTGCCGAACCTATGTAAGTCCCGACTGAGTACGACAATCACTACTTTAGTGTCCTCAAACATTCTTCCTTCAGTCTTGGTGTCTCGGTGCACGTCGAAGGCTTTTAGGACTGCTAGTCTGGTCAGATCATCGCAAAATATCGCTCAACACAGATCAAGTGTGACAATCATTCACACGTAGCTATATTATGTAAGCGAAGAACTGCTAATTCATTTATATGAGACATGTAATGAAAATCAAATATAGGGCATACCTTCGCGCAAGCACAGTCCGGTTTACCCTAGCCGCGTAGCCGCGTAGCCACGAACAAAGGGACACGTTTGTGCAGTCAGATCATCGCAAAATATCGCTCAACACAGATCAAGTGTGTCAATCATTCACACTTAGCTATGTTATGCAAGCGAAGAACTGCTAATTCATTTATATGAGACATGTATTGAAAATCAAATATAGGACTTACCTTCGTGCAAACATATCTGTTCCGGTTGATGGATTCAGTTGATCATGCAGTCTTCCACAAAGTTTTATCCATCAAAGACATTTTTCGTACTCAGTCTTCTGTTCCAGTTGATTTTAGATGGATTCAATTGTGCAAATGGTGCAGATTACTGTCAAGCACATGAGTAGCCAATTTTGTCAACAACAGACATGCAAATAGTGCAGAGTGGGAAGGTTACTACAGTGAGAGCACAAGTAATGCACATTTGACCTGACATAGATGTGACAACATTTTCACGATAAAATTGGCAGCATGTTACAATGGAATTGTAATTTAACTTTTTAAGATGATAATGGCAAGCTTGAAGAAGCTGTGGGAATGGCTGCTGGTTTTAGTTTGCATTGTTCAATAGTGCCTACCTGAGGGAACGAGCTGAAAGAGGTGGTGAGCAGGGTATGGAGGGTCCAAGAGGATTTTGCATGCTTGTTTTAGTTCTAGCACCATGCAAGTCCTCAAGGGTGGATAGTGAGGTACAAGCAATTTTCTCAACAGTTTTTGATTATCCGTTGCACTTGGAGTTTGTCCTTTCACGGGGCAGCACCAAAGAAGTCTGTGATGGATAAACCCCAGACTGATTTGATGACTATTGTTGTGGCAGGCTGTGTTACCTCAGAAGTCAAAGGAAGTACACATGTGCTTGGCCTTTTTAAGGATAGAGTAAATTTTGGTCTCCCAGTTCACGTTCCGAGAAACTGTGATTCCAAAGACCTTGAATGTCTCGATAAATGACACAGGGCATTTGGACAGCGTGAGGAGCAGCTGTTGCAAAGATGCCTCCTGAAGTCCATGGTCATCTCTACAGTACAGTCTTGAGTGTGTTCACCTTCAGGTTGTGTCGGCCACACTGTTCCAGCCTCTTCACTTCTTGTCAATCTGCAAACTCACCACCGTCTTTGATGAGGCCAATGACTTTAATGTCATCTGCCAAGTTCAGGAGTTTGACAGCCTGTTGTGTTGAGGTGCAAGTTTTCTTATAGAGAAAAAAAAAAACAGCAGAGAGAGGAATCATCCTAGGGGCGATCTAGTGATGGTGCTATGTGTAAATAAGGTGGTGTCCCCTAGCCTCACCTGCTATGTCTTTCTCAAGAAGCTTTAAATCCACTGCTAGATGGCAGACGAGATGCTGAGAGTGAGAACTTTGTATGAGAGGAGCATTGGGATGATGGTGTTGAACACAGAGCTGAAGTCTACGAAAGGATCTGCCCATGGGTCATCGAGGTGTTATAGGATGAATACCAGCCCCATGTTGACTGTGCCATACCTGTTTGCTCAGAAACCAAAGTGCAGGGGGTCTATCTATCTGTACTATACTATACCAAACTATATTATGTCCTTAGTAGTTATTTGTATCATCTGCCGAGAAAATACCATAACTAGCCATAAAAAAATTAAATACAACAACCATATTTGTTAGAAGAGAATATAGACAAGTGAAATAAATTCTGAATGCAAAGAGCATATCTGCAGGCATCAACTTACTTTCAGATGTAAGCATAAAATTGAATTTAATGATTGTAAATCAAAAAGACAATTTATCTTTGTTTACTGTACCAATCAAGGATATATTCACATAGAGTATATGTTAATGGGATTTTAATGAGTTCAGTTCAACAAACACTGATATTTGGGGAAAACAAGTATGCAGTATGAACTAATTAATATCGTGTTTTCTTTGTGAAGTGGCCAGTGCAACCTTTTTATCAAACAGGCTCCTTCATCTGTCACTTGTTGCTATGACTACAAACACTGACATAGGTTGTATCCTGAGTAATATGTTCCCTCTCAACTGGCAAGCATGTATTTATTTATTTTTTTATGCCAGTGACACATCATTCCTAGTGTCAATGATTTAACACACACTCAAAATGTGTAAATTGTGGGAAAAAACTGGGCACATTGCTGCTGAAAGGCAGCTTTCCCCTATGAAGTATGATACTCTTCTGAGAAACTTTCAGTCTTCACTCCCTGTAAGTGATTTTAGATCAAATGCTGTCCTCATCCAATCCAACTACTTTTCTTTCTTTATTTTAATTGATTGGCTAGTAAGATGGTTCCAATGACTAACTGGTGTTTTGTTGATTATCTGGTGTCTCGTTCTTTTAAAGTCACTTTCCTCCAGTTTGGCCAAATGGTTTAAGCGTACTGTGCATAATTGACTTAAAAAAGGGACCACTCCTTTTCTCCTAACACCACGCATAGTCTCAAGGACACAAACAACAAGAGCTAAGGTGCAAATAAATTCTTTGATGACATGTAATTCTTTGACTTTAAAAACTAGGCAAACCCTTTTACATCAAACCCTGTGGAGAAAAATAAATGGTAGTGCTGCGATTTAGAGAGAGCAGACAAATACCCTGTATGGAGCAATTCTAATGAAGAAAAAAAAAACTGGGTCTTTTTACCACAATTTATTTCAGCCTTGACACAATGCTCAGTCTCAGTCCACATTCATCTGGCACAGCCCTCCAACCTTATTTCACTGTCACATCTATTTCAAACTATTTCTTTTTAAAATTATTTCGAGGACTGCTGGTACGCTGGAATGGCAGGTTAGCACATTTGCCTCACAGTTCTGAGGACTTGGGTTCAAATCCAGCCTTTCCTGTGCGGAATTTGCATGTTCTCCCTGTGCCTGCATGATTCTCTAGGTACTCCATTTTCCTCCCACATTCTAAAATAATAAATGTTAGCCTAATTAAAGACAATAAATTGTCCGTATTGTTGGTATGAATATGAGTGCAAATATTTGTTTGTCTATATTTATTTTCCAACCTGTCAATCACTCATACAATAATAGCCAATCAGATAGCCGTAATGTCTTAACCCCTGGCTTGACACGCCTCTGCCGCCATGTTGTCCCACAAGCAATGTTGGTTGTCAGTAGCGTGCGCTTGGAAAAGTTAATGTTATGAAGAAAATGGTCCTCAGATGCACTTGGGGAATGTGCAATTCTGATGAAAGATATCCTGCTAGGTTACAAGGAACCCGTTGATTCATTTTTCCAAAGCCTAAAACACACTTGATGAATTGTCTACGATGGATTAAGGCTTGCGGAAGACGGCACATACAACTTAATGTGAACATTATCAACAAAAACAAGGCTGTATGTTCGAAGGTAAGTGAGGGAGAAGTATCTTCTCTGAGTTTGATTGAATTATATACAGTGTTATAAATATATATATGTATGTATAAATATTATCAGTGCTTTATACATTGCAGTAGAACAACCTAACCTAAGACAGAGCACTGGGTTTGATTATGAGTCAAGTCAAATGCATAAACCCACTCACTTATAAAGGCTACAATGATATTACTCTTGATGTTTCCAAGTAAAAAGTACTCACCCTGCTTTACATGTACAGTACACTATTTTATCCTGTTGGATTTCAATATGAAGTTTGTGAGACGTCAAACTTTTTTTGCATCGATCGCCAACATTTCGCTGTAACTCTGACATTGCGTCCTGCTCCGTCCAAAATCTCAATTCCATGAACATATCCTTGCGTGAAATAGTTGAGACCTCTCTGTAGAACTCTCTTGGACAAGGGTGTAGCATTGGGCAAAAAACATACTCCAATATTATCTGGAATATGCGATAGAGAATCGACTTCAAACATGTTCTGTTCAGTCACCATTTTGGAAGCTTGTGGGACATGGCTAAGAGGGCTGATCTTAAGATCGCCATCGGAAAGGTCCATTGCCAGACGACCTGCTCAGAGTGTCCCGCACTTCTCGCTCAAAGTCAGCTGAGATAAGCTCCAGCAATACTCCCAACCCTCATGATGATAAATGGTTCAGAAAATTGATGGATGGATATTGAAGACTGCATATTAAAGATTTAGGCATCAACTGTGCATCCTTTTGTATGAACACCTTACAAAGAGCATAACAAATCTCCCTGGAAATATTTCATTCAATAAAACTTCAGGAAACTGTGTGCGTCAACTTACTTGTAAATGAAAACCCTGTAACACCCTTGTTTTCCACTTACTGTACATCACCCTATAGATATTGACCTTCACAAAGATTCCTTTGCTGGAACTTTTAACTCACACTGAAAAACAAAACCTCACCTAACCCTCATTGGTGAATAATGCATACAAGGTCATGCCAAGTACTTGACAGGTGATGGATTTTTAGTTTGCATATTTGCACATGTATTTAAAGCAATGCGTCCTAGCCCTGGAATAACTAGTCTGAGCAATTTATCATCACGGAATACAGATACAGTAATCTTTCGCTCCATCAAGGTTCTTGCTTCACAATTCTGCTATGTTGCAGACCTTTTTGTTGTCTTTTCGGACAATATTTTTGGTATCCATTGCTCTAGCTCTCTCAATAAATTTTATGCATTTAGGCCTGACAGTAGAGCAAATTACTAAGAAAGATACATCATCACCTTTCTTTGTTCTCTATGCTGTGGGTACATTTGGGACTACTTCTGGGTCCAGACATGGACCGCGGTCTGCTGGTTGGTGACTTCTGTATGGCACCACAATTGAGCGAGACAGAGTGAGCTGTGTACCTCCTTATATTACCAGGTAGTTAGTGGATGGTTGAGAGAACTTAAGTTAACTTTCCCTAAAGTGTCCCAACTATGTGCATCTACGGAGGCAGTGGCTCTCTGTATCATGAGTGGTGTCCCACAGCTATGAAAATTTATCGAGTCGGGAAAAAATACATTATAGAAAAATAACCTGACATGTGAATGTGAGTGTGAATGGTTGTTTGTGCCTTGCAATTGGCTGGAGACCAGTTCAGGGTGCACCCCGCCTTTGACCTGCAGATAGCTGGGATGGGCTCCAGCACACTTGCTACCCTAGTGAGGATAAGTTGAATAGAAAATGGAATGGAGGATAGATGAATTGATAGATGTAATGGTGGAACAATAACCTGCCCTATTCTGCCTCTGATTAGCCTGCGTCAATAAAGGAGTTGAACTTTTATTGGCTAATGGTTCACTGAAGCATTACAGCAAAAGCTGTCAACACCCGTTTGTGTGTCCGTGGTTAATTTTTTGTCTCAAAAAACGAGGTTAGAGCACTGGTTTGGTAAACCAGGGTTGTGGGTTTGTATCCCACTGGGGCCTCCACTCCCTGAGAAGGGTTGCGTCAGGAAGGGCATCCGGTGTAAAAATTGTGCCAAACATATGTGCATTCATCTGAGATGACACGCTGTGGTGACCCCGAATGGGACAAGCCGAAAGAAACTTAGTATTGTATATACCGGAAATGTCCGTAGTAAGTGGAAAACGAGTTTAACAATGTCGCCGTGAAAGTCAAAGAGCCATGAAATCCAAGGCAAGGCAAACACTGACAAACAGAAAACACTGAGAAATAGTAATAAGAAATGCTGAGATTTCAGTAATAATTAAAATAAATGCATGTCAGTTCATCACCTGATACTGGAGAATATGCAGGATGTCATTTTATGATTTGCATCTGCTTCATCTCAAGCAGAAAGTAGGTTAGAATGTGTTTTTTTTTTCTTCTTTTTTGCACTTTTGTGCATGGTCCAATCATCAGAATTTGCTCCTTTTTTATATTTACTGATTTGATATGTAGTCAATGTTCCCACTGGGTGTTGCATGCTCTTTCTACCTCCCACAGACTATAAACATGGAAGTTAGGTTAATTGCAGACTCACTATGGCCTGTGGTGTGTCTTATTTAGATATTCACCCATATTCTAATGTGTTGCCTCCAGTTAATTAGACATACTGTAAAAGCCTACACTGTGAGGTAATTTGGAATTGGATGTGGGTAGCATTAAAATATAAGGTGCCATGAGTTTGCCAAAGGGGCAGAACATCAATATTTATTAGGCATTGCTTTTTTTTTAAAAAACATGATACAGTTATTCATTTATTATTAATTATTATCCACTTCTCATCACGGGTCAGTTATCTCCAAATAAGTATTTTACATTTTGACATACAAAAAATGAAATTATGAAACAAATCTTTGTTCAATCTTTCTGCAATACATGTTGAAAGGGGTTTTGCAATTTAATTCCTTAATTTTCTATACTGCCTATCTCCATGTGGGTTATGGGCAAGAGTCAGGGTACACCCTGAACTGGTTACCAGCCAGTTGGAAGGCACATACAAAAACAAGCAATGATTCGCACCCACATTCACACCTACAGGCAATTTACGGAAATGTCTTGACTTTTTTTTTATCAAATGTGTTAAAGCAGAGTATCATGCACAGTGGTTCATGAGTGAAATGATCTGCAAAAAAAAATTATAATAACCCTCTCTGGCCCCTTGTTATATCTGTAATTTGACTTTTGATGAAAATCCACTGTCTGAGGAAAAACAACCAGTCAAACAGAAAGTGTGACTGGTGCATTATTTGGAATCCCACTAGTGTTCTAGACAGGACAAGCCCACTTAGATATGATTGGCTTGTGCATCGCGGGAAACGCAGGCTAGGCAAATGTAATGGGATGAGTAAATATGTAGAACATTAGTATCATATAAAAGCATTTTGGTTAGGGCTAGGATTGTCTTGGTTACTTAGATTTACAATAATGCACCCACACTGGCTTAGACTTGTTTTGCCTTGCAAGCCGATGACCTTGCATAAGGGCGTATCCCGCCTAGACACAAGTTGGATTCAAAGTAACATGTGAGTGCCTTGGTGTCAATCTTTTGCCATGAAGTTGTGGCTCTCACTCATAGCAGAAATACCTGTATCTAGCAGGCTCGCTCTGACCTGTTACTGTGGGCCTCAGGAGCTTTACTAAAATTTTGGCACAAAATCCAACTCCAGATAATAAAAAGAAAAATGCCCATCGCTTGTATGCCAACAAGTGGGCATGAGATTAGTACAGAAGCAGAGTGAAGGGACCAAAGGTAGCTGCAACCTGGAATTGGCAACAATTCTGTTATATTGGTAGGTTTATCAGCCCATTTTGATTTTTAATTGATTATATGTTCCCAAAAGTTGAAACTTCAAAGCAATAACACATGTTTTTATATTCATAGACTACACATATGCAGCTTATGACACATATGGAGCTTAAAGTATATACAGTGTTGTCTTGCCACTTTGCGCTTCGTGTTATACTGAAAATGAATAAATGGATGATGATTGTTTAGATCATCTCACTAACCAGCACATCTATAGAGGTGGGGGGTGGGCGCACAAGAATGATCAAGGGTAGGGGACAGTGTTCAAATTCCCACTCCATGGTGCAGATTTCTGATTTCCTCCCTTGCCAAATTTACACCATCCACCCGTGGTATTTTGCTTGCAGTTCCATAGAAATGTAACTTCACAAACTCAAACATCCAATTTGGACAAAATAAATATCTCCTTCCGCCATGTCAAAGACTTTCAGTGGACTATTTATATGCCACTTTTAATGAGGATAAGCTGCTTCGATTGGACACGATCGAAGTTGACTGTGATTCCGACCACACAAATACAAACGCCAGTCCACCAAATTACCTACACCAGGTCTAACTCGCCTCTTCACATACATACGTTATGCCTCACACCGGTCATCACGAAAAGAGAGTGCACGTTAGTGAGGGGGCATAGCCTTGATCAGATACTTGTGGCGGAGCTTACTGAAGCGAGGCTACAGTCATACCTTATGAACATATTTAATATTGCAAACTGACATGGAAGACAAAAGTGATGACACAGGTTAAGTCAGATGTACTCATCAGGAAGCCATAGACAGGTTATCTTTGAGGTATGTGTTCCTACCTTCTCAATGCATATACATTAGCTTCATTAGCAGTCACCAGTACCGTCCATCCTTCGTCATTCATTATATTAGCAGGTTGTTGGGCGCAATTAATTTGTATTAAAAATGATGTTATCAATGATATCCATATCGAGTTATTCTCATATTTTTTTCAATAACAAGACCTCCCTTTAGTGCAAAATTCTCACCACTTCCAAATGAGCTATTAAGCCCTTACAATTGCCTGTATAAGAGGTTTGCTTTGTGTTGTGGCAGCAAAGACTGTCAGCAAACTGATACAAAAGAAACAATGACAAAAACAATACACATCTCAGGAGAAATGTTTATTTTCAGGAGCTGTCTCTTGCTTCCTCTTGCTCTCCTTCAAAGATCTTTGCTTCACCCAAAATGAGTGAGTTGGTCCCATGCCACCATGGAGAGTCTGGAAGTTAAAAGAGTGTTTATTGTTTCCAAAGAAATGTAAAAATGTGCAGACATTTCCTTTCACTGCCTCCTTTTTGAAGTGTGATTTGTGTTTATCTTTCCGCAGTTAGTCTACAATGGAAATACACCCTAAACCTTATGGCATTTGTGTGTAAAGTAAATATCACATGCATATGTGGTCCTGTTATGATTACTATGAAGTGGAGGGCCTTTTTGTGCACAGTATTTTGAGATATTACTGACTGGAGCTCTATAAAATGTGTAGAAATTTGAGTTCTTAGAAGAATGTGCATAGTTTTGTGACAGAATCGTGAAGTTTATATTTAGCCATAAACGTGTGTGACAGAATGTCCTACGCGCACACACAGAAGAACACAGTTGTCATCATATCATGCATAGCGTACGCGTGCACACCTGTTCACTTGGGACCGACAGGTTGAGTTGTCAGAAACAGGGGGACCAAATTACATTAGAGGAGATTCCAAGTAATTTATTGGATGCATACGCCATATTGTTCATGCTGGCCTAGTGGTGGCTTAAATTAACGGCATTGGGTATTTAGACCTTTTTAATGGACCAAGAGAGCGATGCACCTACTGTCATTTACAAAATTTAACACATTTATGCACAGTACTATACATAATTCAAGCACAAGACTATGAGTAATTGCATTTTCAGAACTGTGAAATGGCTGTTGCTGTTATTTACCCTGAGTTTTCTGGAGTAATTTTAATCGAGCATTTCATGCATTTTTTTTGAAAACTGTTGTGCCTGTTTTTGATTTACATGCTTTAAACTGCAATTCAAATTCAATCTTTTGTGCATTAACTCCATGCCACGTGTACATTCCAACAAAATATTTGCACCTGCCAGATGGAACAAGATGAGGTAGATGAGGTTGAGGGGCCATCTATAAGGAGCGGTGGGTGACGGTGAGGGCAAAAAAAGACAGCCAGTTGGAGAGGGTATGAAGCCAGAAACCAGAGTAAAGTAGAGCGAATAAGAATCGAGACAAGTGTCCTGTGCAGCTCATATACTGACATCAGTTGGTCCATGTCCATCACAAAAGAACAACGATGTATAATAAAAGATACATTTGTTTTATTTTTATTACTTGCATTATTATTATTATTTTAATCAACATTTGTTTGAATTTACAGTCATCATGTATTCATCAATGTTTCTCTTTGATCCCGTGTAAGTGTGAAAACAGGACACCAGACCACAGTAATAGTTCCTAATGACTTTCAACGGTCAATGTGACAGCTCCAGAGATAAAAAAGCAATACAATTCAATACAAAGTTCAGAACAAGAGTCTCTGTAGACCTGGGAAGGGTTTGGGAGACCGAATACGTAATGGTCTGCATCCACTGGTAGCAAGACAGCGCAACTTACTCTGTGGTGTCATTGCAGCAGAACACTAAACAGGGGACAGGGAAACAGAACAAATGAATGCTCAAGGAAGAACTTGTGTTAAGGGACAGAAGGCTAAAGCGATTACCAGAAAAACCATGACAAGGACATTCAGAAACACAGAGTTAGCAATCCAAAGAAGAGTTCGGGAAGTCTCGCAGGAGAGTGAAATGAATTATGTAGAAAAACATGTGTGAGCAGGTGAGGCCTAAATAATTTCCTGATTGCTGAAATGAAGCACCTGGGCGCACAAGTCACATAAGCGCGGCATTTACACATGCAAAAATAACGCACAAAAACTAACGATGTACTGTGACTCATGAAAGGAGGTTCAGTTATGTTCTGAGGCATCTTTGCGATATCAGGCACAATGCATCTTGACTCTTCTAAGGTATAAAAACATTATTAGCAAAAGTTATGCCCACATTGAATAAGAATAAGAGTCTCAAATACTTTCAGGACAAAGTTGCTTTGGATGAGTTAATGAAATAGTCGTGCTTTTTCCTGCTATGAATGCGTGTTATTATAGCTTCATAAGTGAGGGAGTATCTTTTTCACCAGAAGCCTGAGATCCTATGTCAGGGAAATTCTGAAAATACACAAATTAACTACATGCATATATACCCATATATTACATACATATTATACATTCATTAAAAGAATACAATTCTTTATTCTTCAAAATAATCAGTTGAATAATCAATAGAAAATAAACAGATCAACCAAAAGTGGTCCGGTTAACAATAGACAATTATCTGACGTCTAGGATGGTGATGGTACAATGTTTGAAATAGATTATATTTGAGGTAGAACTACTCATATTGAGTAAATATACCTCTTTCCTTTACACAAATGTTATTTGATACACTTGCACAGTCAGGATTAACTCACTACAGCCATAAGACAAAAATCCAATGGCATAAGTTTGAGTGCCTCCAGCCGTATTGCTTAAAAGAATTACATCAAAACTAATGGTTCATGTTCCATTCAAAATATAATTCGTGACATTCTCCGGTTCTTAACACTGATGTAGGGTAGGGCGTCTTGTTCCGTTGAGTCTTTGAGTCTTAGAGCAACAGGAGGAGGATAACTATCATATATGAGGCAATCTTTCTTTTCTCATCTTCTCTAACCACCTTTCTCTTTTCCCATAGCTGACTGACTCTCTAATACTCTATAACACCCTTTAATTGCAGCACTTAAAGTTGTAACTATGCTCTTTATATTCTCTAGTTAAGATAATTGTTTATTCAACAACATTATTCTGTGTGTGGAATCATCAATGAAAGCGGTGAGGTTTGGAAAATTACTCACAGCCCTTATTTTCTTCTAAATTTAGTCCATTTAAAAGTTGATTTTCATTCGCACTTCTCTTTATGACAGAAAGGAGTTTTGCAAAATTGCACATCATAGAGGCATTTGATGCCTTGTGGTATTAACAAATAGTTTTAGTGTGTATTACTATATATACATATATACATAGGTGATGCCTACTGCTGTCACATGAATGTAATTGTCATGAATGAGCATGTGAATGGAAAAAAAAAATCCCACGGTAGACAATGAGCCATAGTAAAACTGAATATAATATTTAAATAAGAGATGTCCATTAAAAATGTGGATACAAACAATACAAAGGTTCAACCAAAAGGCAACAATGACAAAGGAGCATTGAGAGGCGAGTTTGCTGTCGGCCAGAACTGCAGCCAAAAAGAGTTTTTAACAAACAATAAATCCTGCACAATGATTTAAGCAAACTACAATGGGACACAATTGTACTCACATAAAAATAACATGGGAAGACTGAACTATGGACAGGGGATTCTAAACTCGCAATACTAGACATACAAAAAAGGGAATGGGAGTTGGCAGAAGGTCTGGGGATGATATCCTGATGAAAGGCTGGATGACGCCCCCAAAGTCTTGCAGACAGCCTTCCAGACTCGAGACACAAATTGAGGACCTCCGATCAGAAACCAAGTTGACGGGAAAGCCGTGAATCTCCATGTCTGAGGTCATCTACAAAAAGTGATCCACCATATTGTCTATCAAAGTATTGCCCTGTGACCCAGGAAGCCAGAACACAGAGCCAGGATGCCGAGATGAACTCTCCAACATCCCTGCAGATACCTGGCTACCAAAACTTGTGGGCATTAAGAAAAATGTCAGACTTAGTACTGGATAACATGCCACCTTGGAAGACAGCCCCACACCAAAACATCCTGGGGTAACTACTGAGACAAAGAACTTGTCCGATCGGTATCCATCTGGAATCGATGTGTCTCTCACCTCGCTGATCATCTTCCTCTCGAACTCCTAATAGAGCAGCCCCACCATCAGCGAGACAACCATAAATCCGAGACAAGTTGTTAGGTTTGGCATACTGGGACCCGGGACGGTGAGTGATGGTGAAGTCAAATTTAATCAAAAACAGGGCCCAACACCCTGTATAAATGTGGAAAGGTTCCATAGGGCCTTCCAGCCTGGGCCTCCACTACTGAAGAGCCAACAAGAGTGCCAGCAATTCTCTATTTCCAACAACTAAGGTGAAGTGAGAGAAATGCGTAGGAGTGCAGCCAGTGGCCAAGGTGGAGGTGCCACTACGATGTGAACGAAACTCTCGTGTTCGCTCATGCCGGTGTTCACGCATCTGATTATCCAAATGAATGACCCTTAATAAGTCCTACAAATTTAAGGATTTCTGAGTTTATGCTATTCAAACCCTCACGAAAAAAATTGCAGAGCGCCACCTTATGGAATCCGCTCCCCGATGTCAAATTGTGGGAAGGTACAAAAGAATCTACAACCGACAATGGTAATTGTGTAAGGTACAGCAAATCATTGGTGAACTGGGATAATTTTTATAGTGTCTAAACATCTGTAAATACTTGTGAGTTGATCTCTTACTATGCCAATGCCATTATCTCTCTGTGCCATGTCTTGTCTTGTTTCCAGTTTAGGTTTATTTATGGGAGTAAATGGGTTATGGTTAGAAACAGCCAGCCAATCCAGTTACGCTTTCTCAGTACGTGACGTCATGTGACTACGAAAGTGTAACTGCGATTGGCTGGATGTTCGGTTCTGACCTCAAGTAACCCTGCCTGGTGGCACAGAAGGTAAATTTAGACAGTGAATTGTAGCCGGTTGAATTTCAGACAGCAAATTGTAGCAACTATTGAAAACGTGATCACTTTACATTTGAAATTCAAATCCTGTTTTCTGTGGGATTTCAAACACAAAAATCCTGGTGGCACTAATTTACTTCATATTTTTTTTACGGTTTTCTTTGTTACTTTATTTATTGGTTGTTGGGCTCTGTTTAGTTTGCCATTTCTGGACATTAAATATCATTTTTGGAGAATCCTGGACTCTTGCCTTCCTTGTATCCTCGAGCTCAAACCATAACAATAGAAAAGGCATGGAAGGTCAAATTTCACAGTTTTATTTTATGCAAGCTAAGGTTGCATCAATATTATTACAAACCAAAGTGTGCCCTATTTTCCTTTTCTTCTGGTAATCCCTCTATTATGCTTATACTCTACAAAACAAACATTTAAGTGCATGACTAAACAAATCCAGTCTCCACTCAAACGAGCATCTCTTTGTGACAACTCCAATGTTTGTGTGGCCCATTCCACTGACCCACATGGGCTGTCATGCTTTATTGGTATCAAATGCCAAGTTCATCTTCCATTGACATGAGAGGGTTTATGACAGTATTATCTCAAAGTCTTCTGGATCCCATACTGCTGTTAAGGGATGGCTTGTAACAGTGCCATTGTTGGATAGGAACATAATGGTGCACCTTGTCAGAGAAGCATGCACCTGTCAAATATAGACACAGAGCAAGACAAGCTTGTAGTTGGAAAAGTTCCGCTGTAGAGTATTGGAGCATCGTGTCACCGGGTTGGAAAGGAGTGATGGAACTTGAAAGCTGTTTTCCGCTCATCCCCCTCCCTGACACGGACATTGCGGTGATCCTATTTGGTAGATAAATAGTGCCCTTACGAAGGGGCTCAAAAGCATTGCTACCTAAGTGGAAGTGGCAGGTGAAGCAGAAAAAAAACAACATCTCCTGAATTCACCTTGGATGTTTGGCTCCTGAGCTCGGAGATCTGCAAAGGTCTTGGCCACATCCTGAAATATCCTTTCATGGCGGCCCACTATTGCACCTTGTGAGATGGTGTCAGTGTCTTCTGGGTTCACATGGCCAGATCATTCAGTCATGCATTTTTAAAAAAATAAGAATCCAACATATGGATAACAAAAGTGTTTTATGATTCAAAGGAGGAGGCCAACTAAGAAATGTGGACCCAAGGGTTTTGCTTGGAATGGTGATTTAATAATATATTTATTACAGTATCATTGTGGTATGAAGTGATCTAGAATTGTCCTGCACCATATTTAGAAGTTTTTTTAATATTTGGAAACCTTATTTTGCAGCATAAAGGGATGAGTGTTTGTAATGTTTTGGGTACTAATTGCAGGCTCCATTTTAATCAACATTATTCTTTGCGCCTATCGTTTGCATCCACATTACATTCACTCACTCCATCTTTATTATTTATTCATACATTTAGCATGCTGTTAAATTGAAAACATTGGAATTCCAATATTCTTTTCACAACTACATAATGTTCAGGCTTTTTAGTTTGAGATGTGAGACAGGTTTAAGAGCAAAAGAGTTCATGATTGACTTTCAAAGGGGTTAAGGAATGCATTGAATAAATGAACCATCCACAGGGTGGAAGATTTGTGGCTTAAGGTTGAAAATTGCTATTTCCTACATGTAAATTTCTACAACTTGCAAAGTGTGTTGCTTCAAAAGTCCCCCTTTAGATCTGTGTATTTCAGACTACAGCCACTTCTTTGAAGGCGTAACCAAATGTAATATGAATCCAAAATCTATTTCTCCACAGAGGAGGCATGATGCACCTTGTCTGGAACATGAAAGAAGAGACGAGTTGACGATGACAAAAGGATAGGCAGACTGCTCGATATGTCGAAATAGGAAAACACACCGTGTCGGCCACCAACACGAACCCCAATTAACCTTTTGCTAAGTCACAGTCCAAATGAGAAACTCGCCAATCACAGCGCAATACAGGCTCCACCCAGAAGTCTGACAGGTCCCTGGACCCACTCATTTGACGTTAACGGCACATGTTTGAATTGTATTTTACTTTTGTAATTTAACACATTAAATAACGAACTAATTAACTGCTATCTGTGGCACTACGGGGAGTTACTAGTGGTTGCTATGTGTATAAGTGTATTGTTTTTTTTTTTTTTTTAATGATGTAGTGATATTCCTATTCTGTTTCACACTTGCTAATGAGATAACAGCAATCCAAGGCTTGAACACATATTGCTCATTAAAAACCGGTTGTCTAAAACTAAACACAAAACAAAACAAAACAAAAAAAAAACATATTTCATCAGTCAGCATACTATGGGCTAGCATCTAGGTAAACTGAAGGAGAAAAGAGAGTTGGAACCTAGCTAGCTCAGGGAGGCTGACATATGCTGTTCACAGAGATGACATATACTGTTCACAGAGATGTATTTGAGATACTTGATTGAAATTTTTTATGAAATTTCAGAATGAATGTAAAATGAGCATGAACATTTGTAAATGAAGACGTCCTTCCTTAGACTGGAGAATCCAAATAGCCGACTGTTCAGTGGTTCAGTATTGTTTTGCCCTCCAAACAATTCTCCCACATGGAACTAAATGGGGAATTTAACAAACAGGTGGAAAAAAAAAATCCAAGGATATTCACTTTCATACCTTTTCGTGACTCTTCCAATTCCTCTTAATCTCTGTTGCAACCTTGTGATCACACACTGTCATTTGCTAAACTCAGTTGCTAATTTCCTCATGTTTGAAGCCTCACTTTGTATTGTTGATCAATTGTTAGACATTATCTTGGGCTCATAATGTCAAAATGTAAACTACACATAGAAGAGGACTACGATACCAATTCTGAGCTGGGAAATGGTGCCTGTCCTGAAATTACACCCAGGAGGGGAATATCAGTAGTGTACATTATATAATGTTGTCATCGTTCTGGTCATTCAATAAAATCTTGATTTTTATAGGTGCCGTTACAATTGTGGATCATAATTTTTGATTCTGTATCAACCACTTACACAAAAAAACCCCAACAGCATTTCATAATTTGGAACATGGTGCATAAACACCTGGAAAAAACAAGTAATATAGTGAAGGAAAACAGATTTCTGCTTTTGGGAGCAATACCCACACACACACACACACACATTTTTAGATATTTCCTCAATTTCTTTCAAAAACAGCTTGGACTTTATTAAGCTATGAATAATGAGGCACGTAATGAGTTTTTGACCCGCATGCCATCGGTTTATGAATAGCACTTAACCAGACAAAGATTTAAGTAATGGCATGTTCAATGCTCGAGTGAATGCCAATTAGTTTCAGCTGCTGGTTACATCCAACCAAAATTAATCGAGTGCTGGTTATTTCAAGCATGAAACAAGAACGCACGCATTGAGAATTATTTATTTTACCCATTTTATTCTATATTTGTCATAGGAAAAGCTATGTATTCTGTAGTTGTTGTATTGCTCACTCAAGCCCTAATGTAAAGGTTGTGGATCTGTATCTATGTGGTTTGCATAGTGCTCATAGATTACTTAAAGTGGTCCTCAGGACCAATGCCTGGTTTTCGCTCCTGCAGCAATTTATTCAGGGCCAGAAAGTTCTACGAATAGTCTTTCATTCATATTAACCAAGCACCACTCACAGTAACACCCGAAGTCTGACTCCAAATTTATGATTTCAAATAATGGCAAGATCATTTCGCCAAATTAACATTGTACAAAAGGGAGAATGAGTTTAACTCACTCATTCATAGATTTTCTGTACTGCTTATCCTCACTAGGGTCACGAGCATGCTGGTGCCTATCCCAGCAATCTCCAGGTACCAGCCTGGGTACACCCTGAACTGGTCATCAGCAAATCGCAGGGCCCATTTAAGCAACCATTCACACTCACATTCACACCTATGGGGAATTTAGTGTTTCATTTACCTACCATGGATGTTTTGGGAATGTGGGAGGAAACCAGAGTACTGAAGAAATCCCACATGAGAACAGAAAGAACATGTAAACTCCACACAGACAAGGCTGGATTTGCAACCGGCTCCTCGTTCTGCCACAAGTCTAATTATTATGTTGCATTTTTTTTATCGTTAGTTCCTTTGTTTTGATTTGCATTTCTTTTTGCCAAGAGTTCCTGTTTATGCTCAATGCAGACTGTTACATGCATGTTGATCTAATCAAATAACAGTATTTCTGAAACATGTTAACATAATGCTTGTCAAGGAGAAACTATTGAGGAATGTGAGAAATCAAATTTGTGTTTGTTCAACCGCATAATACCATTCAGCATTTGCTGCACTCAACAGTGTGTCATCCAAACAAAACAAAGCAGAACATGGCACTTATTGGCTTCTTGTGTGAAGCCAGACAAAGCCAGATAACCTCTTGGTCAACATACAATATAATCTTTTAGGAGGTGTACCCAATATGAACTCCAGAGAAAGGCAATGAGCAATCTTAACGCTGAAACAAGAAGTTGAGATGGTGCCATTTGAAATCCCGTGAAGAAGAAAGAAACCAATGGTGTAAAAAGTGGTGTTGGGAAACTTCATTTTCTTTTTGTAGTTCAGTTCACCATTAAAAGGTTCATGTTATGGTTCATAATTTAAAAATTTGAACTAAGTTCAGCGTTCCAAAAAATAAAGTCGTTTAATGTTTGTTTTTGCACAATATGTTGCTGACAGGCTATTCCCCTAAAAATGCTGGCATTTTATTTTCCCTTTGTTGCCATCCAGCCTCAGCTGTTTTAAGTTTTACTGTCTGTAATGAGACACTCCCCAAGTAGACATCCAATCACTGGTTAGTATGCAAATGAGCCCACATCTAGCCAGATTTCTTTACCTCAATGATGCAGGCTCAGCTGAAGCAGTAAAACCTCGAGGAAGCAGTGACACTTCATTAAAAGTGTCGTTGTGATTTATGTTGTGAGGTACTTAAAAATAATTAACAACAACAGAAGATGTTATTGTGGGATCTGTTTTTCTTCCTGTCCATCGGGGATTCTTTTCGAACTTTGAGTCTGTTAGGTGGAGCAAGTATCAGTCACACAACGGTAGACCCGGAGATGCCCCATGGCCATCCAATAAGATTATTATATTGTCAGTTGATAAAAGTTTGATCAAGGAGATTTTTTTTCACATTTTATTCATTATTGATAATATTTTCTGTTTCCCCCAAGACTTTATGGTACTGAAAGAAAGACAGTTATTCTCAAAAAGCTGGGAATTTATATTACTATTTTTAACACCATAATGTTGAGAGTGCTAATACAATAGATCAGTATCAGTATGTTTTAACTGGTACTCTAGTCATTGGAAGATCAAATCCTCTAAAACTGCTGCCAGTAAATGATTTCCGTGTTATATGAATAAACGTCACTTGGCGTGGGTTATTAGTGGAACTTACAGAAAAACCTTGCTGCATGTGCACATACACATGCAGTTTAGATAAGCCATTGATTTTTAGAAGAATGCTGTAAGGCGGAGGGATCACACTCCTCAGCCTCCCTGGTATTGTCTATTCGGGAGTGCTGGAGACGAGGCTCCATTCTTAAGTCAAATCTCAGATTGAGGGGGACCAATGTCGTTTTCATTCTGACAGGAACAGTGGAGCAGCTCTATACACTCAGCAAGGTTCTGGAGGGTGTATAACAGTTCGCTCCACCTGTCCACATGTGCTTTGTGGATTTGGAAAAGGTGTTCGACTGTGTCCTTTGACTTCCAAACCTGATGAACAGTAACCCAAACCTAAAAAAAATGGGAACTCGACCGAAAATATCAAGAAAGGTATGGACTCAAAGCATGCGTTCAATGTTTTTGCTTTTCTTACTTTCTTTCTTTCTTTCTTTTTCTTATTTCCTTAGTTGTTATTTTAAAGATTCATTAAAAAACACATGTAGGAGGCCCCGTAGCTCAGTGGTTAGAGCACTGGTTTGGTAAACCAGGGGTTGTGGGTTCGTATCCCACTGGGGCCTTCACTCCCTGAGAAGGTTGCATCAGGAAGGGCATCCGGTGTAAAAATTGTGCCAAACGTATATATGTGTTCATCTGAGATGACATGCTGTGGCGACCCCAAAAGGGACAAGCTGAAAGAAACACACATTAAAAAAACACATGTAAAATGGTAGGAGCAGTCACCTGGAAAAGTTGTGAGGTGTGTGTCTGGCCAGTGTCCACTGTAAATATGATGCCATAAATCTTGTTGATGTGACATATTTATTTGAAGCTTGACTATTGTCTTTGTCTCAAAAAGTAAAACAAGAATGTGAACAGCTGCTCTGGCTTTGTTCCAGTGGCTATGAAAAAACAAGGCAGTCACCACAGGGCTGAGGGGTGTCACATTTTTTTCACACAGTGGGGAATACAACACAAACATCTCGAACAAACATCAAGGTCGGGGTGGGTGAAAAAGAATTTGCACTGAGACAGTGGAACCACAACATTATTTTAGCAACTTCTAGCCAAGAGTGGAAATGGTTATGTGACCATAATGGTGAACAAAAAGCATTGCCAGCTGTGTAAAAAAATAATAATTTCACTAAGCATTTATATTTTAATATACTCCAGCACAATGGTTACGGTTTTTAGTTTGCGCTGGCAAAAGAATAACAAAAATTCTTCTTAGCGTTAGACCTTGATGATATAAAAAAAAAAAACAACTGAGGCATGACTGAGTCCTGTTTTTAAATCTCACGAGAAAAGCCTCTACAAAACACTAAAGCAATTTTTATACGATCTCATGGAAGATGTGGGGTACATAATACTATGTATTCCATTATCATTAGCGAATATAACATGAATGTTGGAGTATGTGGTCTTCCAAGTGCTGTTTTGCATTTGTTTTCAAGTGCAATATTACTGCATTTTCTCTGCAAATGCAATATTTTAAGGCCCCAGAAAAAAAAACAACTGATAGCATTATTGGTTATAAGTGTTACTCAACAGATGGTGTGATTTAATATTCGATCACCCACAGAGACTTTATCACCATCATGTGAGAAATGTTGCACATTATTTTTTCAACATATCTATCCTGCTTGTTTTTTTTTCTTTTCTATACATTAAAACGTGCAGAATGGATAAAGCAGGTGATACAGCAAATACTGTAATTTATATGGCACACCAACAAAAAGTTAACAAAAATTTGTACAAGAACAAAAAATACATTTCATTTAGTGTACAAACGATGAAAATAAAATGAGCTGGGTAAAAATATATTATTTTATGAACAATTTACAACATACATGCAGTTTCTACGTTGAAGTTGGTTAATGTTAGTTACATTTTACTTCCCACACCTCCATTCATTGTACCATAGGTTAAATTTGAAGGTGCAATGAATGCCAAAGTAATGCCAAATATTAGGAGCAGACCCTCACGATAGGCCATATTTTCCTGTTTGTTGAGAAGGGAATACGCTATGTGAGCTGTTGCATACTTTTTGGGGAGCGCACAGTCCCTCGTGTCATCTATGCACCATCATGACAAATACACATTCTGGATGGAGCAAATCTAAAATGTTGGCATTTCCTGACAAATATGGCCATGCCCATATTCTCCCAACAACTTAAGCACTTTTCCCATTATGTGTTTCAGGGGTTGTAGCTAGCAAAAAACACACCGAGAAGGTTAAACTGTCAGTCTGCCATGACAGCCAATCTGTCAGCTAATGAAATTCCAACTAATCATGTTCTACTTGTGGATGATCCAATCATGACACAAAAACATGAACCATTGATAATTTGATCACTCCAAGAGGGGAGCATTTTGTTGCAGAGAAAAAACTGGAGGGATATAGTCACCAACTAATTACTTTGTAATGGCATCAGAGAGAGCTGTATATTAATCATTTGGTGGTTTTTTTTCATTTGTTTTGAAAAAAAAAATCTGAATGATTACTAAGACCTTTGGGAGAATATTGTGGAATGAATAATGATTGTTTTTGGAAGGAGTATGATGTTACATCTGGGGTAAATGTAGCACAGCATTTTAGAAAAAGAACATCATAGCAACAGTTAAAGATGGTGGCGGTAATGTGATGGTCTTGGGCTTCACTAATCCTTCAGGATCTGGACAACTTGCTGTCATGGTTCTGCCAGTCCACCCCGGGCTGTGCGGGTTCCCGCACAGTCGCACTGATTAGGAGGTGTACATCTGCGCCTCATGCTGGCTGATTGACTCCGGTAGATATAGGACCAAGGGGACGACTGGTCTTGGCCAGATCGTCGCAATTCATGCCCCGTTCCTGTACTCCCGTATCTCTGATCGTAAACCCTTGTGTGCCGACCTCTGCCTGATTACCACTGCCCCACTTGACTGTCTGCCTGATCCCCGAATTTGGACCGAATAAACACTTTTCCCAAACTACCTTTGTGTCTCCGAAGTCCTGCATTTGGGTCCTCCCTCCGCACTGATGGGTCGTGACACTTGCTGTGATTGATGGAAACTTGAATTCTGATCTTTTGCAAATAATCCTGAAGAAGAATGTTCAGCCATCAGTTTGTGACATTAAAATGGAGTGTACTGGGTTCTGCAGCAAGATAGTAAGTTTCTTTCGGCTTGTCCCGTAAGAATCCAAAACGCACCGTTAAGTCAATTTATGAATGGGTTACATAAGGAAAATGAAGCTTTTAGAGTGGCCGAGTCAACGTCTGATCTTCAATTTGATCAAAATGCAGTGGCATGACCCTAAAAAGAAAAATATTTTTTTCCTTCTGAATTAAAACAATTTTGCAAGGCAAAGTGGAGCATAATATCGCCACGGAGATGTGAAAGAGTCATTGTCAGTTTTAGAAAATGCTCGATTTCACTTCTTCGTCCTGAAGATGGTGCAACCATTTATGAGGTTTGGGGGGCCATTTCTTTTTCACACAGGCCCAGGTAACTGAGTATTTTTTTTTCCTTAATAAAGGAAATCACCAT
Source organism: Syngnathoides biaculeatus (assembly GCF_019802595.1). NCBI lineage: Eukaryota > Metazoa > Chordata > Actinopteri > Syngnathiformes > Syngnathidae > Syngnathoides > Syngnathoides biaculeatus. The sequence goes on along the minus strand of NC_084648.1, from coordinate 4,936,565 downwards.
TTCAAAACATCATAAGTTCACTTGAGTTATATTTACAGTTTTTTGCCTCAGCCTGTTGGTTTAAATGAGCTGCCTCTCAGAGTATCAGTACCATGATACTAACATCTGTCATAGTACATGAAAAAATGTGGAAAGATTTTGTGAGAATTGGAAAGGAAAGAATGAAATCACAAAGATATCGTGATGAAGAGATCAGTTTCCAAGGTGGACTTTTGCGACGAGAATTCCTCTGAAGTTCACAAGCCTGTTGAATAAGAAACTCCGGTCCTTCCCTTGGGTGCTTATTTTCTGTCGATAGCCAGGACAAAGGAAACTGTTCAACATGTCTCCGGCGCATTCCAATTAAGCTGTCTCATTTTTGCTATAGTAGCATTATTAAGATTTTTTTAAATGAAGGAACAAAGTGCCCTTTGATTTGAGACGCAACAGGAAGGGCATTCTTGGACTGCTGCTGAAACACATTCTTCCTGCTCTCAGGGCACTATCTATTAAATCTTTAGCATGCCACGAGATGGTTTTTCACTTTCTTGTCTGTGTTATGGTCTAAGTTAGCACATTCCTTTTGACGATTTTGCATTGTATGATAACTAAAACATGCGCACCTAGAGGCTTTGAATATTATTAGAACAACAGTTGATTAATTTATGATATGACACAAACTGCTGACTTTAGTAATAGATTCGATTGAGCTGTCACATGCTTGAACCATTCCTAGTAATTTCACCTTCACTGAGATATTTAAACTAAATGTTATTCTCATGACACCTTTGAAGAGTTGATGCCTGCATTAAATGTTTCTTAAAAACCATAGCCAGGTCACTGTAGGAATCTCTTCAACAGTGGTCCCTTTCATTGATTCCATGGCTGCTCACTCCTCTGTGATCTGAAAGTCAGCAGTTATCCCACAGAACAGGCAACTGGGCAGTTTCACGTACATCGCAGCTCTCAGCTAACGGCAGAAAAAAATATTTATTTTCTTCAGCTGAAGCTCCAAGTTCCCAGCGATGTTCTCAAACCGCCTCGTTACAGTCAGTCGAGAAAGTGGCTTATTCTCAAATGTTCCCTTTTTCTCCGGGCAATCTAATCAATCTTATTCAGTTACTTTTTGGGAAATGGGCACTAGTAAATGTAACTAATTACTTCTTAATGTAACATTTCCAAAATTGCAAACAACAAATCACTATATCTGCAATTTAGAATCTTGAAATTAACCTAAGGAGCATCATTTGTGATTTGTGAAGCAACCTGAGTACCCATAGGAACCAGGATGTGCTCCTCAACTAACAATCTCTGGTGAAGCACACTGAAGCACAGTAACTGATTTGTACTTCTGACAATGACTTTATATCATATGTCTGAAAGAGAAGTCATGTGTGTTGTCACTGTAAAGTTTAAATGGTAGTTGGAAATACAAAATGTTACCGGACACTTCAAATGTGGGCCTGCAGAATGACTAATTGCAAAGTGACTGATTGCCTTGAGAAAAAATATGGAGCTACAGTAAAATCACTCAGGAGAGAGCCAGGAGAAAAAAAATCCAGTTATGCACTTTAAAAAAAAAAAAAAGACTGATTTCATTTCTTCAAATTTAAAGAAAACCTGTTTGTAGATTTTCAGTTACAATGTCGATTAACAAATGAGTTTTGTTTGTTAACCGGATTTTGTTTGCAGTTTGGAATAAATTAATGCATTAACTCTATGTGTGCTATATTAATGTTACAAGCTCACAGCAGACAAATGAGTCCTGAACAACATAGTTTTGCTGTACTTTGTAAGTTGTGTTAGTCGCTAGTAGAGACACTTGTCTTTTGTCTAACCAGAGTGCACATTAAAAATTTGAAATAGTCTCTCTCTCCTGAGCCACCATTAAGCCAGCATTCCTCCTGCATTGGTTCACCACCTCACCTGCAGTTACCCGCTCACCACCAACCACCCTGCTAATAAGAAGTTTCTCTCATGAAGGCATTGCTACTTTGAGTTCCACTCCACATCATCAGCACCAGTGTGTAGGCTCCGGGGGAAATCTGCTTCTGCTTCAGTGGAAGCGTCTTGTTCATAAAACCGCTTCCTAAGGCACGTTACTTCCTGCTGGGATCTAAGTGCTTAAGTCTTTTCCTCTCAATTTTAAATATTAATTGCCCTCCAAAACCCCTTTTCAACAATAATATTCTTATTCTCGTGTTTTAATTGAAATACATGCATTCATTTTGCATATCTTATTCACCCTATAGCAACCTTAGAATGTGTCACCAAAGGCCTCCTGCCAAGGAGTACTCCATTCCATGCAGCCCAGCAGATGATGTCCTGTGCTTTCTCCTGGTTTAGGGCCCTCCCACTATAGGACTTTCTAAATATGTTATATACAAAATTAGAGGTAAATGTGTGTGTATACATGAAGAATTCAGATGCAACAGCAGTTACATCCATTTTTGTTGTTTCGGTACTACAGAAACAACAAAAATGGATATATCCATCCATCCATTTTTTTTTAGCCGCTTGACCTCACATGGGTTGCGGGGAGTGTTGGAGCCTATCCCAGCTGTCAACCGGCAGGAGGTGGGGCACACCCTGAACTGGCCAGCCAATTGCGGGGCACATGGAGACAAACAGGTGCACTCACAATCTAGGGGCAATTTAGAGTATCCAATTAATGTTACATGTTTTTGGGATGTGGGAGGAAACCGGCGTGCCCGGAGAAAACCCATACAGGCGCAGGGAGAACATGCAAACTCCATTCAGGCGGGACCGGGATTGAACTGTGAACTGTGAACTATGAGACCAACGCTTTCCAGCTGAGCCACCGTGCTGCTTGATGTGTACGGTAAAATAACCTGAGTAATAGATGAGGTGCCTAGACTTGGTAAAGCAGGGCAAGACCATTTCAATATTCCAAAACAAATAAAATAATCTTAATGAACTCAAAATTACATTTGTGCCTAGTGGACCGAAGCCAATATAGGAGTTACAGTATGTGCTCCCTTTATGGGTTCCAGTGAAGAGACAAACGGCAACATTTTTGACTAACTGGAGATGTTTGCGGGAGTACTTGATGACTCCAAAGTAAAAATGCAATACAGTAATAATAATATGTAAGGAATGTTGAAAACATCAATTTGCACCAATCTTCCAAACAAATTTTATAACTCTATCCTACTTAAAAACAATTCCTAGACTGTTGATTTCAGATAGGGTGTCCAAGGGCCCAAGTCAAAAGGGGTGTTAACCGGGCTCCTGCTGCAAACAAAGCTCTTCTGTCACTTCTGTTTAAAGGCAGTTTTAACAAAGCAGCGTCTTCTGACAGTCAGCTGCATAGGAAAGAAAAGAAATATCATTTGTCAAGATGGGACCCAGGGGCAACAAATCCAAAGAGAAAAGCAGCGCCCCTATAATTGAATCCTTACCTGCATAAGTCATCTTCAACTAAGAAATGCGCCCACATGGATCATTCTCATATTCCATCCAAAATTAAACTATATATGGACATTACATAAGATATTAGGAATATTAATGAACCAAGCCATGTGAAGGTGAATTGTGTTGAGAACCGAAATGAACAAAAAAGAAATAAATGCCATTTCTCAGAGACCAAAATCAAGGTGCTTATTGATGAGGAAGGACATTGTTTGGTTGCCTCCCCAGCACCATGTCGAAAAAAAGACAATGCGGCAGGTAGCAGGAGGTCACTGCTAAGGTGAATGAATGAGTTGGACAGGGAGGAAAGGAGAGCAGGCAGTTTTAAAAGGTGCTCTGCTCTGACTTATAAATAGATGTAAATTAAAAAAAAGGTGGTGACCAGCACTAGTCTCACTGCCATTGATGGGAGCTGGGATACACTGGGCTCAGCACAGGGATAGCATCGGGCTGACAGGTGGATTTCTCTTGACTCTCACTCCCTCCTGATTCCTGAAACTCTTCCATCTGTGAAATCAGTTAGTCGTGGCAGGAGTGGCATCATACAACATTATGGGCCAATGACAACAGTATTTACAGATATATATTTATAAAGTAATCAAACTAAGTGGTTTACAGCTTGGCTTTTTATGATTTGGCCAATCGGCTCCATCTCAATTGTTCAATCAGTCATTGGTCAGGCAGGGGCCAAGCCCACAGGGGGTCTCTCTGGGAGGGGCTCAGTTTACAAACACTAATCCCCCGCATTGAGAGGAGTCAGATGAGGTGGCTCAAGCTTCTGATGGTGAGGTGTTCTGGGCATGTCCCACCTGGAGGAGACCCTGGGGAAAACCCTGGACATGTTGGAAGACTATGTCTCTCAGGTGGCCCAGGAACTCCTCGGGATAGAAGAGCTGGATGAAGTGGAAGGAGAGAGGGAAGTCTGGCCTTCCTTACTAAAGTTATTGTTCCGGTGATCCGACCTTGGATAAGTGGAGGAAAATGAATGGGTGGATGGATAAATGAATGTTGGTATTGTTAAACATGTCTCTGACACATGTTTCTGATCATTGTTTTTGTCTTGTTTTATGATGTCTACTTGTCTGAATTTAAAAGTTATTTGTAAACTAGGTGACCTCATGGAGTTCACTTATTGCTGGGTGGGTCTGGAGCATAACCCCAGGTGAAGGAGGGGGATTATTGTTATACAATTTAAGGTCTACCACAGGACTGTAGTTTGGGTTCCACAAACATGCTGGGGAAATCTAGGAGAATAGTGTCTTTCAATTTGCTGAACTATTTATTAGATATGTGTGCAAAACTGACACATTGGACATCAAGGCAATATAATTAAGTGTCCACTCCATTGCTTGTTGCGAACATCCTGTTGGAAGCTTTTGGGCCGATACATGTTACTGTTCTTTTAAACATGACGTATTTTACCAAACAACATGTTTCTATTTGGGATGTAATAATGGCTGTATGGTTCCTCGATAAACCTGAAATAGAAATGTGAAATCACCCTCACATTGTTGAGTCATAAATGTTTTTCTGCCAAAGAGGTCTGAAATCAGGTCATTTGAACTTCTCTAGTTTATCTACATTATATCAAGAGGGAGGATCTCCACTGTCCTTTCTCTTCCAAAGCCAGTGCTGTCTACATAAAAAAATGTGAGCTTTCACAACTGGATCTTCTACATGGAGGCAAAGAATCAGAGAAAAGGGGGCAGTCTTAGACAAATATAGACAAAGCGGATATAAAACTGGGTCAAACTGAAGTAGCTGTCAGAGGAGCCTTTTCTGGACACATGACAAAACCATGCTTTGTTTTGTTTTATTATGTTTTTATTGAACACATACAGAAAAAAAAAACGAGATAAATGTGTGACAAATGGAAAAAACAGAACAAAACAAAATAAAAATACAGAAAATAATCAACGGAATGTACAGTGTATAAATTCAAAAGGAGTAGGAGGACATAAAAAACAGATTACGTCCTACCCCTAATTCTGCAAATGTAACTGACAGGTATGATAGTAATGATTTCGGGTGCCGCTAGCAATGTCAGTAGCGTGGTAACGCCACTGCCTCACATGTGTCATCCTGGCAGCAGCCTCCTCACCTCTGCCTCTTTGGTCCGAATTATGTTATGCATTTAAACCTGGTTTGTCATGTCATTAGTTGCCAGTTCGTTGTGTGAGTTTGAAGTGAGTACATGGGCTTCTTGTGTATGTGCGTCGTTGCCACATCCCAGCGTTCCTGTGCCCCATAGTCACGTCTAGTCTTGTTCATGTGCCATGTATCTTGCCTTGTTGTTTTCCGACGTTGAATCATGTTTTATGGCCATTGCTTTTTACCATGCGTTTTTATACTGTCGCCTTTTTGGACTGCCTCTTTGGGTAACAACGTCAGCCTGGATTAAACCTCCGTTCGAAACCACAGGTCCTACCCCTTGTCTTTTGCCTGTACATGCATATGTATCTAATAAGTTTCTTAAACAAGCTAGTCTATGTTAAGTAGTAATGATGTAATAAAGAACTAAGTTAATCATAAGCAGTATATTCTTACTACCAAAAAAAAAAAAAATATGTAACTATAAATTAAAATAGTGGGACCATACAAGTATCATGGAGATTTTAACAGTGGCAATACACACACTCCACGACATTCATGCTAGCATTGCTAACTTCTTCATCGTGCTCTTATTTTATCATTATTAGTGTTTATCTTGTATAACTTTGTATACATCTACACATGGACTATTTTATTACTTTAATATGAGGTTTTTTTATCCTTTACGCCGGATTTTTTCATTTTTTTTTTCATCACTCCTGCTTAAACATCTTTTTCAAAATAATTAGGGAACTACTTGTTTTCAATACATTGTCATTATCGTTCCATAAGTTAACACCGGTTAGAGAGACACGTCTCTGTTTTTTTCTCGTTCTTGCTTTGGATTGTTTTTTTAATATGCATTTTTCTCTCCCTCAAACAGCCTCTAAGTAGTGAGGGGAAGTGAATTATTGTGTTTTTTACAAAAGCATTGCCATTTTGAATTCAACCTAGTTGTAGAATTTGAATGTATTTCAAATTATATTATATTCGATTGGTTGGTTCGATGTACAAAGTAGTTTGCCCGATGAATAATTCTGATTGCCTTGTTTTGTAGCTTGAAGACTGAGTAAGTGTTGAATTAAATGCGTTGCCCCATATTTCAACTCAATAAATCATATTTGGCAGTAACACTGAACAGAAGAGTGTGTATAATGACGTTTTGCTTACTGGGACCTAGAATTCTTTCCAGCCCCTTTTTCATTTGTCTCGGAAAAGTGAATTTTAATCTGGTAGTTTAATTGCATTGCGCTATCGAGGTCCATTTTGGCATTTGTAAAAGATACTATTATGTAGAATGTATAAATTGTGTATCTACATTCAACATTCTGCTCTCCCAAAGCTTTGGGGAACTTCTGTTCTCACTCTGACTTTATTCAGTGTGCAATGGTGGAAAAGTGGGTACCACCTCTGCCTCACTGCTCAGAGGATATGGGTTCAAATCTGGCCTTGTCATTCTGGATTTTGCATGTTCACCCTCTGCCTGTATGGGTTATATACCTGTATTTCAAAGTTTCTTCCAACATCCCAAAAACATGCATGATAGGTTACTTGAAAAACTTGAAATTCCTTGTAGTTGTGAATGGTTGCACATTTATATGTACCCTGCGATTGGCTGGCGACCAGTTCAGGGTGTACTTGATCTCTCACCAAGTGTTAGGCACCAACACACCCGCGACCCTACTTAGGGTAAGCGGTATGAAAAATGGATTGACTTTTCTTATTCCACAAAAGGATGACGGGGTCCTGTTTAATGCTAAGTGCCAATTACTAGCACTTCAAGGTCAGGAGGCCAAGCTAGCCCACCCTCTGACTGCACTCCAAGCACTTTGTCTCTGAGACTGCCAGCCCCCTGACACACACAAGGACACACATACCACATAGCTGTCACTATTTTTTTTTTTTGCAACTGTCCTCCCCATTATGCTTTCTCTCTTCTTATTCTTGTCTTCTCTTGTGCTTTAATCAGCTGGCTGGCTTCCTCTCCTTGACCAAATGCTTCTCCGCGTTTCCTTTAAGGATGAGGACTGGGAGTACTGTTGAGCACAATGGAGCATCACTACGATTAAACAGATCCAAAACCTGCCCTGTGTTCTTGCATATGTACATATACAGTATGTCTTTGTTTTTGTCTGCCTGGGTTTAACTTTGGTATTTGTGCACAATTGTGAGGTGTGTGAATTCAAGAGCATCTGACGTACTGCAGGAATAGCAACTTTCCCTTTCAAATGTTTGCCTGTTTGTTTGATACGTTGAACCATCTCTCGTACATCCCTTGGGCGATCCAAACTAATAGGCCCTCATCATCTCCCGCTGTGCTCATTCAAAGACGACAAGCGATGATTGACAGGTGCTGTAGGCACGGCAGATATACAAACATAAACCCCAAAACTTTTTCTGAGTGCATAACAAGACCGTGAACTGTTACTTAGATCCCTACTTGTTTTCCATTATACATCCAAACATGTTCAAACAAATCAGCGATAAAGATGACAGGAAAGGTAAGCGTGGCCTTTGCTTCCTGTGTTTCACAAGAGTGTGTGTTTCCTATTTTAGGGCAAATTTAAAGTCCAAAACAAAAAATAAAACAAGCTGGCATGTTGGAATAAACAGTGCTCTATAAACAGCAGAAAAGTACAGTATACATTGCCACCATTTCATTGACATGGTATTTAAAGTTGCTTTTAGTTTGAAATGACAGACATAAAACAACAAAAATAATTACAGTAAAATATGTCTGCCTTTTAAATGTATGACAATGACAGATTTAGTTCCATCACAATTCAAAACAATTATGTTATCAATTGGTGAAAAAAATATTCCTTTGCTTGTTGAATATATCATGCTCTATTGTTGTTGTAGTTATGTTCAATATACTTAGTGAATGAAAAAGCAATTAAAATATATTTTATTATTTATTAATTCAACGTTAAGCCAAAGATGGTCTTATCGTAAGATAATATAATAATCGGCTTTACAAATGTCCTTTATAAGAACATTTTTGAGATTATTTCAATTTCCTGCATAAAATTGAATCAGTAGGAAAATAAAAAAATTATAAAAAAAAAAAAATACAAAATTCTGTGTGATCACACAGTCAAATACAGAATTGAGGGGTAATGTTTTCTTTTTTTTACTCTTTGTGTTGGGCTGCTAAGCATTCGAGAAAAGTATCAAATAAATTTGATTTATTTAATTACACTAAGGTGGCACGTTGGCTCAGCTGGAAAGCATTAGCATTACAGTTCTGATGTCCCGGGTTCAATCCTGGACCCGCCTGTGTGGAGTTTGCATGTTCTCCCCGTGACTGAGTGAGTGAGTTTTCTCCAGGCACTCCGGTTGCCTCCCACATCCCAAAAACATGCCACATTAATTGGACACACTAAATTGCCCTTAGGTGTGATTGTGAGTGTGGCGGTTTGTCTCCATGTGCCCTGCGATTGGCTGGCCATTGACAGCTAGCATAGGCTCCAGCACTCCCACATCCCTTGTGAGGATAAGCGGCTAAGAAAATGGATGGATGGATAATTACACTAATACAGATTGTATCTTTCATCAAATCAAACTGCACAGCAAGATCCGAAACGTTCACTATTCTCATGTTAAGCTACTACTGCATTTCTGTCGTTCCCCCCCCCCAGCATGCCTAGGCTTCCTAAAATTACTATCCCTACCAGTTTTCACTTTCTTTGGATTCATACGCAGTAAAACATCTTCCCTGTGTCCATGTCAAAATTTAGAAAACCAAAAACAGAATGTGATGGAAATGTTATTTTGTCATTCCAAAACAGAAGTTCCTCTGTACTATTTTTTCTGCGGTACTATGATCATTAGTCTACTTGTTGTTTAACTTAAAGTATATATTTTTTTTGTCATTCTTCCATTTTTGTCCTTGTCATTTTTCTCTGCTAGCATAAACGCATTTTGGCAGAATTCAATTCAAATGATTGACTGGGATGAATAGCGGGACATCATACAGTTTAACTCAGTATGTTGGCAAACTATTATTAACCGACCAGTGTCTGGTTACATCACCCACCGTTAAAATATTTCTAACACTTGATGAAGAAAGAAATAAAATTTGTTAAAAAAACGATAATTGTTGGTATTTTTTCTCCAATGTAGCTTGTAATGCTGTTATTTTTTTTTTTCCATTTTTGAAGATTGGCCCCTTTGTCCACTCACTACCACACCCTGCACAAATTGATGAGAACCAATGCCTGTTTAAATTTTTGACAAATACAAATGCTGACTTTTGAATGACATTGTTGAAATGCATGAATTGAACAGCATGCTTATTGTTAAAATAACAGTTTGGAAGGTTGAAGAACGAGACAACATCAGACTGGTATGTGTTTAGAATATAAAGTATTGTTGGGCTTGGCTTATTTCAGGCTAATATTATAGATAAGTTCAGGCCTGAGTCTTAGTTATTTTACTGCTGTAAACTTTCCATTGCTACTGCCTTCCCTGTACTTGCTGGATTAGGGTGTTCAGACTAGATAAAACCAGTTAAGACACACAGGAAAGGTATCGGGGCATTTTTAGACTGTCACACCCCTGCGAGGGCGTAGACCAATACAGGAATAAAGGAAGGAATAAACTAGGGAGTGACAGACACCTTTCTTATATTGATTTAGAATAACTGTATTGTATTGGGCCAAAAATGTGCTTTAATGTCACGGAAAGTGCTTCAGTGTAGTGATGACTCTTTTGCCCCCATTAGTCCGTTCTATTTTGGTTTTACTGTGATTTCACAGCTTGCATTTTCTATATCTTTATAGAGCTCACGCACGTGACGTCACCATTTTCACGGTGCCACAGATAAGACAGATATTCAAAAAGATCATTCTATAGAGTACCAACTGAAAATACCAGAAAATATCTATGGATTTCGGCAATTAAACATGATGGATGGTGCCCAACCAAAATACACACACGCCTGTGTAATGATGTCTTCATTTCTGGTAGGAATCATTCTTCTCAATATCAAATTTCCAAAAAGTATTTATATTGCCAAGTAGGCTCATTTGAGAACAATGCGTGTTAAAAAAAACTGTCTGTCGCAAAGGTTTACGGAGGTTAAATGTGACCGCAATCACTTCCATGTATGTTCCATGGAGACGAAGCCGTCCTCTTTTTTTTTTTTCAATCATAGTCAATGAATGCGAGTTTGTGTAAATCCAGGGGCAATTTATTTAATTATTAGTATTTGTATTGAATACTAGCTGAAAAGATTGATGGATTCCGGCAAAGGTTAATGTGTGGCCAAACACACTTCCGTGTTCACAAGCCGTCAAAACCGTCACTATGTGGGATTTATTCCTAGTGAGAACAGATCCAGCCACAAATTATTTGTATGCGTCCAGACTTTTAAACACTTTCAAAGTTTTGCGTCTAAATCACGACGATTTACCAGATCCATGTGTATATCCAGTTGTCCAAGACAAGCGGAAGCGAATTAACAGTCTAATTTCTTATCGGCGAAAACATCGATTCTGGCATTAAATGTGGGTCCTCTATGCTGAGTTTATCTAAATTGTTCACGTACCGTCATTTATTTTCACCTTCTAAATGTCTGACGTTATCGGACAAGACTCTGGGCGTCGTGCTTCAAGACATATTTCCGTGCCATCTCCAGCCAATTTAGCTTTGAGCAATGCTTAGCTTGACCGGCAATATGGGGAGGTTAACAAAAGTCACGTGATTTTATGACAGTTGCATGAGCTTTATAGATGTATTTGAATAATCCCGTGAAGGAAAATTAAAGCATCATTTATTTGAATTAATTATTGTTTACATTAAAGTTGAACCTAATGTAAACAGTTTTTTTAGCAGTTACCGACTCAGGTGTTTAATGGCAAAATGGCAGGGCTGTGGTTGTGCCAGCCCACCGTGCCATCTTCGATGACATTTGTATAGTGCATTTCATACAAGAGGTCACTCAATGTGCTTTACATGATTAAATGTATTTGAAAAAAAGAGATAAAACATTTAAAATTGGGATAAAACAATAAAAATGACAAAATATTTTTTTCAAAAAGACAATTAAAACCGCATACCGTGCAAGTAATATGATCAAAAAGTGGATATATAAAAAGCATGAGAAAAAAGAAGAGTTTTCAACCTGGATTTAAAAACATTCACAAAGCATATAATGATGATGATGATGATGAAGCGGGAGACCCAAACTTTATCCCACCCACAAATAACATGAGCCCCTTTGCCAAGAGTAAGAGGATACACCCGGCTGTTGCTAGAACAGGATAATAATGAGAAAGATGATGAAGATAAAGATGGGTACTCAGCACCATAAACAAAAAAGGTACACCTGAACCAGGAAGACAGCAGACCTGCTAAACACCTGGCAAAAAGATGACCTGGGCGATGAAGCCCCAAAAGAGTAGCAGCACTCACCACTGGACTGCAGGGAATCCCTATTTGGCTTGTTCAAGATATACTTAGGACGAAACACATTAGGTTTATCACCAGTTTTAAACGATTAAGAGCAATAATCCGGTAGAGAGGCAATTGTGCAAATGAAGAGTTTGTTTTCAAAACGAGACATAGGCATTTTTTTCAGATTTACGAAACTCACGCCAAAATTATCCATTCGGAGCTGGATAATTTTGGCGCGAGTTTCATAAATCTGAAAAAAAATGCCTATGTCTCGTTTTGAAAACAAACTCTTCAAATTGTGCAGCTAAATCATAAGCACCTAAGTGATCAGTAGTGGTCTACAACTGATATGCAAATAGTGCAGAGAGACGAGACTACTACAGCGAGTCTACAAATAATGTAGAAGTGTCCCGACAGAGATGTGACAATTTCAACACAAAATTAGCAGCATGTTAAATGTTTGGATTGATGGATTCATGGATTAATTGGATTGGATGCTTACCTTATTTCATTATTAATCCAATCCAATGTGACCTCACAGGGGAAAAAGAGGTTCTGGTTCATGATAGGTGTCACTTTTTGTTTTCAGGTTCTCTTCATTCTTCCCGTTTCAGGTTAACTGACACCTCTTAATTACCCATGGGTGTGAATTTCTGTTTATTTCATGTGTGCAATTGACAAGTGATCCTTCCAGTGTGTATCCTACCTTTAACAATTAGCTAAGACGGTTTCCAGCCAGATGATTACATTTTAGACGTAAAAGATGTAGCCATGATCTTTTTTTTTTTTTTTTTTTTTTTTTAAAACTAGAGCTATGAATGGAAGTGTTTTTGTGTGAAGGAAATACAAGAAGTGAAAGGAGTCTACACATAGTAAAGTATAGAGAAGAACAAAAAAAATGTTGAAATTTTCATCACAAATTTTTAAAATTATTTATTTATTCTTGGGGACTTGGGGCAGGCTAGATCTCCATGTATAATAAACAAAATATATTTTTGCTTTTAGTCTATTAAGAAAGCTGTATACGAGATTCAAAGCACAGTAGTAATTGTTTAATTTTTGTATTCTCACCATAGGCCAAATGTTTTGGATGCTTTTATTTACCAATCAGTGCACAAGTCAAATAATAGGTTGTTGGGACTTCTCTGTTGCAAAGAGAAGATTAGTTAATTATGAACAAGTCATGGCCTTGCCTCTAATGAGAAAGCTGAGCTTCTTTTCTACTCCAAGATTTGAAGCTTGTCAACAAAAGAAAATAATGTTTTGGTTGTGTGCTGATTACATTGTAATGTAGTTAAAACCAAATAGATGAGTTTACTTTATTTTCCGCAGTACTTGACTGGGAAAATTCAGACAGGCAAAGAGTGGTCAGGTATAAATGCCCCCTCATGCTTTAAGTAAACGGCTAAATGTATTAAATATCTGACAGCACACATCCCAAAGCATAACCACGGTTGTATTATTGCAAATAATGCACATAATTTACTCCAGAGTGCCAAAATGTTTGGTTATTTATAACCAGGATGCGTGGGATATGAAAGATAAAACTTCCCAATGAACAACATATGGAGAAAAAGGTCAAGTGTCGTAAAACGGATGATTTTTGGTATATTATTAATGAAAAACCCACAGCCAATATGGTCCCATGTGTTTTTCCACCACAAAACATGATTTTGACATATACAGCTTTTTGTAACTCCCGCCATGAAAACCCTCTCAGGGATTTGTTTTAGAGAAGAAGCAGGTAGTGACGTACAGGACAGCGGCGCCCCCTCATGGACTCGTTTGTTTCCATTAGTTTTACCTCCGGGAAGGTAGGTCGTTGTTCCTTTGTGTTAGCCAAAATGCCGGCTCATTGCATTGCTGGACATTGCTTGAACACTCGGGAGAATGGAATTACTCTTCATAAGTTTGAAAGAGACCCTGTTCGTTGTTAAAAATGGATTACACAAGTGCAGAGGACGAGAGCTTCGTGGGTTCTAAATAACAGGTAGGTGTGTATACAGCTCCAAAAGAAAATAATAGTTTGGGGCGGACCACGTAATCTGTCTCTCTCATAACGTAGCAAAAGATCCGCGTATGAAATGTGTTGATGTGCGCATACAGCTACTAAAAAAAATAATAGTTTGGGGCGGACCACGTAATCGGTCTCTGTCACGACGAGGCTCGAGGGCAGACCCAAATGGACGACTCCAGAGGCAAGCAGGTAGAGTACAACAGCCTTTATTCAATCCGAGGTCTATGATCAGCAAGTCAGTCCGTAAGAGCAGCAGTAACAGAAGAGGCAGCCTTAGGGGTGAGTCGGAGAACAGGCGAAGGTCGGTACACACAGGTTGTCGATCAGGGATACGAGAGTGCTGGAACGGGACATGAAGCTCAACGATCTGGCGGCGGACTAGTTGTCCCCCGTGTCCTATAAGTACCGGGTGTACTCAGCCCAAACCAGGGTGCAGGTGTGTGCCGACTAATTGGCTGACAACACCCAGCCTGGGGAGGATGCCAGGAGCATGACAGTCTCTCTCATAAGGTAACAAAAGATCTGCATATGAAATGTGTCGATGTGCGCGTCGCCCAGCCAACAATGTCTCGATAGTGTTCATCGCGCACTGCAGTGACTTTGAACATACCCATAAAACAAACATAGCTCAGCTCCACCTCCTCCTTATATGCCACCACGGGCGCCGAAACTCAGCCACACCGGCTGAGGCGCCGCGTTCAGCGGTCACAGCTTCTGTGAAGGCTGCGCGTCAGGCTTTGCGACGGGGGCGGCTCTGAAGAACCCAGCCGAGAATGCGTTACTCGGTCGCATGTGCGCATAAAGCGCCCCGGCTCGACTGCGAGCACCCCCCGAAAGCAGCACCGCTTGGCTCTGTCATAAGCCACACCGGCCGCGATGACTCATCTCCACCGTGGGAGTGGATCGGACGGGATGCGGTTTGGCCGTAATCGGATATCATCTGAATATGGCTCGAAACAATAGTCTAATATTGCCCTGAGGGCACGAAAAAATAGTGTAATATTGCCCCAGTAACTTCACTCGGTTGTGTGGTGTTTTCGAAAAGAGCTTCGGTGTCAGAAGGGGCGTCGGAAAAATGTGAATATCTCTGTTGTTCCGCTTCCATAGTTGCAGGCACTGCGCGTTTTCAACGGCAGAAGTGATTATGACATCAAGGACAGAGGACGCGACTAATATGGCGACCACTTGGATGTCGAGGGACACTCAATTGTGCAACTTTGTGCATGGATAACGCGCTCTCCACTCAATTTTTTTTTCGTATAGACATTGAAGTGAAGATGTATTTTTCATTACAATATCTATTTTAGAATGTTTATAGGGATGTCAGTCCCACTTTAAGAGACACACTTGATTAATCAGAGCTCGGGCCTTCAGCTCTCACTAGACTTTGGACGTTTCTGTTTCCAACTTCCTGAGACCAATTAGGGAATGGTGGGCGTCTGTCCCATTATGACTGTGCCAAAGTGCACAAAGTATGGCCTATACCGTAAATGCTTGGATGGGTTTGGCGTGGAACTACCTGAGCGCCCTGACCTCAACCCTGTAAAAATAGCTTTGCTCATCGAAGGGTTGATCCAACTGCATTTTCACAAGGCGAGTGCCATAGTTTGAGTCACAGTGAGAAGGCAAACAGCCATTTACCGTACATCACCCATTCATTTTCTATACCTTTTCAGTGTCATGCCGATCCCAACTGATTTCAGGCATAAGGCAGACTACACCTAGGAGTGGTTGTCATTCAATCACAATGATGCCATTATACGGTGCTAACTTGATTTACGAGTGTCCCAATGACATATCTGATTTATGAGCCACACTTGGTTGATTCAGATTTAGACTTCAGATGCACCATCACTCAATTGAAATGTAAAAAAGTGAGCTTTAGTTGCCAATGCACTTTGATCCTTTTATTAAATGGGGTCAACAACCAAACATACATATACAAAATGAAAACACTCACAAGGAGCATGGAGCAGACTCTAACCCTGAACTAAGCAAATGGTATGGGGCCAACACGAGGGAGAGTCAAGAGTCAGGACAGTCACAATACAGTGCTCATATCTGATGTCACACTAGGCCACTCGCTTCAAGACATCTATCAACACACAAATTATGTCACATGTGTCAAACTCAAGGCCCATGGGCCAGATCCGGTCCACCACATGAATTTTTGTTGGCCGCGAAAGCAAATCACTTTTGTCAACTTCCATGTTTCTTGCTAAAACTGGACTAAAATTTCAAACTATGAGATCATAAATGATAATCTTGAGATAATGCAAGCATGTTTGAGTTACCAAACATGAACAATTGTTGAAAAACCCATTACCCTTGATTTCTGATTCTAAAACTAGTTCATAAATTTTATGTGTCAATATGACGAAGCGATTAAACAATTTTATGGTTTCAAAGTCATAACAGCCCTCTAAGGGAAACCATAATGACAATCTGTGACAAAAATTAGATTGACACCCCTGGTTTTTGAGTATGTGTATAACTTTAGGGTTAGTAATACTTTATTAGTCCTGTTTATGTATTCACATTCTTTTATCAATACTTTCTTAATATTTTACAATAAAGGGCCATGTTTCTTTAAATTTTTTGAGGCACTTGAACTAATTAATGGCATTTCAATTCATTTCAACAGGGAAAATTGATTTGATATACAATAATTATTCATTTATCACAGAGATTCAAGTCCAGAAAACCTCAGAAAAAAAAAGAAATGTGTGAAATCGTGACCATTTAGTTAATTAATAATTATATAAATTTTAAAGTTTCATTGCTAGCAACCAGTTCAGGGTGTACCCTGCTTCTTGCCCAAAGTCAATTGAGATCGGTGCCAGCACACCTGTGACCGTAGTGAGAAAATCCAGTGAAGAAAATGGAAGAATAAATAAAAGTTTCTTATATGCAATTCAATACAAAAAAGTAAAACGTTAGCGAGGTCCAGGTATTTTTATTTATTGACTTTAGGTCACCACCCGCATAAGCACATGCCTATAAAAGGTTAGTGTGCTCTGCTTGAGTGACGTGAACAACAGCCCATGCAGACATTGTGCGAATGTGTGATTTCCTGCCTTAAGTGTTGACATTGTGGCCCACACAGACAGTCCTGGCGATGTACTCCATGAAAGACACTATGGGAAGTGGGCCAGTAGATACGACTTTTTCCCTGGATTCTTTGTGTTGTTTTTAAGTGCAGCACTGTAGTTGTATAAAATCAAGCTAAATGTTGCTCTTTACTTACATGCGCTCGATCGTGTTATGAGTGTGTGCATGAAGCTATACTGTATATTAGGCTGAGGCTGGTATTTGTGTGTATTATCATGAAACTCTGAAAATGCCTTTTTGTTTTTAACAGTTTTGTTTTCATTTTTGGCCATGACGTTCATAGCCTCAGGCAATTTACTGTACGTGTAGGAGTAAATAGAGTTATGGGGTTGATCACAGAATCAAATTGTAAGTCAAACTAACGCTGTAGAAACCATAGACCATTCACACTCACGTCCATACTGTCACTCAGAGGCAATTAAACACAAGCCGCCTGTACAAAAGTCAGGCACATAAACCCAAGAGGAGCTTTAGATGCAAAATAATATAAGAGTATAAATAAAAGACAGAAGGGTGAGTCAAGCTTTGTTTGTGTACTAGCACACCAGTGGCATCTACAGTACTATGACTGATGAGGCTTCAAAATGGCTTCTTGGAAATGTCTAGTATTCTGAATTGTTTATGAACTGATTGTAGTTGTGAAAGAGAGTGAGCAGGTGTGTGCATGTGAGATTTTTTTTTAAATTCATGACATAAAGTTTTCTCAGCCTATGAAAGGCTTCTTGCATATTCAATCAATAAATACATCTCTCTCCCCATCCAGGGCCAAGATCTGTTATGCTGTGACTATAAACCATAAAGCCAAGCTGAACTGGATGATTTCCTTACTACCCAGTGATGGTGCATCATGTCGATTGTATTATAAAAATCTTCACCACTATTATTTTTTAATGTATCAACAAACAGGACTGCATTCAAATAATGCCACAAATGTTGATGATGTTAAATTTTTTTTGATTCAGCTGAAAAAAAAAAAAACAACTTTAGAATTACGTCCCCCTCATATCATCCCATGAGCTGAGTTAAACCCTCAGTTTTAGAATCCCATTACCAGATCATTGTCAGATATGAAAAAGCAAAGCAAATCCGCAAATAAGGAGTGTCTGATGGGGAATAAAATGAAGTATAAGTTTCAGTATATTTGTAAAAAGCATAAATCCTGTTATCTGTGCTTTGCATTCTATAATGCTGCTGTCAATGTATCATCACCATCCTCAGCGACACAATCTCACCCAGACTGACACTTAATGTCCATCGAGCACACAGAAACACTGCTGCCACTGTGATATACACCAGCACCTGAGTATATACTCATATACATATTCACTTTGCTTACCGTTTCTTGCCTCATCAAAATCACTGTTACATATTTTCTCTTGTCCTTCCACACAGCATGTCCACAGGAGGCCATCATTTATTTCCTAGTGTGTGTTTATTGTTATGGCCTGTGTCATTCTTCCTCCTTTAACTGTCATCTCTCCATCATTTTCATTTTTTTTGGGGGGGGGGGTCGTCCTCATCCTGCAGCTTTGTACTTCCTATCTTTTTCTGCATTTTATGAATTGTTCATTTAATTCCATCCATTAACCCCACTCAACTAGATTTGTTCTTGTTTTTTGAAATTATTTTCCATTTCATTTCCCCTCTTTGTTTACATAGCCTAAAACTCCTCCATTCGCAGCTCCCATCTCTCTTGCTTCAATTTTGGAACAACAAACCATGCAGGTTAACATTCAGCACCAGGGACAAGATCCAACTATAGCGAAAACGTGGAGTAGCTTTGCCACCTGTTGGTCACCATAGGCACTACAGGCCACACATGAGATTGGAAGATATTTGGCATTTTTTCTTCATGATGCGAGACAGATCATCTCCACGTGACCATACATCAGAGAATTTGTCTCATGTAGAACTTATGTAGGTGGATCTATAAGAAAGGTCGAGCTGCAAGGCCTCATCATCTGACCACATCTCAGGGTTCCGATATGCAATCCAACTGTGTGGTGGCTGAGCCAAAAGAAGGGTCGCATGTCTCATTCTGATCATGCCAGCAAAGGGGAGGGAACAAAAACATCTGCACTCCTCAGAGACTAAAAATTTAATCGTAACCACAGCCAACCCACGATTTGAATATAAAGTAGCCCATCTTGTGTTTGTGCGCTTCTAAAAGGCTAAGAGATATTTATGTTGACACTTAATAACCAAATATCAAAAGTGCAAAAAGATAATGCAGATATCTGTGTTAAGTGTAGGAGATATGGAAGTGTATCTGTTTATGCATATATTGACAGTAATGATTAAAATGAACACACACACACACATTTGTCAACACAAAAACAAACGTGGAAAGGTAATTTATTGGAGCGAACACCAGTGATCCATGTCAAGGTTGAACACACGCGCTTCTCTCAGGACTTAGAATCTCACTGTGAAGCCACAGGTTATATCTTATTTGAAAATAAGCAAGAAATCAAGAAAGAAATCAGGAGTCTGTAAAGAAAAAGTAAAAAAAATGGAGCTGTGGCAAAAAAATGGAATAAGGGATTGCCATAGTTTTTTTTTCAACTATCTTTCTCCTAACCTTTTCCTTCATTCCCAAACACAGAGGCAGAAAGTGTGATGATTATAGAGGTGATTTCAAAGCTTCAACAGTTAAAAGCCAGTGAGCTGAAAGAGAGCTACAAGAAAAACAGACGCTTTAAACAGACGGAGAGCTTTGGTTAACTATCCTTCAGGTTTGCATGCTTATAGGTATCGAGAATTTTATTAATAAGCATGGCAGTCAACAACACACAGATAAACAAACATCATTTGTACATTTTTATTCAATGTAGCTTACATCTTCGTTTTCATGCATTTTCTAATTCATTAAATTCACCAGTTCGTTAGGCATACTGCTGCGGAGGAATAAAATCAATGCTCATCTTCAGCTACATTTCATACAGTCCTAATGCCACTCAGAAGAGGAAATTGCAGGTCATCCACATGTACATTGCTGTTGATCAATATGAATAGAAAAAAAATTACAGGAAAGCAGTTTGATTCATTGCAAAGGAATTAAATACAGAGTTCAAAGCTGTTTAATCAACGTAAATCATTGTTTGTACATTTGGATGGGCCATACAATCTGCATGGCTGTTTAAGGCAAATAGAACACCTACACATGCAGGTACATGGAGAACATGCTCATTTCAAATCTTTACTGCTAGCTTAGCCCGCTTCTCCTATAAATGCACATACAAGCTGATCTCCTACAGATTTTTTTTTTTTTGGGGGGGGGCGACACATTACATTATTACTTAGTCCTAAAGTAAAAATCTCATAAGAACTGCACCTAAGTACATCCACCCATCAAGCCATACATTTTTACAGCTTATCCTCATCAGGGTTAAGCGGTGTGCTGGAATCCATCTCAGTTGACTTTGAGAAATTACAGGGCACAAAACAACCATTCAGACTTACACGTACAATACCAGAAATAAAAAGTTGTCCAAATACCTTTTAATTCTCTAAAATGTGTGTGTTGATGACATGACCAAAAGCATTTTTTAAGTGATCCAATTGTAACAAGTACTGTGAGCACTTTTTAATTTAATTTAACGTTGCAACATAGAGAGAAACCAGAACAAAATGGAGAAATAACAATAAATGGCCACAATCACCAACATTTTTTTAAACACTTCATGTACAGTACAATGATAAAATACATACATACATACATACATTTTCTTAGCCACTTATCCTCACAAGGGTCGTGGGGAGTGCTGGAGCCTTTCCCAGCTGTCAACGGGCAGGAGGTGGGGCACACCCTGAACTGGTTGCCAGCCAATCGCACGGCATATCGAGACAAACAGCTGCCCTCACAATCAAACATTGGGGCAATTTAGAGTGTCCAATTAATGTTGCATGTTTTTGGGATGTGGGAGGAATCTGGACTGCCAGAAGAAAACCCACAGCATGGGGAAAACATGCAAACTCCACACAGGCGGGTCTGGGATTGAACCCAGGACCTTAGAACTGTGACACCAACGCTTTCCAGCTGCTCCACTGTGCAACCTGGTGAAATGCAGTTAAAATAATGTGTAAAATGTTTTATTGTGTTGTTAAGGTACTTAACCAAAAACATTTCAACCCCAAATGAGTAACAAGTATCCTGCACTTTCCATAAAATGCATTTGCACCGATGGACTCCATTTTCCTGAATGGGAAAAATAGAGGTAAGAAATTGCCCCACCCCTTCACATTTGCTATCACTGAAAAGCCCAAACCTCCTCAAAGGAGTTATTTCAATAGTATGCAATGAGAGGGAGATATTGAAGTTTAAATGTCCTGTACAAAGGACAATGTTTAACTACAGGTATTCTAAAGCTATGGAAAGCATTTTTTTTAGTTAACCTAATTTGCATGTCTTTTTTTTTGGGGGGGGGGACTGTGGGCAGGTAGTGGCAGTACATGGAGAAAACCCCGCAAGCACAACAAAAACATGCAAAATCCCAACAGAAAATTAAAAGATGAAATTAGAGTCCAGAACTCGTAGTAGGCAGATTTACAAATCATTTGTGCGCAGTGCTGAGCGGGATGAATTTCCACAGATTTTTCAACCCATCCATCCATTTTCACCCCGCTTTTACTCACTACGGTCACAAGACGCCAGGTACATCCTGAACTGGTCACCATTCAATCACAGGGGACATATAAACAAACAATCATTCACACTCGCATTCACACCCACGGGCTATTTAGAATCTTCAGTTAGCCTACCATACATGTTTTGAGCATTTGAGAGGAAACTGGAGTACCTGGAGAAAACCCACGCAAGCACACATAAAACATGCAAACTCCACACAGGTGATTTGAACCCAGGTCTTTAGAACTGCGAGGCAAATGTGGTAGCCATCATACAATAATTAAAAATATTTTCTTTTTTCTAACACATTATTTTTTCCCAAATCGTTGATCCTTGCTTAGTTTTTCAATGGCAAATGGAGAGCCTAGAGCAGAGACACCAAGAATACTATCAGGATGAGGGATATGTCTGAATATTCGTTTAATTACCTTAGAATACAACTTACACACATATGTGCAAAGTGAAATCCACTCTGAGGGCAAAGGTAGGGAGGGGTGGCGTCACACTGTTGACCACAGTGCGTCTTGGTCTCTGTCACACACACACACACACGCACACACCTAGGCACATCTCTACACACACACACACACACACGCAGAGCTTGACCACCCATCACTGCCCACTGATTACCACCAGCTTCCACAGCCACTCACACTCCTTCTCCCCGTCACTCCTCCACACCCCACTGATTTGCTCTATGCTCGCAGCACCCCCCACATTCATCCACCTCCCACTATATCCCCTCCCCCTCTCCTCCCCGAAACAGCTTCCGCTTTTTGTCACCATAGCTTGCCTTCTTATTTCTTGTCACACCCCATTCACTACTACCTTTCCTCTCTCCCGCATTAACATATAAAACACCTCAACCGCTTCTTAGCCTTTAATTGCTTGGTGGCTTAATCAGTCAGATGCATAGTCACTTACTAGCTCATTTACTCACTTGATTAGTCAGCTGCTTACTCACCCTCTCATTTATTTCTTTACTTTCTTGCTACTTTGCTTCTGATTCTCAATCCCCTTTGAGGAGACATTGTTATTGCTTTACGTTTCTAACTGACTCCAGGCACAGCATCCCTGTCAAACTGATTCCTCTGCAAGCTTAAAGAGATTTTTTTTTTTCCCTAACCTTTTCTAAAACTGAACACCAAATGTTCCGAGGCTAGGTTTGACAACTTTCATGCTTTCAGTATCTGATTTATTCTTTCATCTTGTCAAATATCATACCGCCCAAACAACTCTCGGACTACTACTTTGCATCTATAAAAAGAATATATTAAACCTGCAATCAGAGATGAATTGCCCCCTTGCCTCCTTGCAATGGAGAGAGTTTAAAATAACATCAAGAGTTTATGAACTTTTGCCAGAGGATACTATATATAAATCTGTTTTAATGACACCATCAAAAAGTAACCCTCTTGTAATGTGGTCAAGGTTGGACCACAAATTTGATGGCAGAGAAAATTCCTTTTTGTATCTTTGAAGAATCTTTGGAAATGACCATAATGACCATAAAACTGCTTCTTCAAATCAAAATGGGAGATTTCCTGTCTGTTTGCATGAATTCTTGAACATTTTTGTGAGTTTACTCAAGATAGACCAGCCAGCCATAAATGTTCTATAGCCATTACCCTCATCAGGACTTTCGCAGCTGACTTGCAGCAATATTTGGGGTACACTCGAAACTTGTCATAAGTGAATTACAGAACACAGAAATGCAAGATATTAACACCATTGTTGAATTTAGTCTTCAAATAATCTGAAAGACATGTTCTGTGATCTGGAAAGAATGGAAAATATCTGGAGACCCACAAAACGGCGAGGACACCATACAAATCCATCCATCCAGCCAATCGGTGGGCGCAGTGAGACAAACAAACGCACTCACAATCACACCTAGGGGCAATTTAGAGTGTCGAATTAATGTTGCATGTTTTTGGAATGTGGGAGGAAATCGGAGTGCCCGGAGGAAAACCACGCAGGCATGGGGGGAACATGCAAACTCCACACAGGCGGGTCCGGGATTGAACTCAGGACCTCAGAACTGTGAGGCCAACGCTTTTACCATCTGCTCCACCGTGCCGCCCACCATACAAATCGTTGTAGATAATTCAATAGAGACATACTATTATGGTACTAATCGTATCAGCTTTGACTGGATCCAAAAGCAGACTGAAGTAGGGGGAGTAGATTTATTTGGGGTTGGCTCACAATAAGGATTTTCAAGACAAAATAATGGACCGTCAGAACAAGGAGCATGCAGGAAATGGGAGCAGGAGCAAGTTGGAGAGCTTGGGGGCATAGCTAGAGCAGAAACCGTGGTGGGGTACACAGAGGGAGCTCTGGAAAATAAGGAGAACACCCGGAGGTAAGTAAGATTCCAAGAAGTTGAGTAACTTACGTGTGAGGGTGGGCCTCTGTACCACAAAAAAAATGCTAATACTCAAGTGAAAGTTTGAAAGGGGCTGCAGGAATTAGTCACACAGGCTCTTTTTTAGGCACCTGTACTTGTCCACTTTTCTTCTTCTTCTTCTTCTTTTCCTTTCGGCTTGTCCCGTTAGGGGTCGTCACAGTGTGTCATCTTTTTCCATCTTAGCCGATCTCCTGCATCTTCCTCTCTAACCCCAACTGCCCTCATGTCTTCCCACCACATCCATCAACCTACTCTTTGGTCTTCCTCTTGCTCTTTTGCCTGGCAGCTCCATACTCACTCTCTCGCCTCTGAACATGTCCAAACTATCGAAGTCTGTTCTCTCGAATCTTGTCTCCAAAACATCCAACTTTGGCTGTCCCTCTAATGAGTTAATTTCTAATCCTATCCAACCTGCTCACTCCGAGCAAGGACCTCATCATCTTCATTTCTGCTACCTCCAGTTCAGATTCCTGTTGTTTCTTCAGTGCCACCATCTCTAATCTGTACATCATGGCCGGCCTCACCACTGTTTTATAAACTTTGCCCTTCATCCGAGCAGAGACTCTTCTTTCACATAACACACCAGACACCTTCCGCCAGCTGTTCCAACCTGCTTGGACCCGTTTCTTCACTTCCTTACCACACTCACCATTGCTCTGTATTGTTGACCCGAAATATTTGAAGTCCTCCACCCTCGCTATCTCTTCTCCCTGTAGCCTCACTCTTCCCCCTCCACTTTTCTCATTCACGCACATATATTCTGTTTTACTTCGGCTAATCTTCATTCCTCTCCTTTCCAGTGCATGTCTCCATCTTTCTAATTGTTCCTTTGCATGCTCCCTGCTTTCACTGCATATCACAATATCATCTGCGAACATCATGCTCCAAGGGGATTCCAGTCTAACCTCATCTGTCAGCCTATCCATTACCACTGCAAACAGGAAGGGGTTCAGAGCTGATCCCTGATGCAGTCCCACCTCCAGCTTAAATTCCTCTGTCACACCCAAGGCACACCTCACCATTGTTCTGCTGCCATCATACATGTCCTGTACTATTTTAACATACTTCTCTGCCACACCAGACTTACGCATGCAGTACCACAGTTCCTCTCTTGGTACTCTGTCATAGGCTTTCTCTAGATCCACAAAGACACAATGTAGCTCCTTCTGACCTTCTCTGTACTTTTCCACTAGCATCCTCAAGGCAAATAATGCATCTGTGGTACTCTTTCTAGGTATGAATCCATACTGTTGCTCGCAGATACTTACTTCTGTCCTGAGTCTAGCCTCCACTACTCTTTCCCATAACTTCATTGTGTCGCTCATCAACTTTATTCCTCTATAGTTCCCACAGCTCTGAACATCCCCTTTGTTCTTAAAAATGGGAACTAGAACACTTTTCCTCCATTCTTCAGGCATCTTTTCGCACGCTAGTATTCTGTTGAATAAGTTGGTCAAAAACTCCACAGCCATCTCTCCAAATTGCTTCCATACCTCTTCCGGTATGTCATCAGGATCAACTACCTTTTGATTTTTCATCCTCTTTAGTGCGTTTCTAACTTCCCCCTTAGTGATAATTGCCACTTCCTGGTCCTACACACTTGCCCCTTCTACTCTTCCTCACTCTCATTTTCTTCATTCATCAACTTCTCAAAGTATTCTTTTCATTTATTTAGCACACTGCTGGCACCAGTCAACACATTTCCATCTCTGTCCTCAATCACCCTAACCTTCTGCACATCCTTCCCATCTCTATCCCTCTGTCTGGCCAACCTGTAGAGATCCTTTTCTCCTTCTTTCGTGTTCAACCTGGTGTACATGTCTTCATATGCCTCTTGTCTTGCCTTTGCTACCTCTACCTTTGCCCTACGTCGCATCTCGATGTACTCCTTCCGCCTCTCCTCACTCCTCTCTATGTCCCACTTCTTCTTCGCTAATCTCTTTCCTTGGATGACGTCCTGTATTTTGGGGTTCCACCACCAAGTCTCCTACTACCAAAGCACTCTCCTACTTGCCTCTCTGAGTACCTTGGCAGTAGTATTCCAGTCTTCCGGGAGCTCCTCCTGTTCATCTTGAGCATGTCTCAACTCTTTCCAAAAGGCCACACAACATTCTTCCTTTCTCAGCTTCCACCACATGGTTCTCTGCTCTACCTTTGTCTTCTTAATCTTAAATCCAGCACCAGAGTCATTCTACACACCACCACCCTATGCTGTCGAGCTACACTCTCTCCCACCACTACCTTACAATCAGTAACCTCCTTCAGATTACATTGTTTGCACAAAATATAATCCACCTGTGTGCTTCTACCTCCACTCAGGTAGGTCACTATATGTTCCTCCCTCTTCTGGAAATAAGTGTTCACTACAGCCATCTCCATCCTTTTTGCAAAGTCCACCATCTGTCCCTCGAAGTTCCTTTCCTGGATGCCGTACTTACCCTTCACTTTTTCATCGCCCCTGTTTCCTTCACCAATATGTCCTTTACAATCTGCACCAATAACAACTCTCTCACTGTCTGGGATGCTCAGAACTACTTCATCTAGTTCCTTCCAGAATTTCTCTTTCAACTCTAGGTCACATTCTATCTGTGGGGCATAGCAGCTAACCACATTATACATAACACCCTCAATTTCAAATTTTAGTCTCATCACTCGATCTGATACTGTTTTCACCTCCAAGACATTCTTAGCCAGCTCTTCCTTTAAAATAACACCTACTCCATTTTTCTTCCCATCTATTCCGTGGTAGAATAATGTCAACCCTGCTCCTAAATTTCTAGCCTTCCTACCTTTCCACCTGCTCTCTTGGATGCACAGTATATCAACCTTTCTCCTAATCATCATGTCAACCAACTCCTGATCTTTTCCTGTCATAGTCCCAACATTCAAAGTCCCTACACTCAGTTGTAGGCTCTGTGCATTCCTGTTTTTCACCAGACGAGGAATCCGGTTTCCTCCTCTTTTTTGTCTTCGACCCACAGTAGCTGAATTTCCACCAACGCCCTGTAGATTAGCAGTGCCGGGGGTGGGCGTTATTAACCCAGGCTACGACCGATCCGGTATGGGATTCTTTAGATGAGCGTTCATATTAGTTTGGCACAGTTTTTATGCCGGATGCCCTTCCTGACGCAACCCTCTGCATTTATCCAGACTTGGGACTGGCCTATAGATTGCTCTGGTTTGTGCCCCCATAGGGCTGCATTACTTGTGCACTTTTCATATACCGTATGCTAATTTCCCCATCTAGACTTCTGACACACCCACATCACATAAGCCATGAATAAATTTGGAAAAACCAAAAAAAGGTGATTCATTGACATGGTCTTTCAAGGCATAGAGACATGAGGTTTTCCTGAGACTTCTAGATGTCAATGAAATCTTTGAAAAAGCCAAAGAAATTTTGAATATGCACTATGGAGCAGAAGGGCATGGTTGGGCAGCTATCTAGCGTTCGCCTCATAGTTCTGAGGACTGGTTTTCAAATCCCGGCCTTGCCTGTGTGGAGCTTGCATCTTCTCCCCATGCCTGCGTGGGTTTTCTCTGGTTTCTTCCCACATCCCAAAAACATGCAACATTAGTTGGAGACTCTAAATTGCCCATAGGTGTGATTGTGAGTGCGACTGTTGTCTGTCTCTGTGTGCCCGGCGATTGACTGGCAACCAGTCCAGGGTGTACCCCGGCTCCTGCCCGGTGACAGCTGAGATAGGCTCCAGCAATCCCTGAACCTTGTGAGGAGAAGCAGCTCAGAAAATGAATGGATGTAGCGGATGCAGTGTGAAGTTGGCCAGTCATCACCTGTGGGCTGCTCCCACGACACATTTTGATGGAGAGCATTTTTTTTCTATTGTATGTTAAATAAATCCAATACCAAGTTAATCAATCAAACATGTCTTTTACCAGGTTTTACGTAGACACACACCAAAACAATTAAGAATTCATTGAATTGGTTTCAGGTCATTGACTATGGCTCAGATAATGGGGTTTAGTGTTTTATAGATAATAATAAGATAATATTAACAATAACAGTTTGAAATACTGAGACCACTGACTCTCATTAAATATTGCATGTGTGTGATAGTGTTCCCAACATACAAATTTATCCATTAGTGATACATTTTCCAAGCACACACCGTGCTCATGTTTATGAATGAACGGTCTGCTTTCATCACTCTCCTTGAACAAAATAGAAATGTTACATTTTCTGTGCCTCAAAACATAGCTGTCATCTTTTCTTAGACCAGGTCTTTTTTGCTTTTGATAAGTACCCCCAGGCTGTATAAAAATATGGAGTCATGATTTGACTTTTTTCCGAAAGGGACACTGCTGCAATATTAGAATTGCACTACTACGAATTTGCTGACTTCAAATTGCTCACCGAGCATAAAAACCTGTTGAAAAAAAATAGCAGCATCATTCTTCGTGTGGTTCTTAAAACTGCAATGAGATATGCTGTAATCCAACAGGTTGTTTCTTGTTTCCCCAGTTCGGAGGCATTGAGCTGTGACAAAACACCATGATGAACTTTAACAACTCCCATCAGTATTATGATGGCTAAAATTACATAGACGAAATGAAACATCATAATCACAGTTGAGTTTTTACCTGTTAGCAAGACTCGATTGATGGCTTGTTTACAGTCTGACTGCCACCAGTCTAATAAGCATGTTTGTTAGTTAAATCTTAAGGTGTTTGTGAGTTTTTGTTTGCACACTGTGTATTGGTTTGGTATGGTCATTATACACAAATTGAAGTGCACTGTGATAATGTTGCATTCCTCACATTCTCCCCAAGATTTGTGTATTTCACCACACATTTACCGTGTATGTTATTTGTACTTGTACACAACCCATAACTGCCTTGACTTAATTTAAAATTCCCTTTTAAAAACACCCTCTAATGGAGTGTCTTTCTGTTTATGCTTTTGCAGAGAATATTGAAGTTAAGGTAGGCTCCTTTCCAACAAATGCAAATGACTAAAACATGAAAAATGTGCAAACCTTTCCACATATTCACCCAAGCTTCCCTACCTCCACTTTCTAATTAATCAGAAAGACGTGACCATCTCCATCTCCTGTGATCATGAGTGTCTGTGGTGCTCCCGTTGATCACCAGATTTCTGTCTCACATGAAACACATATGGAACAAGAAGAAGAAAATGAATGATAGTTCAGAGCTGGGTCGTGCTGAAGTTCTAATGATCCATCCATCCATTAATCTAATCCATTAAATTGCTTATACTCACAAGCGTCGCAGGAGTGCTGGTCCCAATCCCAGCTGTCATCGAGCAGGAGGCAGGGGACTCCCTGAACTGGTTGCCAGCCAATCGCAAGGCACATGAAGACAGACAACAATTGCACTCACAATTTGGAGTTTCCAATTAATGCATGTCTTTGGGATATAGGAGGAAAGCAGAATGCCCGGAGAAAACCCACGGAAGCACAGGGAGAACATACAGTAAATATAGTCGTTAATATCGAGGATGATGGATGAGATCAGATGGGAGATGCAGAGGAAGCTGTTATGGTGTTGGAGAACTGAGACCACCCAGGAGAACCGGAAGCTGAACAACCTTTTCCAATTTGCAATGGACCTCCTTTGAACCCTCAGGGTTGGGACTCTGACACATGCAAAGGAGGAAATAGAAGAGAATTTGGCACCTTCACAGGGAGACAGCTCCAGAGGTGTTCTTCTGGGTGAATGTTCCTTAAACCTGTTGGTGCTCATGCAACCCACTAACCTGTACAGTAGTGATCAGCCACCTCATCAAAATACTCTATTGTTGGACCTCTCCAAAGCCTACCAGAGCATCCCACACTCGCTGAGCTGAAAGGCCCTGGGTCATTACTATGTTTTATCAGACGTAATAGGACTTGTGATGGAGCATTTTGGATCTTCTTCTATTTCTATAGGCTTGTCCCGTTAGGGGTCGCCACAGCATGTCATCTTTTTCCATGTGTACCTATTTCCTGCATCTTCCTCTCAAACACCAACTACCCTCATGCCTTCCCTCACAACATCCATCAACCTTCCCCTTGGTCTTCCTCTCACTCTTTTGCCTGGCAGTTCCATCCTCAGCACCCTTCTACCAATATACTGACTCTCTTGCCTCTGGACATGTACAAACCATCGAAGTCTGCTCTATCGAACCTTGCCTCCAAAACATTGAAGTTTGTCTGTCCCTCTAACGAGCTCATGTGTAATCCTATCCAACCTGCTCACTCCTAGCGAGAACCTCAACATCTTCATTTCTGCCACCTCCAGTTCTGCTTCTTGTTGTCTTTTCAGTCTCACCACCTCTCACCTGTATATCATTATATCATCATTATATTTTATAAACTCTGCCCTTCATCCTAGCAGAGATTCTTCTGTCACATAACACACCAGACACCTTTCGCCAGCTGTTCCAACCTCCTTGGACCCGTTTCTTCACTTCCTTACCACACACCATTGCTCTGGATTGTTGTACTTGAATTCGTCCAGCCTCGCTATCTCTTCTCCCTGGAGCCTCACTATTCCCCCTCCACCCCTGCTATTCACGCACATACATTCTGTTCACGCACATATATTCTGTTGATGGAGCATTTTGGATACAATGCAGATAAGGTTCACCATGGAAGCATCCCCACGAAGTAGCAAAGGCTCAATAAAGGTATCATAGTAAGATGGACGATATCCATTTCCTTCCTATAGCAGCTAAGATAAGAGGACTGTTTTGCAGAGACTTGTAAGGCACGAGCCAACCTGCCAAGCATTCATGGACACACAATACAATGATGATTGCATCTACAAATGATCCTGAGAGCACTGGAAAAGATGGTAACATGGTCAAACCTAGATTTTAAACCAGAGAAGTAAGGATCTTACATATCATGAAGAGCAAGGTCACAGCAAACATCTTCAGAATCCCAGACTTGCTGAACCACAAGTGCCAATTGAGAATGCTTTGGTAAATTGGTCATGCCTGCAACAAGTGACGACTGACACTTGAACCAAGGGCCAAATGCTGGTACAGTTACTCAAGGAGTACTTTGTTTACATCTTTGTTTTTTAACTTATAATACCTATTTCATGGTGCGGCAGTGTCGCATGTATACAATTAGTTCAGGTATAAAAGGCAGTTTCCTATTCGATAGCGTTGTGTTTCATTCACAATAAATAAGGGGTACTACTTAATACACCAAAAAAATGCAGTTTTTGCTGCCAAACAAAATCAAGAGATGATTTTGAGAGAAAAAAATTATTTGATGCACGAAAAAATGTTTTTGAAATGTATAAGCACGTAGTCCAAAAACCATGGTTCAGACCGACCATCCGTCACCAGTACACCTTTACAAGGAGTTACCTGTACTGTCCCACCAATTATTACTTAAGGAGCTTTCTGCATCAGCCATGTAAATATTGTAACATAGTAGCATTCCATTTTTCTCATTAATTGATCAAAAAATATGCACAGTACAGTATGTAAAAATATCCATCAAATTTCTGAGTCGCTTATCCTCATAAGGGTCATGGTAGCGCTGGAACCTATCCCAGCTGTCATTGGGCAGGAGGCAGGGTACACCCTGAACTGGTTGCCAGACAATCACAGGACACATGGAGACAGACAATAGTCGCACTCACAATCACACTTAAGGGCAATTTAGAGTCTCCAATGATGCATGTTTTGTGGATGTGGGATGTTACCAGAGTCCCTAAACAAAACCCATGCAGGCACAGAGAGAACATGCAAACTCCACACAGGCTGGGCCGGAATTTGAAATCCAGTTCTCAGAACTGTGAAGCCATTGTTCCAACCAGTCGCACCACGGTGCTGCCCTATGTAAAAATAATTACCATAAAAATGTTTTATATCATTGCATCTATTTTATCTTGGGCCTCACTATCTTCTCTGCAGACAGCAAGAATGAGTATAACCTGCTCATGAAGATGTTTTCAAAAGTTAGACCATGAGGAGTTTGACAACCAGAACACTAAAAGAATGTTACATCCTGCCTCACATCTGAGGTGAAAGCAAAACAGCAGATTCAAGGGGTGTATACATTTTAAAGAATGACAGGATGTGATGGCCTGAGCATCAAAGTAAATGGAACAGCCACAAGAAAAGGGATGACAGCTCATATTCAGACTAGTGTGTCGAATTCCTATTGCACACACGTGCCGTATGCAAATTAGTGCATATCTCATCTTTTTGTCACCAACGAATGGATTCATATGTATTATTTACAGTTACATAATTTTAATTTTGAAATAACAGAAAACTATATCCCTTCATTTTCAGCATAAGATTCAACCTTTATTGTGACTTTAAATGGTGTATTATGTCCTGTTCATGATGAGAATTTCAAGATGATTGTAAAACCTGTGGTGGCATGGTGGCGCAGCTGGTTCAAATCTCGGCCGCAGCTGTGTGGAGTTTGGATGTTCTCCCTGTGTCTGCGTTGGTTTTCTCCGGGCACTGCGATTTCCTTCCTCATCCCAAAAACATGCATTAATTGGGGACTCCAAATTGCCCCTAGGAATCCTACGCTTGGATGGCTTCCAGTTCAGGGTATGCCCTCCTTCCTGCCCAATGACACCTGGTATAGGCTCCAACAGTCCCGCGACCCTCGTGAGGATAAGTGTTACAGAAAACGGATGGACAGATGTAAAACATGTGAGAGATCAGCAGTCTCATCCCTTCTTGCCCTGTCTTCATTCATTATTGGGACTTTTTTTTTAGTCATTTGGACCAGATTTTCCATGGAGTTTTAAGTTAAACTTTGTTTTGCTTGACTGTCTAACAGTCCCAAATCCAAGGGTCCCAAATAAATTCTTTGAATAGTAACCAGAGCTTTTATTTTAGAATGTTTGAGTTGTTGTTTGGATATTGTTATTTCGGTCCCAACCTACAGCTTGTGACTATATGTGAACGTAAGAACATAGATCAACCGGTGTAAATTGATAGCTTTGCCTTTGGGTTTCGCTCCTTCAGCACCACAAGGGATCGATACAAAATCACTCCGATCTGCCTGTCCATCTTCCATTCAGTTCATTCCCCATACTAGAACTCCTCCATTTGGGGCAGGATCTCAAACCCCAACCTGGAGAAAGCACTCCACCCTCTTCCGACTGAGGGTGATAGTCTTGGATTTGGAGGTGCTCATTTTCCTCCCAACCGCTTAACACACTACTGCGCACCACTGCAGTGAGAGTTGGAGATCACGACTTGACGACGCCAAAATATCCACATCATCTGCAACAAGCAGAGGTACAATATTGAAGCCACCAAACTGGAACCCCTCTATGGCTTGTCTGGACTATGATATGAACAGAATCAGTGACAAAGGGCATCCTTGGAGGAGTCCAACTCTCACCCAAAACAAATCCGACTTACAGCAACCAATGGGGACCAAATAGGTCTGACATTGGTCATACAGGGACCGAACAGCCCGTATCACTGGGTTTATGTCCCCATCCTCCCAATGTACTCCCCACAGGACGCAGTCAAATAACTTCTGAATGTCCACAAACACATGTAGACTAATTGAACGGACTCCCTTGCCCCCTCGAGGACCTTGCCGAGGTTGTAGAGCTGGTTCACTGTTCCATGGCAAGAAGGATAACCACACTGGTCCTCCTGAATCCAAAATTCAAATTTTCTACAGACGCTCCTGTCTAGCACCACTGAGTAGACTCTACCAGGATTCCTACAAACCAAAAAGGCCCCAAAACTCCTTCTGACTGGGGATTCTGCCAGACGTTCCCAGTAGAACCTCACAATAGGTTTGGGCCTACCATGTAATACCATCATCTTCCCCCATTCTCAGAACGAACACAGCACCTGATAATGATCAGTTAACAGCTACACCCCTCTCTTCACCCAAGCATCCAAGACAAATCCGATGGAATGCTTACAATGTCGATCATTGACCTGCGACCCAAGATGTCCTCATGCCAGGTGTCCATATCGACGAACCGTAAGGAGCACAGAAGATGATAACAGCATTTCGCTCAGGTTATGATCAGGTGCACCAATCCTCCCAATCACACCCTCCAGTTCACACTGTCATTGCACATGTGAGCGCTGAAGACTCCCAGTAGAAAGATGGAATCACCAGCAGGAGCACTCTCCAGCAACCTATTCAAGGACTTAAAAAAGGGTGGGTACTCTGGACTGCCATTGGTGACCCTGGCAGTGGGCCTCAGCCCCCAGACAACTTACTGTAGCTGCTCTGATAACCAGGACACACAAAACCCTCCACCGCGATAAGGTGACAGCTTCAGGAAGGGGGCCTGTGGTATGTCTTGCACTAAGTGACGTAGCAATTCATTCAAGTACCTTGTCCCCAAAGAGATCATGTGTGCCTTTTAACATTGCACTATTACTATTTTAGTGTTTATTCAGAGAATAAACCAGGTCCTGGAATTACTTATTATTGTTTAGCATGATAGAATTTATGGAGTTTATTTCAATTTTTTTTTTTTTTTACTTGAATAAATTATTCTAGGCATCCTTGGCAAGGGTGTGTGCTTTCAATTTACTACTTCAATGGGATCAGGAATTGCTTTTCTCTTCTTGGGTGTAGGACTCAGAGCAGTGAACTTTTTAGCCTATCGAAACATTAGACTGCTTAACTCCAAATGGAAAAAAAAAGGCAAATGTAATCTGTTGCAAAATGCACAAGATAGAATATCTGAAACAAAATAGATCTTAAACTCTTCTGATTATATTAGTAAGATCTAAAATAGTGAAGAGATGAGAACTGTTAACCAATCAGAAATTGTAACTATGAATTGGATCAAAAGGTAGAGGTATAAATCATCTTGTTATTGTAGTTTTGATGAGTCATACAGACCAAAGTTTAACAAAATTGCCAATGTGTTGTCTTCTCACATTCTTGTTTGTTTCAGGTTAATAATACTGAAACAAATCTAAGTTACGTTAAAGTGAACAATATGCCCAGAGAAATACAGGTAAATAATTCATTATCTGCAGGTCCAGCGATACAAAGTAAAGAAGGTATTGTGTACATTAAAATCAAATAGAGTAAAATGAAAAATGAGGTAGGAAAAACACAAACCACTCTTAATTTGATCAGAAAGATCAGAAACTATAGTTCATAAACTGGCTTTGCAAAGAATAGATTCATAAAATAATCCACTAGCTAGTTAATACTATGTTGCAGACACTAGATTAGAGAAGACCAAGAAGTTGAAATGTCAGGGTTGGGATGAACGTGCTGAGATTGCAATTCACCACCATTCCTTTTAATCACTGTCTCATGTAACCCAGCACGCAACACTGCAAAAGTGTGTAGATATGAGTGTGAGCGTGTACTTTGTGTGTATCATGATAAGAGAGACGTACCTTTAATGGAACCTCACATCTTTTTCATCGTCGCTCCAAATTTAAATGAGACATTTTCCCTTCTTGCCTTTTAGCAATGAGGCATATTAATAAGATAGGAAAATGTGCTGAAAGGTGAGACAACCTTTTCTGCATGACGTATGGGTGCATGCCGTGTATGTGCATGCATCTGAGCATGTCTGTGTGTATTCTGCTGTGCTTGGAGGCTTCAAATGTGTGTGCTTCAGGGTAAAGAGCATCGAAGATGACACAGTGGTGTAGATCAAAGGAAGAAAGGTTGATCAAACATTTGTTAGGGGTTCATTTCAGTGACAACGGCAGACTAGCAAGGTTATCTGGCCAAAAAAAACTGTCCATCTGGACAAAGCTCAAGCTGTTGGCCCATCTGATTGGCTGCTCAACCGTCAATAATTATGCTATAACAGAAAAATATTGAAGATTAAAATGAAAAAAAAACATCAACATAAATAAACAGAATATTCCGTTATGAAAAGGCATTATAAGGGTGTTCAAGTGTTCACATGGAGCCTCAGACTCAGCCTCTGACATGACTTCTGCTTGTCTGTCTTTCCCACTTTTGTAGTCGCTTTGTCTTTTTTAGCTACCTTCTTTGGATTGATGCGTCCCGAAAGAACAGTGTTCCCCAACATGCAAACACACACACGCACAAACACATATACAGACTTGCCTTGCTTGTGTGCTTCCTCCTTTGCCATCCATGGTGGGTGAACTGGGCGTGATACAAGAGTGGGCGTCAGAGTTTTTGTTGGCGCCCAGAACAAACAGTTCTGTAGCTCCTTAAAGGTCAAGTGTCATGAAATGGATGATTTTTGGTATATTATTGATGAAATCCCACAGCCAATATGGTCCCATGTGTTTTTTCACCACAAAACATGATTTTGAAGTATACAGCTTTTTGTAACTCCCGCCATGAAAATCCTCTCAAGGGATATGTTTTTGAGAAGAACCAGGAAGTGACATAAAGGACAGCGGCGCCCGCTAGTGGACTTGTTTGTTTCCATTAGTTTTACCTCCGGGAAGGTAGCTCGTTGTTCCTTTGTGTTAGCCAAAATGCAGGCTCATTGCATTGCTGGATATTACTTGAACATGGATTTAGTCTTCATAAATTTGCGAGAGACCCGATTCGTTGTGAAAAATCGAGTGCACGGGTGCAGAGGACAAGAGCTTCGTGGGTTACAAATAACAGGTAGGCAGTAATGCACCCCGGCTCAACGGTGTTCAACAAGTACTGCGGCGGCTTTGAACATACCCCTAAAAACAGCATGGCTCGGCTCCACCTCCTCCTTATGGGCAGAAAATAAGCCACTGAGGGCCGCGGGTGGTCACTGCTTCTGCGAAGGCTGTGCGTCGCCGCAATGGCTCATCTCCGTCGCAGAAGTGGTTCGGACGGGGTTGAGGTTGGGCTGTGATCGCATATCATCTGAATATGGCTCAAAACAATAGTGCAATATTGCCCCGGTAACTTCACTCGGTTGTGTGGTGTTCTCCTTTTCGAAAGGACTTTTGTATCAGACGGGGTACGTTTGTCTCCCATAGTAAGGGTGCACCGCGTGTTTTCATTTGCGAATGTCCGGGTGACGTCACGGATGGAGGACGTTGGCAATATGGCGACCACTTGGATATCGTAGAATGACACTTCTGCAACTTTGTGCATGGATGACACGCTCTCCACTCACATTTATTTTCTCGTATAGACATTGAAGTGAATAATGTTATATGTATTTTTCATTATAATATCTATTTTAGAATGTTTATAGGGATGACACCCGGGCTTTAAACTTTTAACTCTGTAAAAGTAATTCTGTCTGTTGAGCAGAAACCTACGACTGTGTCTGTATCAGAGCGGACTTGGTGTGTGAGGGATAACTGTTGCAATAAACCCAAAGTTTAAGTCGGACTCCGAATATTATGTTGTTTTGTTTACGAACATTTCGTTCAAAAGAACAAATCTTTTCAGTCAATGTAATGACCGGAATTCTTTGAGCTCTGCCACCATTAGCTAGCCCGCTGCGACCGTAAACTGAAGCGTTTGACTCGGCTGGGGCTCGCGGATTGAGGTAGCAGGCAGGTTTGCATAGCTGAGACCGATTCATACCAGGAAGGCAACACAGGCACCACTTCACCACAAGTAGGAGGACAAACAAGCCCAGCCCCCCAAGGGCCCAAAGGCAGTGTCACCAAAATAGAAGTTCCAATACATGCAAGTGACCCTTTGGCATGTATGGGAATCCAAGGTGAGAAGATACATTTTATTTCCGATACAATACATTTTTGAATGTCATTATTTCAAAGGCAGACGAGAAAAAAGGTTCTTCATTTTTATTAAAGGTGATGTAATACAAGTGGCTATAATATTTTGCCGAAACCTTTTCTCACTTTTCATACTCTGTGAAAAGATTTTTCCATTGGTTGATTTCGGTAGCTTGGTTATCTTTTCAGTTTAATCTTTCTCTTTGGATGACAATCAGTATGCTCGAGACCTATCACTATGGCCAAATCCAGAGTGGAATACAGGAAATCCTCTCCCAAGAACCTCATAAAAGATGTGTCATTATTAGTAGTCCCAACAGAAGCAATTAAATCCTTTAGCGTGGTGATAGAAACTCAGTTAACAAACAACAACTCACATACCTGTTCATCAACTAGTGTAAGGAGGTGCTGTGGCGGCACACTGAGAAAAGCCAGGCTGGCCCAGTCCACCCGCAATCCTATGGAGGTTCCACTTATGAGGAATATCACTCTCACCCTATGAGTCACCTGCTTGCTTTACTCAGCATGCCTGGCTGCTGCCATAACACCTCCAGGAGAGCACAGGGAATCCAAACGCCAACAGGGCTCGCTGCAGGGGCCAGCCACCAGCAACTCGGTGACTTGTGCAAGCTATAAGCGAGGATGGACATGGGCCCCAGGAGTCAAGCCATGAGCAATGTGCATGCCCACCTCTACCCTATTATGTGGTTGCCAGGTCCCCAATTGGCAACCATTTTCCCTGATCTGTGCTCATGTGTAGTGAGGTGTCATGCATTAAAATTGAAGAAATTGGTTGGGCTGAGGTGATATGGCTACACAGCACTGCTGTCACAAAGCCTTTCTCCACTGCACCACCGTTTCCAACCACCCTCCCAAAAGGCATTTTATTTAATTGACTAAAACCTCAACCACCATCAAATTCATTTGGACATAAGTGGGTTTAAGTGTACTGCTTATATACTATTGAATGATTACATCTGTGACAGTGTAGCCTTGTAGTTCAAGAATAAAACTAAGTAATTAGGGTGTCATAAAGTCTGACAACAAATGCACCAAACTTCACTGCAAACCATACATCCATCCATTTTCTGAGCCGCTTATCCTCACAAGGGTCATGGGAGTGCCGGAGCCAGTCCCAGCTATCTTCAGACAGGAGACAGGGAACAAAATGAACTGGTTGCTAGCCAATCGCAGCGCACTTAGAGACAAGCAACAATTGCACTCACAATCACACCTAAGGGCAATTTAGTGTCCAATTAATGTTGCATGTTTTTGGGATGTGGGAGGAAACTGGAGTGCCTGGAAAAACCCCACACACGCATGGGGAGAATATCCAAACTCCACACAGGCGGGGTTGGGATTCAAACCCCAGACCTCAGAACTGCCAATGGTTTAACCAGATGCACAACAGTGCCACCTCACTGCAATCCAATTCTGCTATTGGTGAACATTTTGTGACCAACACTGAAGCTAAGTGAAGTAATCAATCTTTTTTTCCATTCACTGAAATTTTTTGAAATTTCTACTAACTTCAGTGGCACATTTGCATAACCTTGTCTCATGACATGACACTAACAATTCAGATCAACACAGCTAGCACATCAGAAATGATGACAATTTTTTTTTTTATTTTCCCTTTTTCCCCCTTTTTTGGCCATTATGAAACTCTCATAATGGCCACTACAATTATGAGACTGTGAGTGGCAATTTTATTGCTTCTTTTAACAGGAAGTTTTTATGCGCTGCCCAGACGATTCCACTTGAATTTTCTAATGATCAATTAGACCTTAAATTGTGGTATATGTACCAAAAAAAGAACAATTACCTATATTGTTTCTCAAATAGAAAAATCATCCACTTTCTGGTTGAAGCAGTTATTCAGTACTATGAAAATGTCTTGGCAGAATTCCTAATCTCGTGATGTAGTGAATCTTTCTGGTTGAAAGAGAGAGCAAGAGAGAAAGAATGCAAAATGACGTTTCCCTGCAGGGAACTTAAATGTCTGTGAAGGATATCAACGCTTGATAACGTTTTTAATTTGACTAAAATACTGAGAGACTTTAACATTCCTACTGCTTGGTAAGCCATTTTGCCTTTCTACATGAATTAGAATAATATTGAATACAAATAGCCCTGTGCAAGGTGTTTAGTACACAAGGAAGTTTATTTTTCTCCTTTTGGTAAGTTGTAAGTATTTGACAAAGCTGGCACAGGGTTGGAATTTGGGGGGAATTTGGGAAGGCTTTGTGAACAAGTTATGACGATTCCTCAAGAGATCAGATGTAAAGCAAATGAAAGTCAGAATGAACGAGTGTGGGACAGAGAGGAGACAGATAATGTCAACTCCAGTCAATTCTGTAGAGAACTAAAAATAAAAATGGAGTCCATGTGACCACATAAATTCAATGACTGGTGTAATGATAGACACTGTCAAGGGTCTAATTGTGCTGTAGTAAAAACACAGGAAGAAAGGACTAGGGAGATGTTTTGGTGACAGTGTTTAACAGAAAGAATAATAAAATCGTATCCTTTTTGTAGCCAATCATTTGTGTACATAACATCACCGTGTATTGGCCCAACATACATTTTTCTGTTGTGTTTGTAGATCCGTGTGAACAGTGGTCGTTTTAACAATGGAGGTGACTGTGAGTAGAATGCGAACAATGCAAAGTAAAAAGAAACCATTTTCTTCGCTGTTGTTTTGGTGTAAACAACCCTTGATATCAGACAGGGAATTTAATCACAGTCCCAGCAGTGGGCTAATAACATCACCATTTCTTAACTTGCTTTGGTCTTGTTCTCCCCAATTCTGGGACACAGACTGTTGACTCCAAGCGGTTTCTATATCCACGAAGCTTCCTGCTGAATGGAAATACTAAAGGTGTTCCAGTCCATTCCACCTTCCATCTTAGTCTAATGTAGTAACCTTGTGAGAAGTGTTTATTTTATTATCCCTTGAGCACTCAGATGAATGTGTGTTTTACTCCTCAATGTTTTTTTTTCTTTGTTTGTTTTTGCTCCATCAAGAACAGAGCCATCAAATGTCACAGTGTGAGGTATCCACAGATACATAAAAAAAGAAAAAAAAATCGGTGACAGCAGGAAAGCAGATTGGAGCAACACATCAGACATCGACGCTCTGACCCACTCATGTAAAGTTTGAATAATGCATAAAAGACCTGAAGGTGTGACAATGTAGATTCCGGTGTTGTGTGAACTGCTTGATGCTTAATTAATAAACTGTTATCTAAATTTAATTAGCAAGTAAAATCCCCCAAAAAATGTCGACTATAATCAGCAAAGAAAATGGTAAGTCTTATGAGCAGATATTTTCTAGGGTCTTTTTTTTCCTTTTAATCTCTCTACCCCACAGTACTGTTTTGGTGTTCTTTTTGTTAAAACACGGCATCCAGTTCTGATATCATGGCCTATTCCATCAATGGCAGCCTCTAGTCATTTCTGGACATTGCCCATAGCTGCCGCCTTTAGAAACTGTACATAAATGCCTTTACTAAATTAGATTTTCATCAATCATGTCAGCTTCATGATGAAGTGTTTGTCACCATGGTCAAAACTAACAATGATGCTCTGGAAGTTCCAAGCTCAGGGGGAAAGTCTCCGCAGTGAAATAGGCCAAGTGAATTCCTCAACAGTTAACAGTGAGGCTGACGTTGACATGTTTTCCAATATAGGGAGCATCCTATGATCTATTGTTGTTGTGGTTATGTACATATAGATATGTGATAGATGTGAGTACCTTGTAGCAAAGATGAATAAAGGTGACAAATTCTGTCTTTAGAGGCTCAACAAGATCAGGTACTAACATCTTGACCGATGTACTGCACATTTATAGGTACTGTGCAATTTAAAATAAATATGCCAAAAATGGCATATATATATATATATATATATATATATAATATATATATATATAATATATATATATATTATATATATATATATATATTTGTTTATTTTTTTATATATAGAAACATATTGATAATGATAAAGAGTGGCGAGGTAGCGAGGTGTGTTTTTTTGGCAGGGCTCGCTGCAGGCGAGGTTGCTAGCATCTGCTTTTTGAACGTATTAGAACCTGTCCAGGGCTTTGATGGGAAGCCCGAGCAGGACTCTGTTGCACTAGTCTAGTCAAAATATTTTTCCTCTGGTAAGAAAAGCTCATATTGGTGTTATTAGATATCTAGGTATATATTACATATTATATGATATTAAACCATTACAAATTGTCTGTCCTTTTCTGTTCATAAACGTGTTAAGAGTATATTGATTAGGATTGATTCGATAGATTGTTTTTATTAATCATCTATTTAAATTCCAATCATAATGATTTAAGAATCTCCACCAGGTCAGCAGAATGTGGGAAATCATTTCCCTGATTTTTAGTCCATGTAACACCACTCCCACCCAGACACACGCACACCATGCGGTATATCTCTGTGGCTTCCTGTGTCAAACATTTTCCAATAATATATGATGTTGTTTTGGGTTTATAACACATAATACAAGTTAATTTTCAATTGTTCTACATGGTTTGAGGCCAATATGCATTGGAACATCCTGTTTTGTAAATGCTGCAGAAAAAGTTGTATTATAAGAGCAATATTCAGTTGGAGGGTTTTGAGTTTGAACATCCTTTTACTAGTCAACCAAATCACAACGATCATCTCCTTTACATGAGAGCATTTATATAATATTCCCACTGCTTGGTACAGTTAAATTTATGGATTGAGAATGTTCCTCTGCTCTGCTTCCACTTTCTTCTGTCCTCTTCCACCAGCAGAGCCTGTTTATCTGGAGGAAGATGAAAAGATGACTCTTTGCTCATTGATATAAATAAATGGAGCTAGAGATAGGGATGAGATGAAGCCATGTAGGAGGGCAGATATCCTTGGGGCAACAGAACTAGTAGGAGAAAGTGATATGGACCTTACACAGGAAAGAGAGGTGCAGAGTGAATGTTGTTAAAAGAGATGAAAGAAATGGAGAGGGACTAAAGC
Organism: Syngnathoides biaculeatus; assembly: GCF_019802595.1. Classification (NCBI taxonomy): domain Eukaryota; kingdom Metazoa; phylum Chordata; class Actinopteri; order Syngnathiformes; family Syngnathidae; genus Syngnathoides; species Syngnathoides biaculeatus. The sequence continues at coordinate 4,893,863 of NC_084648.1, read as the reverse complement.
AGGGAAACAGGGATATGAAAAATACCACCCCCCCAACCCCCTCTTAGTGTGGTGTTGAGAGTGTTCATAAGAAATTCATTGCAATTTTGACCACCTATTAGTATGTAAGTGATAGTGTATGTATTGTTCAATTTGCAGACACATGGATGTACAGTATTTGTTAAAAGCCGATGACGATGAGGCATCACCTACCTTGCCTGACAGTCTGCATGAACTGTCCTTCTTTTCTTTTTTATTGAACTTGTCAGTCAATTTAACCCACAAATGTGCAAATATTACTTATTAAATCTTTGTACATTATATATATATATATATATATATATATATATATATTGTCTATATATAGTGATGAGAGTATATTTGCACACTGAGGTTTCATCTCTTCCACCGGTGCTTGTTGCAATACAGTACATTTATTTGAAGCACCAGTTAACCTTTCTTCCCTGTCTGAATCCAGTGCGTCATGGCATTTTATTAACTGTGGCAGGTGATGTATTACCACACATCCCCCTTGGAAGATTGCATTACCTCTTAACTTTCTCTCCATATTGCTCTTCCCTTGCATCCTCCCATATCTCTTCTCTCCGTGTCGTGCTCTCCACACACCTTTCTGGACTCTTCCTACCTGTAATAAAAAATAAAGGGTGGGGGAGGTGACAGCACGAGAAAAACAGGAGAAGCGTAACATGTGCTCCACAAGATTGTTCTCAGTGTGGGAAGACAAACGGAATTGAAAGTGACTGGGGTAAGAAAGTGGAACAGCCGCAGTTTAGCGTTTCATTAAAACAATCCTTTTATATCATGATGGGTCCTGTGGTCTTGAAGACAGGCATTGATAACGTTACCTTCCAACACAGCATATGATTGGTGGGATGTGGTTAAAACCGGAAAGGCCAATGTTGCAGAAAAAGACTAAACAGAACAAAAAAGTTAAACAATGGTCTCTTTGCATCGAACCTCCAACATTGCCAAAATATGGCTCAGCCATTACCAATGCAAACAGAAGCAAATTAGAGAAGGGCTTTAAGATGTATGCCTCTTCTTACATCCACAGATATGAAGGTTTAAGTCAATATTCTTCGAAACCTTGAGATTACATTAGATCAAGGTTGTTAATGTTAATTAATGAACACTTCTGGTTAGAGATGAAAAAAAATCTTTGATCATGCATAAATAGAAATATGAACATTTTTTATTTAAGCAAGACTTACATAACATGATGTTGTATGTGCATTTAAGGGTTTTTCTTTTTCTCTGTTTGGCATTATTTGTGTCAAATAAAAAGAAAGAACAGACAGGTAGAAGTGCCTAAACAGGTCTTCTGCTTCAGATCCATGAAGAAGCAAGAAAAAGCTCACAGTGTAACTGTAGAGCTGCTTGACGTTAAGGGTAGCTTTTCCCTACATTACCTTCAGTAGAATTTGTTGTTATCCAATCTGGGAAATCTTAGTAATCCAAATGTAAAGTTCATTTTTAATTCTTGGATCCCCTTCCTTGATAAGTCTATGTCGCCTTTTAATTTAATATTTTTATGCAAAGGAGGAACCAGGAAAGGACATTTTAGGATAAAACAATACACGTTATCATGAGAGAGTTTCATCCATCCACATTTCATCCGCGGTACTTTAAAAGGCCGTTAAATTTGGATGACGATGTGCACATTGGACCACAACAATGTTCATGGTATTTTGTTTTTTGGGAGATGGAGTAAGATCATCTCTGAGGCTTATACGGTCACTCCCTGTTCCTGCTCCATCGGCGACCGGCCCGCGGTCGCTCCACGTTCTGCTTCGTCGGCGACCGGCCCGCGGTCGCTCCACGTTCCTGCTACGTCGGCGACCGGCCCGCGGTCGCTCCCCGTTCCTGCTCTGTCGGCGACAGGCCCGCCCATACGTTCCCATCCAGGAGGTGGCAATGGTGACACTGACGCTGCCTTCTCACGTTCCTGTCCAGAAGGTGACGACAGTTCCCCAGCTGCCTCACGTTGCCGTCCAGGAGGGGGGCGATGGCACCGCGGCCTCCTCACGTTCCCGTCCAGGAGGAGGCGAAGTTGGTGATGCTGCCTTCGCCTTCTCACGTTCCTGTCCAGGAGGTGGCGACGGTTCCCCAGCCACCTCACGTTGCCGTCCAGGAGGAGGCGATGACACCACGGCCTCCTCATGTTCCCGTCCAGGAGGAGGTGGAGGCAGAGTTGGTGATGCTGCCTCCGCCTTCTCACGTTCCTGTCCAGGAGTACCAGCGGCGACTGGTCCGCGGCCATCCCACGCCCTTGTTTAGGCACGTTTGGATGACGATGTGCACATTGGACCACAACAATGTTCATGGTATTTTGTTTTTTGGGAGATGGAGTAAGATCATCTCTGAGGCTTATACTTGACTGTTTACTTGTGAATATGAATACACGTCTGTCATGTTGCACCAAGCAGGAAAAGGGTAAACAATATAATCTGTAATGAATATGACAACTCTGTGTCATGTGGAAAGAGCCTATTGACTTGATTATGATTAGGACATGATAAAAATCATTTGTGCTTATCTGGGCGTCGATGTAGAGAAATGTCAGATATACTCTTGTGGACTCCCTCCCAGATGAGCAAGCTCCTCACAGTTTGCCACTAGCCACCTCAAGTTCAAGCCAACATTTTGTTGAAAATCATTTTAACATAAATGTTACACAGAAAAGCAGGAAAGCATGTGATGTCACTGAAAAGATAAACAGGTTGTATAAGACTGGGTTGTTGGTTGTCCTATTTGGTTGCATTTGCTCTGGTACACCAAATTGTCCATAGGTGTGAATGTGTGGGTGAATGGTTGTTTGTTTATATGTGCCCTGCGATAGGCTGGGGACCAATTCAGGATGCGCCCCCGCCTCTCACTCACAGTCGGTGAGGATAGGCTCCAGCACAGAAAATGAATGAATGAATGAATGAGCAATTTTTCTGCAAGTGGATTTAATTTGGTTAACTTTCAACACCATAATGCCATAATGTTATTGCTGGAGTAAACCAAATAAGTGGACCAAGACTACTTGGAGTGGGGGGTCTTGGTCTTCAATCAAATGTGTCAACAAATGATTAAAGATACTGTACAACGTACAATCCTGCAATTTGCTGGTGACCAGTTCAGGGTGTACCCCTCCTGTTGTCCCGAGTGACCAGGGATAGGCTCAAGATCAATGGAAAATGGATGGTTGGATGGATGGACAATTTACTGTTCCCATGCATGTCGTTGTTGGAATCTGTACTTGTTTATCTTTAACGAGCAGGCAGGACCCATATTGGGGTAATCTTTTTTCTTTCCCAAAGCTCCAAAGCCTTGTCTTTTAATGCCGGGTGCTTAGTTTCCACGTACTGGAGCAGTTTTGATAGCTTTATTAGTTCCTTTGTGAGTTACATTGTTGCCACATTTAGGAAAAGCAGGTTTGATGCATGCGAATCAACTGTGGCACTCAACCAATACCTTAAAAAGGACTACTAATATTGCCAGTCTTTCTTTGAAGTTGTCTGCTCTTGATGACTTTAATTATTTGGCCTTTCCCCTTTTGAAAGGTTTACAACCAGGTTTGTTTTTAATCATTCTTGTGAGCTTACATTTATCCCTTATAACTTCAGAGAGAACACCCTTTGTGTGGTAATTATTGGGAAAGAATTTAATGGTGTCATGATCCTGCCGCTCCAGCCTGGGCTGTGCGGGTGTCCGCGCGGTTGCTCTGATTGGGAGGTGCACACCTGCGCCTCATGCAGCCTGATTATGCTGTGTATTTATATGACCCCGATGACGACTGACAGGCGCGAGTTCGTTGAGCTTCACGTCCCGTTCGAGTGCTCCGGTATCCCTGATCGACAACCCGTGTGTACCGACCTTCGCCTGTTCTCCGACCAACCTTGTAAGCCTGACTCCTTTGATACTTCTTCCTGCTTTAATCGTTCTCCTGGGTACCGACTCCTGCGTGCCCGCTCACCTGCTCTCTTCACCCGACGTCCCAACTACCGCTGGTGCACCGGACTGCCTGCCTACCATAAACGTTTCTCCTTGAACTACCTTGCATCGTCCGAGTCCTGCATTTGGGTCCTACTCTCGTTCCGATGGGACGTGACAATTTGTGGCTTTATGGTTTTGTGAGTTGGTGTTTTTTTTTTTTTTTTTACAGTCTATGAAAAGGCATAAACATTTTCAATAGGAAGGACGTTTCAGAGGCAGAGGACTGTGACACTGAACGCTCTGTCACCAAATGTATGTATGATGTTTGGCATATGCCGAAAGCATGGATGCACTGCAGTACCCAACTTTACTACTATGCTGTCAAGTCTCTTAAGGCTACAGAGAAATAATTTCAGGTGTAAATCCAATCTCTCTCTGTGCTATGTCATCAGTATGTGATCGGGCAATTAGTTTCCCAATACAGTATCCATCCAACCCTTTACTATACTGCTTATTTTCATTTCATTCAACCAGTAACCAGATTATCAGAATAATTTTAAATAAGGCCATATTTCCTTCATGATGTTTACAGGAGTTGCTTCATTGTTTAATACATATCGTGTTAATCTTATGCAATAGTCAGAACATGAATCACGATGTTCCTCATCATCTGTTCCCCCAAGACCTCATACTTTTCCAGAATTTTTCCTCAGCTTCGAGGGATGCATTTTGTAGTGATCAAGTATGTCATATAAACAAATGTTGTGCTCACCCCATTTGAATATTAAAGAAGCACACGTCTGAGCGGTCAGTCAGTATACAGCAGTATGTTTCAAAAGGCAGCAAAATATCAGATCATCTTTTAAATTAATTGTACATAGGCTACACTCATATTGCCACACTGTCTCCTTATTTAACCTGTCAATTATTGATTTATGGAATACATTGCTATGAAAGAAACATAATAGATCACTTACACACCGAGGAGTGACTCAGCAACAGGAACAACCTGGGGTTTAGTTGTCTGTTTCTCAAGGAGGCTTTGTCATGGCTGCGAGGCTTGGGGATCAGCGCCAGTCTTTCAGCTTGTGAAGACAACCATAATATTCCTCAACATAACGGTACACCTGAGCCAATCTAAGAAGTTAAATTGGGACTGTCACAAAACACACTACCTACATCACATTTTTTAAAATGATTATGATGAGCCAGGTATCAGTTTATCCTCTTGTTTTTTATTACATAGAAGGTCACACCTACTCATTTCCAATTAGGCCTCAATATTTCTCTCAGTAAAAATAATCTGTCAATGTTTTTTTTTTAATATCTACAATACAGAATGTTTCTTTAGACAACTGGTAAAATTAATTGAAATTTCCATCAAAACACGCATACAAATGTGCACAATAGACACACACACACACACACAAACATTCTCTCAATCATACCACAAAGATTTATTTTAAAATCCATTTTCACGAATAAGTGCAGGGTAATGGCTCCGTCACACCATGACGTTCTGGTCAGCGTTCTATAGCGTTTGAGGAAACGTTGGTAGTCGCCCATGGTCGCCGGGATAGCACCAGAAGAGCGTTGTTTGAACGCTAGTGAACTTCAATGATCGCTGGGAATCGGCGGAGAACGCCGGTCCGGAAAAAAAGTGTTGAACATGCACAAAGGTTCTCACCAAGACCAGTGTTCATCAACGTTTAATTTTAAACGCTGGAGAACGTTCAAGAACGTTCGTGGAACGTTTTACTAAGGACTCACTGACGACCTGTCAACGACCACTGAAAAATCCCCTAGCGCACACAGCGTGTAACTAAAGTCAAACGAACGTCCTATGGCGTCCATTGAGCGTCATTTGTGCGTTTCCAGAACGTCCATGCATATTGGTATATAAACCGATGCTTTGCATTCTTACTTGCAGCGCTAGTTGCTGAAGTCCGCACCCCTCCTTTTTGTCATCTAGGCGGCATGATGCTGACTGTCCAAACTCACGAGACCAATTGAAGTGAGTATGAAATTTCCAACGTTTTCGTTCCCGTTCCACTGTAAAATTTACACGCCAGCAAAACGCTATTCTGTCGTTATTCACCCGTTTAGTCACACGCTCATCTAACATTGACAAATCGCTCGTCGCGCGCCAGTGACACATTAGTACACGCGAATGGTTTTATTTATTTATTAATCTTATTTGGTCGCTGTTACACGCTTCTCCTGCGTTAGACACGCGTTAATCACACGCCAGATGTGTCATCCTCATTTGAGAGCGCTGAAAAATAGAACGATTGAAATGTTCAGAGAACGTTGACCAGAACATCATGGTGTGACGGGGCCATAAATGTACAATTTGCTTCAGGGTCACACAGGTCAAGGCAGTTCTTTAATGGTGTTGGAAAAGGCACCAAGACTAAGAGGGACTTTTACGCATTACAAAAATGTATAGTTTATATGTTTGTATATAGGCGGCACGGTGGTGCAGCTAGCTAGAGCGTTGGCCTCAGAGTTCTGAGGACTGGGGTTCAAATCCCGGTCCTGCCTGTGTGGAGTTTGAATGTTCTCCCCGTGCCTCTGTGGGTTTTCTTCAGGCACTCTGGTTTCCTCCCACGTCCCCCCAAAAATATGCATTTATTGGTGACTCTAAATTGCCCGTAGGTGTGATGGGAAGGGCGACTGTTGTCTGTCTCTATGTGCCCTGTGATTGGGTGGCAACCAGTGTAGGGTGTACCCCGCATCCATAGGCTCCAACATTCCCGTGACACTTGTGAGGATAAGCCCTCTGAAAATGGATGGATGTTTTTATTTAAAAATGTACAAAGAACGTCAATATTTTTGGATGACCTCAAGGTGTGATGTATTTAGACAACGCCACGTTTGCAATTTCACTCAAAGAATTAATCTTAACGCGGCACACAAGTTCACAGTAACTGAGGAACATGAGATGATGTTCACTTGCAAAAATGTACAGAAGTTCTTTTTGTATTGTGTCTAGTCTAAAATCATGTTGGATGTGCAAAGGTAAAATTGCCCAAGGACTCTCCATACTTGTTTTTTATGTTCTAAATATAGATTTTTCTCTTTGTGGCTGTTTGTTATTTTACTTGAGAATTTCAAACTACTGAAGAAAATGTCCTTGTGTGTTTTAACATACATGGCCAGTGATGATGATTCTGCTTCTTCTTCTGCTTCTGCTTCTACAACATACTGTACACTGTTGCTGAACCAGAGAAACATAGCAAGGTAATCTACAATAAAATGACAAAAGGAGATAAATCACATGAAAGCTCTTTTTTCCCCTAGCATGGAACCACATTTTGTAATTCTGCTTTGGGGTATAATTAAAGTGGTAGCAATAATTACGGTGAAAAAATCTTAGGCTGGGAAATAAGTCAAAGGCCAAGAGGTTGGTCCCATGGTGTGAAACCTGGATGGTGAACATTAGGAGTGTCTTGGAACTGCAGCACAAAGAAAGCAAAAGAGTACAATGCCAACCATGTGGAAGAGTTGGTTGGTGTTATTATTGGTGTTATGTGCATGTATAATAATACTACTGGATGAGGACTGAGTTTTCTGAGGATGTTTGCAAACAACACTAAGCAAAAAAGTTTTTTTCCTCTTGCACATTGTAATGCAATCCAAATTAAAGAGTTGTATGAGTATTTTCACCTTTGTAAAGATAATAATGCTTGGTTTTTAATTAACAGTCAGATACTGGCTTTTGTTTGCACTGGACAGTGTTATGCAGTGGATTTTGAATCTGGCCTTTCAATGGGTGCTTAAATGTCCAATTCCACATTGTACCAATATTTGTTATCATTTGCAGTGCATTTAATGGATCTCATCAGAATGCACAAGTGATCACACTCCAAGGTGCAACCAATTGCCAGGGACATCTGTGGAAAAAAATGGTTTTATGGTGAAATTCATTTAAGGCACATTCTCTGTTCAAATGTAAGTTCATGTAATTTGAAGAAGGTTCACTTCTGTCAGAATCTGATCTTATTACCGTATCATTTGTAGTTTCCATACAAGCTGCAGGAACAATTGTAAACAAATAGCAAGAGATGAAAAACACTGGATGGTTTGCAAATGAAACATTTTCCTGTGTATACTCCCTACTTTTGTGGTGATATGACATATGAAACTCTCCATGCTACTTTGATTTATTCTCATTTGAATTCAAAAGCATTGCATCTACTGCCTCCTACTATGTTTATTGGTTCACAGAGCAATGCAGCGCAGTCTGATAAGATCTGTAATGCAAGATGAATGCGGCGATGCAAGTTAATAGCAAGTTTGAACAGCCTCTCACTGCAACTTCTGAGTACTAAGACTTAGCCTTGAAGATGTCGGCAGTCTTCTGCATTTGAATGTGTTTTCATCCCTCCTCTTTCAAGAGCGAAAGTAAGGTGTCACAAGTGATGGAAGGGAGTGAAAGACATTATAGCCTTTTATCTGTTTATATAGCAGCATAAGGAGCCATGACACATAACCCAGATAAATACTATCATTAACAGTTCTGCCTCTCACAGCTCACCCGTCTGTCGATTGTCTGTCAGATCCATCATACCCATACTTTCACTCCTACAACCAACACACACACAGACACACAACCACACGCTTTTTTCCCCTTTAGTCAAATCTGTATCCATCATAGCCTGGGTTATTAAGTCAAAGTGAGATTTAGTATCATGCCAGGGATGAGTAAATGCACTGTGGGTAAGTTCATATTAAATTGGCGACTGATGTGGACCAGATTGTGTTTGACCAGTCAATACATTCATCTACGCTAATGCTCTGTTTGAGTTCAAGAACAGATAACTATAAAAAGAAAGGAAGACAGGGATTTGCTCAGGGAATGGGGAAGGGGGTAAAAAAAAAAAAAAAGAGTGTCAATTATTTTTGTATATACTGTAGTTGAAAATACAGTACTTGGTCAAAATGGCCAATGGTAAAATACCCAATCAAGAAGAATCATTTTGTACTATTTTGATAATTGTGACTCCAACTTGTCCTCAATATGTAAATCAAATTGACATTTAAAAGAACAGGTGAGAATTGTTCAGGTGAGAATACTTGTGACTAAATGACAGAATGGAATAATCTGCTATTCGTGCACTTTGGAAGGTTTGTATCGTTTTGGGGGCCCAGGAAAGACAAGATAGTGGACATAGACGATGTGAATAATTCTTCCAGAGGCATACAGCATGATTAAGTTCCCAATTCATTCCAAGTAAACGTATTCACTTGTAACAAGCTGTAAGAAGCTGCACATAAATTATTACCATGTGTAGTGCAGCAACCAAATAATGCCACTTTGTACCCCACAGACAGAAAAAATATCCATTTGTATTTTCATTTTACAATATAAAATAAGTTGATTGTGGATTTATTTGCTCAAAAGGATGAGATTAAACACATTTCTCATCTAATATCAATCTTTTTTATCCATCATAAATTAAGATAAACACTATTAGAATGGATGAGACTCCGTTGACAGGTGGGAATTAAAAAAATATCAGTTAGTACACATTTTTTATATTTTGTATTGACAGCAAATAATGCTATCCCTTCTTCCATGTTGTTATTCTTTCTTCCAAGTATCACTTGTTTTGTGCTGTCTGCATTTATGCAAGGACAACATAATTCCCTCTCCCTTTGTGGCACATAAATTAATCACTCATCTGTGTTTTGATTTCTCCATTCGTGTACATTATGGATGCATGTTTCATTGGCTAAACACCCAAAGTGCATAATTGGTTTTCTGTGTTATGTTTTTGCATATAATGGGACCAATCTGTTTGAGGTAGATAAATATATTTACCCGTTTATTTTTTTCCACGCTTACATGAAAATTCAGTTTCTGGCTGTGGTCATTGTTCTACTGTAACATTAATAACTTAGGTTACATTCTTTATATTAAGATTTGTAAATACCAGTTGAAAGTTACATGTGATTTCAGACCAAAAAGAAGCCAAATCCCTTTTTTTCCTTTTGCAAATATCAAGATTTTGTGTCAAAATATGAATTTTGAGACGAGAGATTCAAAAAATTCTATATTTTGTTTTGGAGTATTTAAAGTACATCTGTATCTGATACACAATTTAGTAATAGCCCCTTTTGTTTTAACCCACCCATTTTTAATATGAGCAAATTCATCATGTGACTATATATATATATATATATATATATATATATATATATATATATTAACTATGCTTGTCCTATTATTTTTAATATTCAAAGAATAAATAGCATTCGCACCCAGTTTCAAATTTGGGTTTGGAAGTACAAACTACATTCTCAGTTACAGTTGTAATTGACATGGAAACCAGAGAGATCTCGAAAGGGTGGAAAACCAAACAATTATGAAGATAATAGTGGATGGAAAATCAATCAGAGCTATTGCACAGACATACACCATTGCAAGTACAATTACAGTATCTCTATTCCACTGACTGTCACGTCCCTTCGGAACGAGAGTAGGACCCAAATGCAGGAACTCGGAAGACGCAAGGTAGTTGAAGAAGAGACACGTTTATTATATGCCGAGGTCGGGGATCGAGCAGGCAGTCCGGTGCAGCAGCGGTAGTTGGGACGTCAGGCGAAGAGAGCAGGTGAGCGGGCAGGGAGGAGTCGGTACACGGGAGAACAATCAACGCAGGCAGAAATATCAAAGGAGTCGGGCTTACAAGGGTGGTCGGAGAACGGGCGAAGGTCGGTACACACAGGTTCGATCAGGGATACCGGAGCACACGAACGGGACATGAAGATCATACGAACTGGCCCCGGCCAGCTGTCATCGCGGTCATATAAATCCACAGCATAATCAGACTCCATGAGGCGCAGTTGTGCACCTTCCAATCAGCGCATCTGCGCGGACACCCGCACAGCTCGTGCTGGAGCGGCATGATCATGACACTGACGAAGGAAGAAAGCACTGGTTTGCAAACGATAAACATACAAACTCATCTGTGAAAGAAGATGGAGGGAATGTCATGGCTTGGGGTTGCATGGCTCCTTCTTGACAAGATCACTGAATCATTGTGATTCATCGACAATGTCACGCATGACGGGAGCAGATCAATGAACTTTGAGATATACAGAAACATTTTATTTGCCAAAGTCAATAATAATGCAAGAAAACTGATTGGGAGCGTAGTCATCATTAAGAGAGATAAAAACATCAAACCACTTGCAACTTTGGCTGGCTCGCTCATGATATTTGTGATATTTTGATATCTTATAACTCTAAGAATGTCATGCTCCAGTGACAACTCGTCCTCCGCCAGATCGTTGATTCTCATGCCTCGTTCCCGCAGTCCCTTATACCTGACCTACCGTGTACCGACCCTCGCCTGTTCCCTGACCATCCTAGTAAGCCTGCCTCTTCTGATACTGCTGCTTTTCCTGACTGACTCGCTGATCATTGACCACGGACCGAATAAAGGCTTTCTGTACACTACCTGCTTGCCTCTGGAGTCGTGCATTTGGGTCCGCCCTCGAGCCTCGTTCGTGACAAAGAATACAAAGTGTGTTTAGTCTCGGTAAATTTGAATCATTACATATGGAAACATATACTAGAATTACAGATAAACCCATCATCTAGTGGGCATTGACCCCTGCCCCCAATACAAAGTCGACCCAATGGGCCAGTGGCTACAACAGTTCTCCCATCCTTCATGACTGCAGTTCCCTCAGTAGCGGCGCGCCGTTTGACATAATAAATCAGGGCTAATAGGCATTCAGTATATCCAAGGAAAATGGGAGTTGATGTATTCCTCACCGTTATCTCCTTTGCAGATAATATACTAGCGCTGCAACCGTAGATGAATTATCACTTTTGAGACTATTTTAGCCTGGGCTGTTTAGATGATAATATTCTCAATATGGCACTATGTAAGATAAAGTCTTGCATGAACACTGATCAAAGTTTACTTTTGTTTGTGCAATATATCACATTGGAATCAAGCCAAGTTGTTTTTCTGTACTGCCCAGTGTCGATAACTACAATCGCTATGTACAATCGGGCATTTTTCTGCAAAGGGTACACATAGTCCTAGTATCTACTAGTTTCAGCATAAATCATTTGTTTGGGTTTAGAGTACATGACAGAGTCTCAAAAACAAGGCAAAGTAGTTACAAATTCCACATTTTCAGTAGTTTGCTTGTTTCATGTTCCGAGACCACTCCTTCATCCCTCTTCATCACAAATTTATCCTTAGTCATCGCTTCAAACATTTTTTCAAACTTGAAGAAATGAGACCTCGAGCCCCTGAACGGAAGAGCTCGGTCTGGGTGAAAACCAGAACATTTCTAACAAGCACAATCACCCCAAAGCTGATTCTGAATGTTTTAAAGGAGGCAGGTCTCTTTTCTGTGGGGGATGATAAAATTCTTGCTCCTGCCTGTCTGCCAGGGATTTGGAATTAGACGAGAAGCAGCTACCTGTTCTTGCCCTCCCCTCTCATCTCTTCAAACTAATTAGAAAGAACTAGCTTTGAATCATAGTCGGGACACAAATCTTCTACTTTCGCTCGGGTCTGCGTTCACGGGTTTCATAATCTGCCTGCGTGTGTGTGTGCATCATGTGTGTGGCAGGTCACCAAGGGATGATAGGAGTGGGATTTCTTAGCCTAACCACTGCACGTATTTCAAAGCTGAAAGTGCCAATTAAAACGGATCAGTCTCAGTATGGGCTTGGTGGGCTGTTACAGAGAATAACAACACACCCGGCATAAAAATCAGGCAGCACTTCCGTCCTGTTCAAGAAACGCCATTTGGTAGTCCGTGATGCAAGAGGAGTCCGAAATACACGGGCTGTCTAATGGCCTCCCATGGACAGGTGGGAGGGGATCTTCAGGGTGGTGAAAAGAAAAGGACAGAGATTTGTTGGGCTTTAATCCTAATCCTTTTTAAAACTCTTCTCCCAGCCTCCAGATCCACGAGTTGCATTGATGGTTGTCTGATTTAGTATGCCTCAAGTTCACCAAGAAAAAGAAATCAGTTATCCATCTTGGAAGATATACAGCATTCAATAAAAATATACAAAACATTTTTTGTTGAAGTAGAAAGACAGCTGATATGCACTTTTTACCCCTATACACATTCTGCTGTGGACAATTATCTTATTTATCATTTGACACAAACATTGACTTTTCATCCCCAGAGTTTGAAATCATCTTCACGCAGATTTTGCATCTGCGAGTATTTGCTGCTCTCTGCTGGACAAGAAAGAAGTATATTAATACCATACATTGGAAGATGATATTTAATATCTTCAAATACAATAAGAAGTAAATGATGAGGGTCTATTTCTCTCTTTACCAAATAAGATTACAGGTCTTGCTTTTGTTTATTTCATCCGGATTCCAAATTTTCCCTCAAATTACTCAAGACCAGAATGTCAAAATGATTTGTTCCTGAATTATTACAAGGTGTAACCAATGTCATGAGCAACAGGCAATTTAATATGTGGACGTATCATGTGTTTGGGTCTCTGAATGGGGACAAGCTCATAACATTTTACTTGTCATGTCATCTGCCATCACTAATTAACAGAAATGGATTGTTTTATAATCTGTCTGTGTGCCGTGTGCATGTGCGTGTGCGTGTGCGTGCGCGTGTGTGTGTGTGTGTGTGTGTGTGTGTGTGTGTGTGTGTCTGTGTGTGTGCATGTGTGCACACATGTGCGTGTTTCTGCGTGCGTGTGAACAAGAGAGAGGCAGAGTGAGTATATTTGAATTGCTCATGAAATACAGCTACTGTATTAACTGACAGATCAACTCAGCTTTGCATAATAGCTTCTTCTGAGTAGATGGAAATTTTGGGAGGTAATTAAAGCTTTTCATTGTTTGATACTGTGCCGCGTTTTTGGCTCCCTGGTCTCATTGCATAATTATGCTCACAGTGGATGCATTTCAATGTTCATATCTCTTCAACATATTTGAATAAGAGTTTATTCAGGCAATTGAGACTAGGTAATGTGCACAGTCAGTGCATCTGCCCCCTACTAGAAGATTTTTTTGCCTAATTTAGATAACACAGGCCGGCACGGCGGTGCAGCTGTAGAGCATTGGCCTCACAGTTCTGAGAACCAGGGTTCAAATCCTGGGCTCCACCTGTGTAGAGTTTGCATGTACTCCCCATCCCTGTCTGGGTTTTCTCCAAGCACTCCAGTTTCCTCCCACATCCCAAAAACATGCAACATTACTTGAACACTCGAAATTGCCCCTAGGTGTGAGTACGACTGTTGTCTGTCTCCATATGCCCTGCGATTGGCTGGCAACCAGTTTAGGGTGTAACGCGCCTCCTGCCCTATGACAGCAGGGATAGGCTCCAGCACTCCCGCAACCCTTGTGAGGACGAGCAGCTAAGAAAATGGATGGATGGATGGATGGATAACAGTCACAGGAATTTCTAACCAATAACTAGTTATCAGTGTTGGAACGATTTCTTTGGAAATGTAGTTGTTTACAAATTACAAATTACTTAGTGTTGAAAATGTAACGGTAGTGTAATCAAGTAGATACAGTTTGACAACTTTTGTAAATTTTAAATGTATGCATCAACAGCAATCCCTAAGATTAAAAAAAAAGGATTAAAACCATTCATCATTATTATGGAATTAACGATGTATTTGTTATTTATACAAATAATAAACTGATCACAACAATGAAATGTAAATACATCATACAAAATGCATTTCTTGCATAATAAGTGTACAGCATGTGGAAAATCATATTTCATGAAACAATGCAAAATTATGAAGCCAAAATTGTTCTTTTGTGAAGTTCTACTGTGTCATAAGTGCAATTGTTGTTCTAAACTTTTCAAAACGTCAGACAAACTAATAGATTGGACCACAAGGTTCTGCTTTGAAGTCATATTTGGAAAAAAAATGTACACTTTAGAGAATATTGCAGAATAGCACATGACCAGAGCGAGCCAATCCAAAGCTTTAGCTTCAGTAGGAGGATCCATCCATCTATGCATCCATCCATTTTCTTTGCCACTTATCCTCATGAGGGTCACGGGTATTGCTGGAGCATTTCCCAGCTGTCAACGGACAGGAGGCGGGGTACACCCTGAACTAGTTGCTAGCCAATCGCAGGGCACAGAGAGACAAACAGTCGCATTCACAATCACACCTAGGGGCAATTTAGAGTGTCCAATTAATGTTGCATGTTTTTGGAATGTGGGAGTAAACCGGAGTGCCCGGAGAAAACCCACGTAGGCACGGGGAGAACATGCAAACTCCACACAGGCGGGCCCGGGATTGAAACCTGGTTCTCAGAACTGTGAGGCCAATGCTTTACCAGCTGATCCACCATATTGCCTCAATAGGAGGATATTCGATGAAAACAAATGTGCTTCTCAATTTAACTAAAATTGTAATCCTGGAATTTTCCAAAAGAAACACATTTCTTCTGTGTAATATAATGGATTACAATACCATTCTAAATTAAATTACATAATCTACTTACATGTAATTACATACTGTCCTCCCCAGCAGTGCCAGTTATAAATACTTTAGAGAGCAGTCGTTATAATGAATGGGCAGTGTTCTTTACATAATGTATGTAGTAATGTATTTTAGTCATTTAACTTGTAAATTAGATTTATTAAAATTTCACGTATGACAGTAAGGTCGAACTCTAAAAGAGATATACTGCTGGCATTGTAGTTTATGATTACAATGCATCACACAAACCGTTAATATTGTTAATATTTCATCCACAAAGGGAGGATTTCATTTCGTCGTTTTACTACAGTTACAGCACACTGTCATTTTCGTGAGGTGGTAATCTAAAACTGAGCTATTTTGGATCAGCCTAAACTGAGTCTTGGTCTTGTCATACATTTGTGTTTGATATTGTCATAAATCTGATATTTTAAAGGTTCCATATTTTGGCTACCTCCATAGAGTGACTCTCTAACATGGACTTCGTATCAATTTATTTTATCATACAAGTGTCCAGAAAAGGCCCCTACGACAGCTCATTCCGTTTCATCCAGTTCTCTATCCGCATTGTCCATTTTTGGCTAAGACCACACCTTTTCCTCTGATTGGTTGCATCTGTGGGAAAAGGTTGGCGAAGATCTTTACTAGTGATGTAGATAAGCTTCAGAAATCTTAATGAGCTAATTTCAGGCCTCCCAGGCAGATAAATATATTTATTCTGGAAGGTGTGGACTATTTACTGAATACTGAGTTTACTGAGGCAGCATAGAGACAATATTACATCCAAATTACTCCAAAAAGATGGTCTGGCAAAGTATGTTCACTTTAAAGTCCATTAAGTTAAGGCGGTAATATTAAGATTGTCAATGCTCCTGCACATGCGTGCACTCACACATATGCATTCGCAACTCACTTTGTTGGTGAAGTGTTACTACAATAACTAACATTACAATGGAGCACAATGATTCATTCATT